>NC_134486.1:346968044-347568044 GCF_040206685.1 Ascaphus truei
GACTCGATCTATATATATACCCACATGAAGGGAGTAGTTAATAGGAGCAGCCAGAGGCCAATCACCAGCGCCCACATAGATAAACCAGGATATACACACACTTTATATATATATATATATACAGTGTTCGACAAATCTATACATTTGCTCGCCCCGGGCGAATGGATTTAACCCCCGGGCGAGTAAATATTGGCCCAAGCAGCACACGTTTGGTACTAGGTGGCGAGTAGATTTTTTGGTGATTTGTCAACCACTATATATATATATATATATATATATATATATATATATATATACATACATACATGCATACAATTTAGTGGGTTTTCTGTTTTGAGATTGCTGACTGTATGACTAAATATAAATTTGAAACCTTTTTGGGGGTCCTTTGATCCCTCCTCCTTAGTTTAAGCTTGCCCATCCCAATTAATGAGTGCATTCTGGAATGCATAGTAATGTACTAAATGATTTGTCATATTGTTGCATCATTGGGGTTATTGTCTTTTGTTGTATACATTGGGTTCCAGACTCAGTAGCACTCCAAATGTATTGTTAGAATTTTCAGTATGAAATATTAAGAACTGTAATTTCTGCTTAAACATTTTTTCATCATATTTTATTGTTTTATTTTATGGATCGATGCAGTTAATAATGTACAGAGTAGTAATGACGTCATTCAATAATAGTTACATTGTTGTAAATAGCATGATCAATGGAACATTCAATTTATTTACTTTTTTTTTTACATCTGCGTAATATTCACTAAATAATTTGGCAGTGATAACTTACTGTCCAATGACATTAAGCATATGCTACTGAGATATACAATGGCCATTGTTTTTGCATATAATTAGTTTTGTGGATATGTGATTACCTCAGGGAAAATAGTGCCCTTTAATGATTTTGATAACATCACATTATAAGCACTGAGTTAACGGGTCTCTAAGGATATGAGCCAAACTCTTTCTAATGTCTACATATAATATATCTTGTTTAATTCCTTTTCTGTCAAATAGTTTTGAAAATCACTTACTTTCAAATATATACAAAAATATAATAAATATAACATACATTTCTGAGTGTTTTCTGCCTTTTAAGGAAATATATTTGACAAAAAAATGCATTATGAATGCTATTAAACAGACAAAATAGCAGGTTATACAGCATACACTAAATATAATTTTTTCTAATTTATTTTAAATTACCAAGTTTAATTGATATGAGACCTGCTACTCCGAACCAAAACGTGTGACTATACAGTAGGTTCACAAGTGAAGAAACTTATTTAGGGATTTTCAAACTAGTGCATCAAATAAAATAAAAATTCAACCTGCTTCTTTTGTTTTACATATCTGAGTCATTCTCATATATTTCAGCATTTTTAATTGTCTTTTATACTGTATTTGCCAGTAATATTAGTTACACCTGCTTATTTAAGAGTTAAAGCACCCTGTCTTCTGTGAATATAATATTTGTATGCAGATAGCACTGATAAAGTATTGCCTCCTGTCATATTTTAGCTTGGTGACATCAGCAGTGGGGAGAATATATGCATTAAGACAGTTAATGGTTTATTTTAGCATTTTTTGGTGTTAATTTGCACAATTATTGATATTACATTTAGTAAACGTCTAAGTGCAATGAGGATTCACTATTTTTTAAAATCATTTGTTTTAAATATACCCATTGTCTCTTCAGCTGAATGTGGAGCGACTGTCTCTGGGAATGAAGGGACACTGCTTTCTCCCAATTTTCCATCGAACTATGAAAACAACCATGAATGTATTTACAAAATCGACACTCAGGCTGGAAAGGGAATCCACCTTAGAGCTAGAACCTTTCAGTTATATGAAGGAGACATTCTAAAGGTAAAATACAATCTGTCAATTTTCTAAAATCTTAATGCTAATGTTTTTTTTCTAGGAGTGACTCATGATATTAGTAGAATCACAAGAAAGCACTGGCAGAATGTACATCGTAAATGTTACATGATATGTAGATAAAAAAAAAAGGAGAAATATTTTTTTTTACATTCCTTAGAGTAGAGCTGCTAAAATGATGTGGACGAGACAAACTGAAGATATAAAATTAGAGCACCTTATGGTTATCTAACACCTCATTGTAACTTAATTCCAGAGGACACAGAAAATGGATCTAAGGGGATATCACAGCATGTTGTAGATCCACAGAAGTCTGACATTTTTGCACTAATAACACGGGTTAACAAAATTGGGAATGGACATTATTTTTCTTAATTTTAACGGGTTTCCTCAAAGCTAATGAAATGCAAAAATAACATCTGTTAGTCAAAGTATCAGCACTATTAACAGGTATTTGTCTCAGAATCATGTTTCCAATATACTGCACATGTACAGTACATTGGTCAAACTTAAACACGAGTTATTAAGGCATGTGACAAAGGTACATTACTCATGTGCCTTACCAAAAGCTAATGCAAATCTTATTATAATATTGACAAATGTAAAAAAATTTACAAAAAACTTTTCCCATTATATATACAGTAGTGCCCTTTTTTTAATTTATTTTAATTGTATATTAATATAAATTACCGAATTATTATGGTTGAAGTATGAATGGATATATATTATTGTACACAATACTTAATACAGTCATTATTAACTTATATACCATATTAGTTTACACAAATATATCACTTTAATCACCTAAACCATAATATAGTTTATGATGTGTTTCAGACATTTGTATGATCCCTAATATTTATCTTTGTAGGACATGTAACTTTTTAGAATGAAAGGGTTAAGCATTATATGCAGTACATTGCTTTTAGTCTATTCCCAGGAAATAACTCAATCATAATCAGGGTCTTGATGTAGGCAGTGCCAGATTTTAAAAGGCCTTCAAAATCGTGGCATTATTACCATGTGATTACATGAACAGTGGCCTGGGGATCTCTGTCAGTAGGTAAACTGCTCTTTGCCATATGATTTGCATATGAGTAATCCAAAGGTCCATTACAATGTATTGTTGCAATATTTTTCATGTGAATGTGAGGACATTGTAATGCAAATCCCCTTTAGCGATACGCATTTCGGGTATATATATATATTTTTTTTTAAATTCGGGGTCCACGCTCAAACCGCATTATAAGCGGATCCGCGTTATAGCGGATCACGCTATAACGGGGTTGAGCTGTATATACTATATATATTATATATATATATATATTAAGGTTATGGTGTGTATAAGTGTGTTTATTACCGGCTCTTATCTCATTTGAGCAAATGCCAGCAACCAACTGAATGGGACTGCCAGGGATCCCTGCTGTGTTAATCCGATGGGCCATTAGTCTTTCTGCAGAAATGTCACTGAAATGTTGCAGCATGTACCCAGCATGTACCTGGGTCTTGTTGGTGATAGCCCAAGATTTTCCAAGGCAAGTTTTAGAATACTCGTTGGCGCACCTGTATGTGGAGCTTCATTAATAAGGCTAAGAAATGAAGAGTGTTTACAGTACTTTGACAGGGTATAAAAGCTCATCAAATTCTAATTGTCCCATGTACAGTAAGATGGGTAATAGGCATCTGGAACATGAATATGTAAACATTTTAGTGGAGAAAGTATAATTCTATGTTTTGTTATTTTTGGTATGTTATAATTCAGTATCTTTTGAAAGAAAATGGCAGAGCAAGATAAAAAAAATACCTTTTTTTTAAATACAGTATCTCAGAGAAATATATAAGGAAGGAAGAATTTTTAGTGTAAACTTGTTTGGAAATATAGCAAAGGAATGGTTCTAGTCTATGATAAAAAAAAATCTCAGTTTCAAAATATTTGGATAAGGATGTATCATACATTTCTTTTGCAGTTAACACATAGACCTGTAGCAGATTTTATTTGACACATAACGCAAAACATTACGTTAACACCAACAAAGTATTTTGCTTTGCATTAATGCGTACCACTTAAGACAGAGGATATAGGTCAATACATTTTTTTTAAAGTTCACTTTAGAAGTGGGTTGTCACACTTCGGAGCTACTAGAATGGCTACCTTGGCGGGCAAGTAACAATGAATGGGAACCTTTTGAATTAAATCATCAATAGGAAAATGAAGATGGAATGGAGCACATTTGGAAGAAACAAGACAATCTTCTAAGCAAACATTCCACAATGCCTCAAGAAGAACATTTTCAACCAGTGTATTCTGCCCGTGCTCACGTATGAAAGTGAAACTTGGACCAAAAATGCGACGATAATTCAGAAGCTTCAGATAACTCAAATAAGTAATGCGATATGTATGCTGGGTATGCAAAGAGACAGGAAAAAGAATAAATTGGTTCAAAAATCACAGAAAAATCTATGACATCATCAGACATGTGAAGAACATAAAATGGTAGTGAGTCAGACATATCACAAGAAGAAATTACCACTATCAGATAATGATGGTACTTGACTGAATTACAAGGGGAAAGATGATGACCAAGATGGGAGGCTGAAATCAGAAAATGTGTTGAAGCAATGGGGAGAAAAGAGACTAGCAACCGCAGTACCTGGAAAATCAATAGGGAGGCCTTCATTTAGCAGCTGATTGACAAGGGCTGAAGATTATGTTATAGGTTGTATATACTCAATATATAAAAAAAATATATAATGAGCTATATTCACTACAGTTCAATATACTGTCGCTGGGTTAAAATTTGGCATTATCACAAAAAATGTATAGCAGCAATATATTTTAGAATTAATGCGGAATGCACTAAGATTTTCTTATTCATAAATGGGTTGTGATATGCAGCTGGTTTGTGCTTTAAATGCGTTAACTTTTCCATTAATAATGCTAGTGCTAACCGGTTGAAATAAGAATTCATTAGCACTAGTGAAGCAATTGTGGGAACATGGGATACATCCCACTTTTCAGCCACAGGATTATGTACTGTAATAGAATTTTTTTTTATTAAACCCTATGGCAGGAAATATATAGCCCCTTTAATTCTTAAGGTCACTACTGAATTGCAAAGGAAAGCCTTCAAGCATCAATGAGGTTATTATACAATATAAATGCCCAACATTTAAAAGAAAAATAGCATAAAGGCCATGTGTGAACATTATCAGTGTCACAGTAGGGGTAGCCTGCCTCACATAATAAACGTGAAGCCCGGGTGGCTGCCCCTAACCCATGTGTAATGGGCCGACTATGATAGCCCATTTGGCCGGTAAAGTGTATGGACTGTAACCCCTTCAAACCATGTTTCTTTAGCCGATTTCCTCTATAGAAATGTGAAACAAAGGAAGAGGCTAGGAGCGGCTAGGTGTCAGGCCATCTGGCAAATGGGGAAGGGCACCGATCAGGTCTGCGGATGGGCGCTCAGCAGGTGAGACCCTTTGTTCAACCCAGACGCTGTAGCGCCTACCCAGCAGGTGGTAATGGACTGGCCAGAGAAAGTCTCTGCCGAGACGGAGCTCGTAGGCTCGAACTCCATTGACCAGTTCATATTTCCCGCTCGCCGACATCCTAATCATCATGGGGAGGACCTGAGCAACTAAGCACGTGCCCACCTCTGATTGGTGCAGCGAAGTGATTTTCCGGTCCATGATTAGCTGCTACTTTTGAATCTGTGCTCTGATTGGTCGCTGCTTCTTGCTTCATCTTAAGGATAGCCTGCGAGGGCTATGTAAGGAGATGGCCCGATCAGAGTACCAGACACTCTTAGGCTTGATCCGATGAGGCACATGGCGGGCTTTTCAAAAGTGCTCTGCTTGGAATAGCAGAGCACTCAGCATTGAGGTGCCAGAGAAGCTCGGCCCGGCTGTGGACAAGTTCTAAGGATGAGGACAAGCTCTGCAGACACAGAGCAACTTGGGACTTGGTCCGGTGAAGCGGTGGCGGGCTTTTCAAAAGCGCTTTGCTCGGATTAGCAAAGCACTCGACATTGCGGTGCCGGAGAGGCCTTGCCAAGCTGAGAACAAGTTCTACAGATGCGGCCAAGTTCTGAGCGGAGAACGAAGGTGCGATCAGCAGGGAGAGCCAGGTAGCTATCCTTAAGATAGTACCGTGGTGTTCCTGGACATGGAGTGGACAGGGTAAGCCTTCCTGAAGCAGGTGCCCAGCACCTAGTTGAGGCTAATGACTACCCCCAGACCCCTGTTGGTGTATATTTCCCCTGTTTTGTGTACTTTTGTTATGTCTGTTGGGTTTCCCGAATTAAACCATTTTATTTAACAATCTTTGTCCCGTCTAGTGCTAGTGATCCCTGGTAAAAGTGTTGAAAGTTCCTGGTCCTCCTGCCAGATGACACCATAATAAACAGTAACTCACCACAGCTCTCTGTGTGGAGTATCCCCATGCTGACCATGCTGGGGTTTGTGGTTGAAAACTTGTATTTGGTGCAATTGGTGCTGATTACACCCTCGTCTGGATATCAATGGTTCTCCCGGTATAGCAGCTGGTAGATGCCACACAGTGATCTTCTGGTTTTAACAGCAGGACATGGCTCAAAGTAAAGTGCTCCCCATGCACTGTGATCTCACCTCTCAGGTAGAAGTACTGGATTAACTCTATGAATTTCATCAGAACTTCAACTTCATCAGGGGTGTATATATATATATAAGAAAGAAAAATAATCCCTCAGGAGCACTCGGGTTTCCAAAATATGAAAAACATTTTATTGAAAGCACATATAATAAAAACAAGGTAGGAAGTTTACAAATGCAAGGACACTCTAGATAGAAACTAAATAGGCCTGCATTTGATGGAATGTTGCAGAGAATTAGAGAGAGAGACATGTGAAAACAAGAGATAATAAAAAAGGAATAATCAAAATCAAATAACCACTTCTGTTCAAATAACCCACATAATAATAATAATAATAATAATAATAATAATAATAATAATAATAATAATAATAATAATAATATCAAGTCTCTTAATGTATGGTATAGTACTCCTATGCAGTTTTTCCCCAATGCACACCAGTGTTTGCTCAAATAGAAACTAACATAACAGACTACATACAGTATTGTAGCAATTTGTATTAAAGAAGGAAAACAGAGTATCAATGCATTTTCAAATGGTACAATTGCAATCAATTCAACACAAAGTGGGACTTTGTACAGAACATTGCCTTGCCTGTGTTCTGCTCCATGCAGTTAGTCCCACCTCCATTACTTTCAATGTATTTTGCGCAACAGCTTGCATGAATAGTTAAATTAATGAACACACAATCCCAGCAAGCTCTAACCCCAGAACATACCACATTTTATATTTATATATATATTTATATTTATATATATATATATATAGATATATCTATATATATATAGATATATATATATATATATATCTATATATATATATAGATATATATATATATATATCTATATATATATAGATATATATATATATCTATATATATATAGATATATATATATATATATATCTATATATATATAGATATATATATATCTATATATATATATATTTGTGTCAAAAGGAGTGCTACTGAGCGTGGTCAAATGTATACAAAAGATAAAAATACCTTAATGCTACATCCAATGTGGCAAAATACATAGTTAAATACTTCAATGTTAGTATTGTCATGAGTAAGGGTCATTGGTATCAGTTGGTTGGAAGTAAGTGGCCCCTCCTCCCAGGGTTTAAGATCACCACTCCCAACTTTTAAGTAGCATTTTTTTCCATGTAGCTATACAAGACAGGCCAGTCTCCTTCCACATCAGAGGTAAATGAATATTTTCACAGCTAGTGTTAGGACCTGCATAGTTGTTATGCCGTGAAGTGGCTGCAGGCTTGTAACACTTTGGCCTAAGGGTTTAACTAAATTACCCTTACTCATGAGAATACAAACATTGAAGTATTTAACTATGTATTTTGTCACATTTGATGTAGCATTGGGTATTTTTGTCTTTTGTAATCATGAAAAGTGCTGGAGTAACCATTTCCTCCATACGCTTTTTTTTAACCTAATTCAGGGGTCGCCAAACGCAGTCCTCAAGAGCCGCCCACAAGCCAGCTTTTATGGATATCCCTGTTTCAGCACAGGTGGCTCAATCAGTGGCTCAGACTTTGAACTAATTGATAAATTACTATATAAGTCTAATGTCAATTATTTGTTTCCTGTAACCAATAGTTGTATTAAAAGTCTCAGATTTCAATTAAATAAATAAAAAATATTAAATCTTTATTCTGAAATAAATGTATCCCACAAATATTTAAAAAGAAAAAAATATATAAAAACATTTTAACTGAATGAATATGTATTGTGATACCATAACTGTCCTCTAGGGGCTGGAAGAGTGCAGTAAGTGCGCTTTCCAGTCCACAGAGCATTAATTCTCAATGAGAAGCCAGCAGCAGCTCCTAACTAATGGAGTTAATCAGCCTGTCTGAATGAACTGAATGAGGAAGTGTTTTAAAAGACACAGGAAGCTGCCAGACTGAGAGACTGTTTTCCCCAGAGAAGGTGCAAGATAGAAGTGCTCCCCAGCTGCGGAAGCTGGTAAAGAGGACCTACAGAGGAGTTTCTCTGGGCTCAATGTTGGGCATAGTTCCACTCGGAAGAAAGGACGACAAGGCTGTGCTGAAGCAGGGACTTTTGCTCCAAAGGACTGACAGAGAAGAAAAAACAATTTATTGTTGTATGCAGAGACTGTGTTACATTTTTGCAAATGCCAGGGAATGTTTTGGCTTGGGAACAAGCTTAGCTGGCCATGCAGACAGTGAGGGCGAAAGCTATGGTGTAGTTAGCTTTCCCTAAAGGGAATAGGTGTTATTTTTATGTGTTGATTTGATTTAAAGGGACGGTGGGCCTGTTAGCATATTATTTAATCATGTGTGCAGATGACCCAATCCTATATGCACACAGCCAGAGCCTCTCTGACCTTGAACACATACTTCAGTCTGACTTTTTCAGACTCGAAAACTGGATTTCCCAAAACAAGCTGTTTTAAAAAAATGACAAGACTGTAACAATGGTATTTGGGACCAAGACTACATTTTTAAAGCTTCCAGTGACTGAGCTCCAGATCAGAACCAACGCTAATATCACCCTAACTCCTGTTACTAGTTTAAATACCTGGGCATATGGTTTGACACCCACATAACATTCGGGATGCACATTGATACCCTGACAACCAAAACCTATACCAAACTAAGTGTACATTACAGGAACAAATCCTCCCTAAGTCTGCTGGTCAGAAAGTGTATCGCACTGCAGAATCTAATGCCAATTATCGACTATGGAGACATTGTATGTGGCTCGGCACCCCAAACCCAACTTAGCAAACGTGACACTCTCTATAATTCAATATGCCGTTTTTTTCTCCAATGCAACTACAACACACATCACTGCGAAATGCTCAAAGAAGTAGATTGGTCATCACTTGAGTCTAGGCGCAAAGTTCACCTTTCTTGTCTTGCCTTCAAATACTTTCTTGGCAAGCTACCCATCTATCTGAACAAGCTCCTCATCCCTACCACATGCAGCACTTTTCATCTGAGATCAGACTCCAAAAGACTGTTCATGGTCCCAAGACTCAACAAAGTATGCGGCCGCTCCTCCTCTTACCGTGCACCACAAAACTGGAACAACCTTCCGGAGACTCTCACATCCACCACCAGTTTAAGTTCTTTCAAAACTAAGTCTGTCTCACATTTTTATCTGGACTGTAACTGTTACATACGCCTATAAAATATATTTTCTTTAACTGTGCCTGCAATGTCTTGTATATAATTTACTGTATACCCTGTTCACTTATGTAACTGTATTTGTAACCATGTACTGTACTATTTGTCTTAACTCTATGCCCAGGACATACTTGAAAACGACAGGCAACTCTCAATGTACAGTATTACATCCTCGTAAAATATTTTATAAATAAATAAAATAAATAAATAATCCCTGTATATAAACCCCATGTAAGAGATGCAGCGTTTCCTGCCTTTATCTGGGACTAAAAGATGCTTCAACGTGGTGTGGGCATCACAGTATGCAAATTAATGTGTAGAATACATACAGGGAGGAAGGCTGCAAAACAGCCTAATTTTATAAAAAAAAGATTTACAGCAGAATATTAAGTATTTAATGATAATGATAATCATCAAGCCTTTGCAGCTACTGCATGACTTTGGCCTCTATTGCTAAGCCTGCTGTCTACAAGCACTCCTAAATCCTTCTCCATCAAGGATTCCACCAATTTATCCCCATTTAATTTGCATGTCGTCTGTTTATTCTTGCTTCCCAAAATCATAACCTTACATTTATCTGTATTAAATCTCATCTGCCATTTACAGATGCAGCCAACAGTATTATAACTCTTGCCTGGGAAATTCTGGGGCAGTGTCACAGTAAATACCTCAACATGCCTCAACATTGCCTCAAAATGTCTGTGAAATTCTTAATGGCCCATTGGATAAACACAGCAGGGGTCCCTGCAGTCTCATTTAGTTTGGATGGAACTGCAGGGACCCCCAGCTGTGTTAATCTGATGGGCCATTAAGAATCTCACAGAAATGTTGATGCAATGTTGAGGCATTTACTGTGAGACTGGCCCAGAATGTCCCAGGTAAGTGTTCTAATACTGATGGCTGCATCTGTACCTGCCCTAGTTTACAGTCTCTCCAAGTCCTTCTGAAGAGAAATTACATCCTGCTCTGATTCTATTACCTTACACAATTTAGTATCATCAGCAAAGATGGAGACTTTACTCTCGATGGCAACCACAAGGTCATTTATAAGCAAGTTAAAAAGCAGGGGTCCCAGTACCGATCCCTGAGGTACTTCAATCCTTAGCCCAACCTGAAAAAGGTCCATTTATGACAACCCTCTGTTGTCTATCTTTCAACAGTTTTCAATCCACGTGCATATATTTTTACTGAGTCCAATTTGCTTTATTTTGTACACCAACCTCTTGTATGGAACCGTATCAAAAGCCTTTGCAAAATCTAAGTAGACCATATCAACTGCATTACCCTGGTCTAAATTCCTACTTACCTCCTGAAAGAAACAAATAAGGTTAGTTTGGCATGATCTATCCTTCATAAATCCATGCTGACTATTACTAATTTTTTGTTTTCCATTAGGTATTCCTGAATATTATCCCATATTAAACCTTCAAGTAGTTTCCCCACTATTGAAGTCAGCCTTACAGGTCTGTAATTCCCCGCTTGTGATCTAGCTCCCTTTTTAAATATAGGCACCACATCTGCTTTACGCCAATCTTGTGGTACTGAGCCTGTAGAAATGGAGTCCTTGAATATTAAATGTATTGTTTTGCTATTAATGAACTTAACTCCTTGAGAACTCTTGGATGTGTGCCATTGGGGCCAGATGCCTTATTTACTTGAATTTTCTCAAGCTGCCTATGAACTTCGTCCTTAGTTAACCAATTGTCCATTAATACGGAGGTTGTGGCTTGGCTTCCTCCTGTGGCACTACAATTGAAATTGATTCTTCCCTGGTAAACATAGAGGCAAATAATTTGTTTAATACCTCTGCTTTTCCCTTATCTCCAATAATCTGCCTGCCCATCTCCAACTGAAAGGGCCCTATATTTTCTTTTCTCATTTTTTTTAATATTAAGGTATTTAAAGAACGTTTTAGGGTTGATCTTACTTTCTATTGCAATCTTTTTTCATTATCCTTTTTTGATCATTTGATTGCCCTTTTGCAATTTTTGTTACATTCCTTATAATTCTGATACAAACCTCTGTCCCTTCTGACTTAAAGAATCTAAACGCCTGCATCTTCTTTTCAATTTCCTTCCCTACCTGTTTATTTAGCCACATTGGTTTTGACTTATTTCTTGTATACTTATTACCCAAGGGTATACACTAATGAGTGTGCTTTTCTAACAATGTTTTAAAGACTGCCCATTTATCATCTACATTTTTCCCTTCAAAAGCATCATCCCAATATATTACTTGTAGATTAGTCCTCAGTTTATTAAAATCTGCCTTTCTAAAGTTTAAGGTCTTTGTTGAACACAAGTAATCTGTTTTTTGGTAATTTATTTCAAATGAGACCATGTTATTATCACTGCTACCCAAATGTTCCAGTACTTGAATATGTGTGATTACTTCTACATTATTTGGTATTACCAAATCCAGAATTGCCCCTCTCCTGGTTAGTTCAACAATAATTTGGGTTATATAATTGTTTTTCAGCACCCCAAAAAAACTGTTTCCTTATTTTGTAGTGCTAATTTCATTGTCCCAGTCTATGTCTGGATAATTAAAATCACCCATTATGCAAACATGAGCTAGTTTTGATGCCTTCTCCATTTGCAAAAAGTATTTTAGCTTCCTCAATCTCACAGATATGGGTGGTTTATAGCATATTACTACAAACATTTTCTTTATATTTTTACCTCTACTGCTAATTTCTATCCACAAAGTCTCTACATTTTCATCATTCCCTTCATAAACATCTTCCCTTATAATAGGTTTTAGATCTGGTTTAACATATAAGCATACTCTACCTGTTCTTCTATTTGCTCGATCCTTCCGAAAAGGGAATAACCCTCTAAATTAACTGTCCAGTCATGAGTTTCATCCCACCATGTTTCAGTAATGCCTCTGATATCATACTGCTCCATTGTAGCTATTATTTCAAGATCCCCCATTTTATCGGTCAAGCTTCTTGCATTAGCAAGCATGCATTTAAGGTTTTTTTCAGCCTGTACTATTATCTTATCGTCTTCCTTCCTGCTCCGACTTAGTTTAGTCTTTAGATGTTTTCTAGTATTATCTGTTTACTTTGAGTGTCTCGCTGCTTGTCAAACTTGCAATTACCCCCATTCACCTCCATAAGCCCTTGTTTCCTTATCTATGCTATTTAGTTCATTATCTGTTTCATTCCCCTCCCCCTCCATCCTAGTTTAAAATTTCCTCCAACCTTTTTAGCATTCCCCCCCCCCCTAGCATAGAATATCCCTCTTCATTGAGGTGCAATTCGTCCCTAGAATGAAGATGGAACCTCTCAGAAAAGGAGTCCCAAACCCTCCTTCCTACACCACTTTCTTAGCCATGCATTAACCTCCCTAATCTCTGAATGTCTCCCTGGAGTAGTGCATGGCACTGGAGGTCCTAGCCTTAAGCTTTTGGCCAAGATCCCGGAAATCATCTTTTAGGACACTCCATCTTTCTCTAACTTTGTCATTGGTGCCAACATGTACCAAGACCGCCGGGTCAATCCCAGCCCCTCCCAACAATCTGTCTACCCAATCCACAATGTGCCTAACCCGAGCACCCGGGAGGCAAAAAACTGTTCAGTTCATGCGGTCATGGCAACAGATTGTCCTATCTCCCTTCCTAATAATGGTGTCCCCTACCACCACAATCTTTCTTGGTATCTGACAATCCTGAGTCCCCTCTGTGCTGGAGGAACTGTTCCCCAGGCTACTAGAGGAATCAGTCTCCTCCAGCCCTGCCATTTCTGCCCTGACACTCCCAATATCTTCACTCAACATGGCAAATCTATTGGGATGGGTCAGCTCAGAACTGGCCTGCCTCTCCTATGATTGAGGACAACACTATTTGGACAAAAACTATTTAAAAGAAGGAGTACACAATAACCACTAACTCTAAGCCACCAGGATTACTTCAAACAGTAGGCAAATTATATATTGTACAATACGGTCAGTTGCAAAGAATTTGGCAAACTGTACACAGGAGGTTGATTTTGAAAAAAGGCAGGACATTTGAAGAAAAAAAATTGTGCAACAGATATGTAATTACCAATTAGTTGATAACGCCTTAAAAAGAGTTCTGTTGAAAGATGGGGTCTAAATAAATATGACCCAATGAAAAAAAGGGCAGAGATTTAATTTTTAAAACTTTAATTTCATACATTGCTTATATTTATTTATTATAAAATAATATTATAATATGGCCTCACTACTGATTGGAGGATTCTAAAAAAGCACTTTAACATCCTAAGAGGTCTGGATCTGATCCTACCAGAGAGTTATTTTTACCAGGGCGAAATATTTGAAACAAGCTAGCCCAAAGTGTGCTGAAATGCCAAACAGAAGAAAAGGACAATGCAAAAAGGACAACAGGGAAAACCTTTCTGATGTATCAATTGCTGTACAAGCTGTACATTTTATTTTACTTGAATTCCCTGTAGTTTACATTTCATGGGAAGACCTTTGAGACAAAAGATGTTGGAACATAAATATTTTTTTAGTAGAAGACCCACATAGTGTCCCTTTCCATTTCAAATAAGTATACAATAATAGCCCGGAAGGCCTGAAATACAGTGGCTTTAATTTGATGACAAAACACTGGAGGGACATCTTGAAATAAATCATGGGGTTATGGGCACGCTTGCTACATATTTTAGTTTAAGCATTTGTAGTATTGTACTTTTTAGGAATCTGTCAGAATATCATTATTCTACTTTTAACCTGATTTTATAATATTCTACTACTTTATTCATATTTTCTTATTTATCTTTTTAAATATTTTTATTTCAGTATTTCATTTTTTATATTAGACGTTTTATTTTTTATATTTTAAGTTTCACACTTTTCATTTTTATATTTGCATCTTCAGTTTTCTTATATTCATATTTTTCTTTTGAAATTATATATTTTGTAAGAAAATTTCAGTTTCAATGGTTCTTTTTTCACTTAATTTGTATTGATAGCTTTAGTGCATGTATGTATACATTCCTTTGTGTAAATATATTAATTCAGTCTCTTATCTTTGTTTTAGTTTTCCTTTCTTGTACATGGTATAAAATCTACAGTGTATACATTATTTTAATTAGGACAAAACGTAGACAGGTATGATACCAACCAGCAGACAACAATATTTAGATATAGGGTTATATATATATATATATATATATATATATATATATATAACAAAACAAGCGAAAAAATTGAAGTAGCGCCTCTATAATATCCTGACTAGAATGAATTCTAGAAGAAACAATAGCTAATCATGGAAGCGTTTGGTGGGGGTTAGATATGGCTGATACACTATGATAAGACAATGTTAATACAATATAAAATGCAATTACTCAACAATTGATCCCTAAAAAAATGAATATATAAAAATCTAAATTTATTTGATAAAAAATGAAAAAATACATATATGTAAAAAATATATGTTGTACCAAAAATTGAAACGTAAAAAACAAAAAAATGAAAAAACCTTTAATACACAAAGTCCTGTTCCAATGGCAATGACATCAGGTTCCTGCAACCCGCTTCAAAGGGATCACCAGTCCCTAATGATATCTGGAAAAAAGAAAAGAAAAAGAAACAGGCGCACACCTAGTGCATTACCATAATAAAAATTGGATTAGAGGAACATAAAATCTATAAAATGCCCACTCACAAAAGTACAGCAATCAATAGCATGTATGAGATAGGCTCTCATGAGCCAACAGCTCGATCATCAGTGTCCGGTTCAGGTTAGTGGCGTCGTCACGTGACCTTCCCTCGTACAGCCGAAATCGGATACGGAATTCCTCGCATTCAGTGTTCAACGAGAGAGGTCCCTCCAGGGAACAATGCCTTGAAAGTTGTTTGAAATAGGCCGTGAAACACACACAAGAGCCAAAATTTGACTGCAAGCAGCAACAGTGTTCATGGGCAAAATGGCGGTCGCAATCTAACCACACCCTACGCGTTTCGTCATCGATGATGGCTGTACGAGAGAAGGTCACGTGACAACGCCACTAACCTGAACCGGACACTGATGATCGAGCTGTTGGCACATGAGAGCCTATCTCATACATGCTATTGATTGCTGTACTTTTGTGAGTGGGCATTTTATAGATTTTATGTTCCTCTAATACAATTTGTATTATGGTAATGCACTAGGTGTGCGCCTGTTTCTTTTTCTTTTCTTTTTTCCATATATATATATATATATATATATATATATATATATATATAAATAAATAGATTTTACCAGATTGGAGTCCGGAAAAAACGAGACAGCACATAGTCCAGTAAGTCCAATAGAACTGTATTCAGTGTAACATGGCACCACCTCCAATGTTTCGATCAACCAAGCGTGACCTTCCTCAGGGACGTGCTACTGATCCCCTTTATGTACCCATGCTAATGAAAAAATAAAACGAACTCACCCGTGTAAGGACAAGATTGCCTGCGAAACCGCGCCGCTGTGACCCGCCACTAGATTGGCTCTATGTGCTACACTGGCCACCGTAGTTGCTCCTGAGAAGCCTAATTATCATATCCAAGATGGCTATGCGTTCCAACACATGCCTGCGGGTCACAGCGGCGCGGTTTTGCGGGCAATCTTGTCCTTACACAGGTGAGTTCGTTTTATTTTTTGATTAGCATGGGTACATAAGGGGGATCAGTAGCATTCACTTATTGCACGTACCTGAGGAAGGTCACGCTTGGTTGATCGAAACGTTGGAGGTGGTGCCATGTTACACTGAATACAGTTCTATTGGACTTACTGGACTGTGTTCTGTCTCATTTTTTCCGGACTCCAATCTGGTAAAATCTATTTATTTACATGTGCATATGGGACAAGCATCAACATTTTTTTCATTGTTTACAGTGTGCCAACTGAATATGATTTTTTCATATATATATATATATATATATATATATATATATATATATATATATATATATATATATTGTGACAGAGTCACTGACTCAGTAGGCTGTGACAGTGAATGGAGAGACGCTGCAGCCAGTTCACAGAGTGTTAATCTCCACAGACAGAAAGAAGCACACCTGCAGCCTAATTAAGCAGGAGGCCTGAGAGACTGCAGGTTTAAAAGCAGGAAGTGACACAAACACAGAGAGCTTGTTTTTCCACAGGAAGGTGGAGAGAACTCTCCTGGCTGGGAAGCCGTTGCTGTTGCTCTGGTCCCCCAGTCCTGCGAGGAGCTAGGCTGCTGGGACCAGCTGGGACCCCAACCCAGGATAAAGATACAGATACAGATTGCTGCGAAGAGCTTGTTTTTCCACAGGAAGGTGGAGAGAACTCTCCCGGCTAGGAAGCCGTTGCTGTTGCTCTGGTCCCCCAGTCCTGCGAGGAGCTAGGCTGCTGGGACCAGCTGGGACCCCAACCCAGGATAAAGATCAAGATCGCTGCGAGGCTGGACACAGCCTGCTCCCCGGAACCGTGTTCCTGTTGCTACTGGAGCGGCAAAACAGATAAGACTTTATTCTTATACGTATCGTTATCCTTTGTGTAGCATGTTTTGGGCATGACCAGGTTAGCTGGCTGTCCTGTTAGTAAGGGCTCAAGAAGTGAGTTAGTGTCCCTAACGGGACTAGGCTTTAATTTTCAAGAAAGTAGTTTCTTAAAGGGACAGTGCACCCGTTTTTATTTTGGTTGTGGCTAATAAACCACTATAGTTGAACATTTCCCACTGTGTCTAGCGTCTTACTGACCCCGCCGCGAGGATGTCTTGCTACAGGTGGTGTCAGAAGTGGGATGCTACGCTTCTGGGGGTCAGTAGATGAAGATGTGTTGAGACACTGAACTCAAGCGGAAAAAAAAAATGATTTTTGCTGATGCGTGGAAGTTACAGCTAGCAAGCGCTGAGTGTAAATTTTGCCCCGTCGGGTATGTAAGGATTGCTGTGTAAAGCTAATGCCTTTTGCTGAAGTGAGTGAATTTGCAGCTAGCAAGTGCTGTGAGGTAAAGTTTGCCCTGTCTGGTAAAAAAAAAAAAAGAAAGTGAAAATGGATTTTTGCAAAGAAGTTGCCCTAAGAAGAACCCAGAAGGTTCAAATATTGTAAAGCAAGAACAACTTACGTGTGTTGTGCAAAGTCTGCCTCGTCGGGTGTGAGAAAAAATAAAGATAAAAATAAACGGGGTTTAAAATGGCCGCCGTCATTTGTCAGTTTTGCAATGTACATAACCATATAAAACAGTGTCCCTTCAGGCCATACGATGATGATGATGATGATGATGACGACTCGTATGTGGCCCCTGGAGGAGAGCCGTACCCACAGATGAATTTAGTATGCTGGGCCTGTCATAAAGTAGGTCACATGGAAGATGTGTGCCCCAAAATTTTCAAAGACAAACAGCTGCAAAAGCAAGCAACGCCCTATGAGTGCAAGCAAGATGTGGTAGCTGATACCAGTGAGCGTGTGCCCAGTACCACTGATATCTCTGGAGCTAATAAAGCAAAAAGAAAGAAGAAAAAGAAAACTGTTCCTCAAGTCACAGGGGACGTGACCGAGCCACTTGAACCTGTGCTGTCAGGACATGCGTCAGAAAGGCGCCGAGATGTGCTGCAGACCGGAGTGACCGGCAGAATTGTCACGGGAACAGTGGAAAAGGAAAAGGAGGAGCAAAGGGAAGCTGAATCCTTGATCCAGGGAAAAGAGGCCTTAATTTCTGCACTCCAAACTGCCCAGCGTGATTATGATGTCTTGCAGGAACAATTGAATAGGGAGCGAGAAGCTAATGCCGAGGTACAGAGGTGTATACTCCCAGCTATACAAGAGAATGCAGCATTAAAGAAAACAGAGCATCTCTTGCGGAGTGAGTTGGAGGAGCTGACGACAAGTTTAAATAAGGCCAATACCGCAATTGCTAACATGGAATCAGAGAGAACAAGTCCTGACTGGAGACTATGATATCAGATGTCCCAGAGAGATGTGCAAAACATCATCAAAGACTTAGAAGTTTCTCACCAAGAAGCTAGCACACTCAAAACAGAGCTGGAGCTCTCACGCCAGGAGGGCCACAGTCTAAACACAGAGCTGGGTATGTTGAAGGAAACCCATGAGAATGCCCTGAGGGATTTAGAGACTGTAAAGAAGGAGAATGTAAGTCTGACGCAGAAAAATTCAGACTTGACTGATCAAATCAGTAAAGGTGATAAGAAGCTCCACCAAGCAGGAAAAGTGGAGAAGCAATTGAGCCAGGAAAAACTAGAGGTGCAGGAAGCACTGCAGAATGCAGAGAGGATGCAACGTGTCTCCCTGCAGCAGCACACACAGGCAACACACATCTGGCAGAGCCAGCTGCAAGAGCTACATGCAAGTCTGCAAGCAGTCAAGGAGAAGCAGCGAGTGCTACAGGAACGGCTGGGTACCCAGTATGTCCCCACAGAACAACATGAGGAACTGAGGGCCACGCTGTACGCCACAAGAGCATCGCTAGGGGCAGAGCTGGGTACTTTGAAGAAAGCCAATGAAACGGTCCTAAGGGATGTAGAGACTGTGAAAATGGAGAATATAAACCTGAAGGAAGAGGTTTTAAACCTGACTGGTCAGGTCAGTGATGGGACTGAGAAGCTTCACCATGCGCAGAAAGTGAAGACGCAATTGGCGCAAGAAAAAATTGAAGTACAGGCTGCTCTGCAGAATGCAGAGAAAATGCTGGAAAAAGAATGCCTCGCCCTGGAGCAGCTGAAGATCACGTTGAGCGCCACAAGAGCATCGCTGGAGGCGGAGCTTAGAAGCCAGGTGACTCTGTGTGAGAGGGAACATGAGAAGGTCCAAAGACTGGAGCTGGAGAAGCAGAGAGGCAACTCCATCTCCATGAGTCAGTATGCCAAGGAGAAAGAAGCCTGGAAGACAGAAGCAACAGCGATACTGGCGACAAAAACTGCAGGGCTCCAAAAGATGACGGCGGAGCTGACGCAAGCCCAGAGCAAGCACCAGGAAGAGGTGAGGGCCCTGAGAGAGGATTTTCAGGATCAAATTGAAGAGCTGCAAATGCAGGTTGCTGAGCACAAGATACAGCTCGCCGAGCGGGAGAAGGTGACCTTCCGACAGGTGGCTTGCCTGTCATTGCGCTATGAAACCGAGATGGCTGATACCCGCAAGCTTCTGGACCACACGTCCAATGAGATGGCCCGACTGCAGCTGGAGCGGGACAAGGTCCGGGAGGAGCACTGGCAGTGGCAGGTCAGAAATAGAGCGAAAGAAACAGACTTAAGACTTGCGCTGAACCAGCTAGGAGATGTGGAATCGCGACTCGACGCCAAAGAAGATGAACTGGCAGCTGCTCTGAGTAAAGAAAGAAATGCAGAAGGACAGCTTCATGATCTGAGGAGGGATCTGGAGTCTGAGCGTGCTGGCCGCAAGATGGCAGAGAAACAAAAGCGTGACCTGGATGAGATACTCGAGGCTCTGAAGACTGAGCAGGATGCTACGTTGGACTCTAATGCTGCCCAGCAGGAGATTCCTCAGCTGAAGTTGGAGAAAGAGGTTACAACCCTAAGACAGACCCTTGGGTCACAGAAGCAGTCCATGGGAAAAACGGTGGTAGAGATAAAGCAAGTGAGGCGCACCAGGAAGCGTGACTGCAATACCGTTGCAGTGTTACAGTCTACTTTTCACAAGGCACGGGATGGGAAGACCAAGGTGCTATGTAGTAGCACAGTAAGAAGCCAGTTGTACTATGGGACCCATAGTGGTTTCCTTGCAAGGAAGGCAGCCGCTGTGAAGAGACAGTCGAGAATGGGACGAAAGAGTGTCCATGTTTGTAAGATGAGAAAGACCTCACAGTTTGTTCAGCAACACTCCCAACGGAGTAAGTTAAGGGGACATAAAAGACAGGCCCAAGCCTTCGAGTCTGCCGACTGTAAAAGAGAGACATAATGGGGTGCACTTGGGGTTAAAAAGACCCCCACCCAATTTGAAGTTCTGAAAATAAAGGATGTGAAACCCAACACTGAAGGTATGCTGATGGAAAAAGGTCCAAAACCCATCACCGCTAAAGCGGAGTTGCTGTCTTCACAGGAAAAGGCCAAACAGTCACTGGCAAGAGTATGCAATGAGCTGACCAAAGTCAAGGCTCTTTTACAGGGTGAAGGAGTCTCTGAACACAAGGAGATAGTGAGGTACCAGTCCTCAGGCCCAGATGGCCTGGTAATTACCCCAAAAAGAAAATGCCTAAATTGGAAGGCAAGAAAAGAAAAAAAAGGGGGAGGGAAGGGCCGACGTCAGACATTTTCGCCAAAGATGCTGGTGCACGGGAATGGTGCACGGGCCGCTCCACAGGACAATGTTTCGCTGGGGAGAGGGATATGTGACAGAGTCACTGACTCAGTAGGCTGTGACAGTGAATGGAGAGACGCTGCAGCCAGTTCACAGAGTGTTAATCTCGTCAGACAGAAAGAATCACACCTGCAGCCTAATTAAGCAGGAGGCCTGAGAGACTGCAGGTTTAAAAGCAGGAAGTGACACACACACACACAGAGAGCTTGTTTTTCCACAGGAAGGTGGAGAGAACTCTCCCGGCTGGGAAGCCGTTGCTGTTGCTCTGGTCCCCCAGTCCTGCGAGGAGCTAGGCTGCTGGGACCAGCTGGGACCCCAACCCAGGATAAAGATCAAGATCGCTGCGAGGCTGGACACAGCCTGCTCCCCGGAACCGTGTTCCTGTTGCTACTGGAGCGGCAAAACAGATAAGACTTTATTCTTATACGTATCGTTATCCTTTGTGTAGCATGTTTTGGGCATGACCAGGTTAGCTGGCTGTCCTGTTAGTAAGGGCTCAAGAAGTGAGTTAGTTTCCCTAATGGGACTAGGCTTTAATTTTCAAGAAAGTAGTTTCTTAAAGGGACAGTGCACCCGTAATTATTTTGGTTGTGGCTAATAAACCACTATAATTGAACATTTCCCACCGTGTCTAGCGTCTTACTGACCCCGCCGCGAGGCCGTCTTGCCACAATATATATATATATATATATATATATATATATATATATATATATATATATATATATAGTTTTTTTGTTTGAGCATATATGCTATTTTTAAATAAATTCATAATAAAGATGTATTATTTTATGTTTATTTAATTGAAAACTGGGGCTTACAATATAATACAACAATTGAATACAAGAAACTAATGATTTACATTGGATTGATATAGGAAATCAACAATTACTAATCAAACAATAAAGACTTAAGGAATTTAAAAGATGGCTATGCCAATTGGTGGGACCAACTATATGGGGAAGGATGTTTATAGCATCTGAACCAGAAATCATAAGAGTGGGAAATATACATAGTTACATATTAGATTAGGTGGAAAAAAGATGTATGTCAATCAAGTTTAACCTATGCTAAATTTAGACAACAGATACTTTATCCTATTTCTATACTTACTTATTGATCCAGAGGAAGGCAAACAAAAAAAACGAGAGTCATATCATCCAATGATACCTCATAAAGGGAAAAATAAATTCCTTCCTGACTCCAAGAATTGGCAATCAGATTAATCCCTGGATCAACATCCTTCCCAAGTATACTTATTTGGTATATCCCTGTATACCTTTCCTTTCTAAAAAGATGTCCAATCTTTTTTTTTTAACAAATCTATTGTATCTGCCATCACAGTCTCCGTGGGTAATGAATTCCACATTTTAACTGCCCTTACTGTAAAGAACCCTTTCCTTTGTTGCTGCTGAAATCTCCTTTCCTCCAACCTTAAGGTTTGACCTGAGTCTTTTGTACTGCCCGTGGGATGAATAGTTCTTTTGAAAGCTCCTTGTATTGTCCGCGAATATATTTGTATATAGTTAACATATCACTTCTTAGACGTCTCTTTTCTAATGTAAATATATCTAATTTAGCTAGCCTCTCCTCATAAGTTAGATTGTCCATCACTTTTATTAATTTGGTGGCTCTTTTCTGCACTCTCTCTAGTTCCATAATGTCTTTTCTTAGGTTTGGTGCCCAAAGTTGTATTCCATATTCAAGGTGTGGTCTTACTAATGCTTTGTAAAGGGGCATAATAATGTTTACTTCCTTTCCATTCATTGCCCGTTTAATGCAAAATAAGATCGTGTTTGCCTTTGCAGCTACTGCATGACTTTGGGCACTATTGCTAAGCCTGCAGTCTACAAACATTCCTAAATTCTTCTCCATCAAGGATTCCCCCAATTTATCCCCATTTAATTTGTAAGTCACCTTTTTATAGTCAGGGTGGTTCCCAGGTGTGACTTACAGCCAGATGGACCTCACAGTTTTCTTCAAAGCAGTACTACCTGCAAGAGGAGAATCCCCCTCCCCCTCTGTGATAAGCTGATTGCAATACGCTTGAGTAC
This sequence comes from Ascaphus truei, assembly GCF_040206685.1. NCBI lineage: Eukaryota > Metazoa > Chordata > Amphibia > Anura > Ascaphidae > Ascaphus > Ascaphus truei. The sequence goes on from NC_134486.1 coordinate 346,991,065, forward strand.
ATACTGTCCTTGTTTGTGCTTCTATATTCTAGTTTGATCATTTATTGACCTTTAGTAAATCTAGACCTTTGTGAAATTACAGCGTATTTCAATGTTCACATACACTTATACTTACTACATTTTCAAGACTCAAAATATTCCATAGTGTCAAGGTGATAGTAAAGGTGACAAAAAGAAAAAAAGGGTTTTGTAAAAAGTATATTATATATAAAGGATAATATATTCTGCCTACACCCTGAGAATCTATATCCTATCCAAACCAAAATATATATAGCACTTCTTTTACATGTCTGTTTGTGGAACTTAAATAATTCCCTCAAAAGAATTACAACACACCTGTGGAAACAGGACTCACTGATATTTCTCGTTATTTCTTTATACAATATATACAAGATCCTCCTCATGTAATTTTATCTTTGGCTTGTATGCCGCAATAAAGTTCTTTTTTTGAATAGCACTTTGCCTCCAGCCTGATCCTGATTGCAGTGCTCATTTTCCCACTATTCTACCAACCACACCCGCAACATATCTGGGTATATAAGAGTTGAATGAACGAGTAAGGTCCGGGGTTTTCACCCGTTCTCACCCTACGCATTTCACATTATTCAGGCTTCCTTAGGGGTATGAAACATGAGGAAGACTGAATACAGTGAAATGCAAGGGTGAGAATGGGTGAGAACCCTGGACCTTTTGAGCTCCCTTGGCAAACTATTTGACCAGCTTCAGAATTGGCGCCAAAATCAAAAACTGCTGGAACATCACCTGTTACACCGCGCATGCGGAGAAGATCCCGAGCAAAGGAGGAGGAGTTGGCCATGGCAAGCGGCTGCTGTATCATGCTGTAGCACTGCACCTTTGGAGTGGTAGGCCCACAGGAGCATTACCGGACCACAGGTGACCTCCATAGGGTGGCGGATGAAATGTAGCCCACAATCAATCGGAGAGGCAACATCTACACAGAACGGCTAATTGGCAGCAGCAGCAGATTTGGCAGGGAGAAACGGTGGCCATACTATGATGCGGCATCCCATTGCTGGAAAAAATGAACCTGGGAACCACACTGCAGAAATTCAAGTGGCTCCAGCAACCTAGAAACATTGAGATTCGCGTAACAGGAGCTAAGGTGATATGTGTGCTTTACATTAAGAGGACACCGCCTATGCAGGGTCATCTGCTAAGCAAAGTACACCTACACCTACCTTGCACTAATCACCTAAAGGGATAGCATACAACACAAACATCAGGGAACAAAAAAAAACCATGGTATTTAAAAAGATATCTCGATTTACCTGCTTGAAAAAATCCAAGCAACAAGATTCCACAGATAAATTTGAATACTATAAAGGTTAAAAATACTACCAAACACAGAGAGGGACTAATTCCCCTCCTTTTTTCCTAACTGTTTTATATTATTTTCTGGAAAAACTGTTTATCCCAGTGACAACTGACTCTATACTGGAATTTTCTTACTTCCATCTAAATTGGATGATATAGGTCTATATGTATATATTGTGATTCCCAGACCACGTTGCAGTCTCTTTTGTCCCAATTTAAGGCTGGAAACCCTATGTAAAGTTTAACTGCAGTGGTTTTATTTACAGGGATTAAATCAAATACCAGGCCCACCACCCCTTTAAATCAAAACAACACGTAAAAATAACGTCTATTCCCGTTAGGGAAAGCTAACTACACCATAGCTTTCGCCCTCACTAACTGCATGGCCAGCTAAGATGGTTCCCAAGCCAAAACATGCCCTGGCATATGCAACCATGAAACACAGCCTCTACATACAATAATAAAGTGTTTTCTTATCTGTCAGTCCTTTGTAGCCGTCGTCCTTGCTTCAGCACGGTCTCTCCTCCTTTCTTCCTAGCGGAACTCAGCCCAATTGAGCCCAGAGAAACTCCCCTATAGGTCATCTGTAACCAGCATCCGCAGCTGGGGAGCACTTCTATCCCCCCTTTCTTGGGGAAAACAGTCTCTCCATGTGCATGGCAGCTTTCAGTCTTTTAAAACACTTGCTCATTTCACTGAGGAGCCCAGTCCCTGATTAATCAGATTTCAGCTGCTGCTCTTTCTCTGAGGAGATTAACTCTGTTTAGACTGGAAAGCACACTTACTTCACTTTTCCAGCCCCAAGAGGACAGTGATGATATCACAATATATACAGTATATATGTTTCAAGCTCAATCTTCCTTTTAAGAAGAAATTGGATACTCCATATCTGTAAATGACAATTGAAAGTTCTATGTTTTGCGGCAAATATATTGATTAAGCTTTATCAAGGTTCAGGTTCTATACTATGATTCATGTTTTATCATTTGTATTTTAATAAATTGTGTATTATTTTGTATATATTTTATATTTAATTTGCTTTGTTTTCTAGAGACCTCAACTTAACCATTGGTTCAACATAATATAATATAAGTTATACCTATTTGAGAGTTCGGTCACCAGAATTTTTTCCCCTTTTCCAAAATTTATTTGCAGGGGGCTAGAGACCCCCTTTAATTTATTCTGGCTGCAGAACCATAATATTTCATTTTTCCGAGGTATCACTTTTTCCACAAAGTTATCTCACAACCCTAACATCAATTATTATTTAGAGGAGAAAAAGAAGAGTGAGCGCACGCCCCATAGTATAAAATTGTACACTTATTTGGTAAAAAAGGAGGGAGGGGGAAGGGGGGGGAGGAAATGCACTCACAAGAGTAAAAACAATTCAGGCAATTGGTGAATTATATCACCACCATCCGGTTAATCTGCATCAGTAGTCCACTGTTCAAAGCTCCCTCAGTGCTATACAGTAGGGATGATGTGGCTGCTGCAGGGATCCAGAGGTGCTTCCAAAGATAAAAATCGTCTATTAGAAGTCCCAGAGACTGCCTCCAGCATTCAAATGGCCGCAGTAGTATTTCTTGCTCGGTGCAGCCTCCTCGTGCGCATGTGTGGCGTCATAGTGACGTAATGACGTTCCCTGATGTGTTTCGTCACCAGACGGCGACTTTCTCAAAGGGCTATGGGGCGTGCGCTCTCTCTTCTTTTTCTCCTCTAGGTTTCCATTGGATGTGGTTCATCCATTCTGAGAGCAGCCGGAGACCTCCATACCAGCATCAATTGTCTAGTATCATATGGACTGATTTAAAAGGACTGGTTTGACAAACTTTCATTTGCACGTTTATTATTTTTTGTATTTTTTGCACTGTGTATTGATTTTGGTATATACTAGATTTTTGTATATTATTCAATATTTATTTATATATTATACCTTCTTATTGTTCACAAATGCAACTACACAGGGTATATTCTTACCATTATAAGTAATTTATTCACTATTAGGGTTAGACTTTATAATCACTTTGGTGCTACTTTATTTGTTTCTTTTATCAATTATTATTTGTTGTTATTTCACGTTAGCGCACCAGTCACTTCACTTTTACCACATGAATAATCCTAGACATTATTATGTTGAGGATCACATTAATGGACACTAAACTCTGTTGAGATCAGGCACTTTTATTAATGCTAAACACGCTGTTAGCTTCATGACAGTCGATATATGGATAAATATACCAAGGCTTCTTAAACATGTGTACCTAACCTGATACTCGGATTTATATTTTTTGATTGTGATACATTACAGGGATGTTCCTCTATGCTTGTGATATGTGTGCATAGGATACCTTTGGCAACTGTGTCAATTCACAGTGAACATTTGACAAGTGTCAATTTGTTTCTTGTTGTGATACACACTGTATTTGATCACCTTTACTGAGATATACATTAGTTGTCGTAAATTAAATATTAATAATACTATATGTGAGATTATAGGATATACTTTTATACCTAATATAGGTTGATTGTACCTTAAATGGCTACATGTCACCCTAATAATTATTAACCCCTTGAGCGACGTTTTCCATTTCCTTACAACTGGGCATAATGTGTGGATCCACTTGCCTCCTCTATTAGCTCCCACACCACTGTGTGTATTATCTTCACATTATGTATATATACCCTCACAACCCATATAGTCCCCTTTTTATGACCAATAAAGTTTTTTTATTTTCTATATGGATTTATGTGCAATTTATTATGAATGGTCTATGCAGGGATATTGAGACCCTGGGATACTAGCAAATATCATATAAATATTTCATTTGCAGAGAGGATCAGGATTCAGGAACTGTTAAAGTCACATAAAAAAAACCCTATATTTATCTACTGTTGTTCCCAATATAGCAAGAAGAAAAAATCAGCACAGTTTAATTTCCTTTAAATAACAATACATCTCTAGTGTCTAAATCAGTTTGTGATACTGTATTTTATAGTCAGTATATACTGTAGGTTAATATATCCTAAGCAATATTGGGCCATAAATGAAGGGCCATAAGGTGTATTCCATTGTGGAACAGTGTTTTATAGGATAATACCTAATAAATTTGGCCCAGTCTTGTCAGAGGCGAGAATACATTTGTGAACCCCAATGATAATTACGGAAATGTATAGTTTTTCCATGATAACCTTCTTGAATCAAAACCAGTCTTTTCTTAAATATCCAAAAGGATTTATATTAACCAATACCATGTCTTTTGAAACAAAAGTATGTATGAATTATACAAACAATGAGTAATTAAGAGTCATGGTATGTGCAAAAGTAAATGAAACACTGGTTTTATCGGCTAAATTAAAGGGGATAAATAGAATCTGGTGTTTAAATAATTACAGATGCGGTGAACATTATTTTAACAAATCACGCGGTGTATACCTCGGAATACCCATGTCATGGTACGGGATTTCTTCCAACCGTTCCACCTTAAACGCGAGTGCAAGCGAGTGCATTAAAGGCATTTTAGTGTTGTGGCTTTTAAACACCTGAAATTGACACAGTAGCACAGTACTGTACACATTACAATTCATTAATTTCATTGCATTTAATTGCACACAATCCATGAAATTCAAACAAAGCAACCGCAATAAACACGTGTGCCTGGGGCGATTGACGGTGTTCAAGCCACGTGGAGTACAGCAGCGCACATGGAAACGGCGTCATGACTTTTTAAAATTATGGCCGCTGCATCTGTAGGTAGATTTTCAGGTGTGAGTTTGGGGGGCCACACCTATATAAAGATCAGAAACTTTGTGAGTTTGGTCTTCAACATACAGTACAGGTATGTGGAAACACGTCATGCAACGATCAAAAGAAATCTGAGAACCTCAGAAAATAAGTTATTGATGCTCATCAGTCTGGAAAGGGTTACTGTCACGGTAGCTTATGACAAGATATAATGAACACCAAATTTTGGGTTGAACTGAACGGGGCTTAGATATAATAAAATATAATTTATTCCTTAAATAAGGTGAACACAGCAATATAGTACAATTAAAAGACAAGAAGGTAACACTTACTTAGGGTTGCGGAATGGAGAAGCATCAGCTAGCAATTCTCCAGCAATCCGGTGACATTCAAGATGGTATCAGAAGAAGAACTAAAAACTGCACGGTTGACACAGTTTATATACTTGTGTAACCCTATTCTTAACATTGAATACAGACTATTGGTGAACAATTATCTGTATCCAATCCCTAACTTGGAGGCACAGATTAACCTATGCCCCCCAGCAAATTAGCCCATGTGTACTGGGACTTTGAGGGTCTTATTTCTGTAGCCCCATAATTAAATCAGGGGCGACGACCAGTCTACAAAATGAAGTCGCTGGCAGGAGCTTCATTGTTTGTAGGTGTAGACATAAAACTTACAAACCACTCCAGTTTGATGTTCCTCCGCCCTCAGGTAACAATTAGAGTGGTAGAGTCGTTTGACCAATACTTGGTTCCTAGACTTTGGGTAAACAATCAGGGCAGTTAACTTTTTGATCACAGTGCTTAGGCTCAATCAGCCGGCTGCCCTTCATGACCTATTAGCCTAGCAGATGGTGTCTGCATTTTCAGAACAGATCCAAAATACTATACATATACACTTTAATATCTACACATATTCATAAGTTCCATTCTGGTGGGCTCAGTGGGTCGAGATTTGCCAGTTTTTAATGCCTACAGTGACTCCACATATTGCCAAAAATCAACTCTCTGCGACCTCCAGAACTGGAGATACAGAAATGCACTTTAAAACATTAAAATACAGGCTTATAATGAAACATGGGAACAGGGGAACATACATTTTCCTGACATGACAAGGTGTAAGCCACATTCCTGGACCGCAGTCCAGTTAACCCCTTACCTCCCTGGTGAGGTCAGGGGGTGGCCATATGGGGTGCAACCCCTTTAATACAGGGCCAACCCCCTCTCTCTCTATACCTCACCTTCTTAATGGGTGACCTGTGGCCCACTGGCCCTAAAGGGGAGTGGGGCACTGCTGGCACCATTAATGAACTCAGTCTCAGAGGGATAGTCCTGACATGAAAGTTCATCAGCATTGCTGTTTTCACTACCCTTTTTGTGCTGAATGGTAAATTCAAACTCTGGCAAGGCCAAGCTCCACCTTAGCAACTTGGCATTCTCCCCTGATGCCCTCTGCAGCCAACTCAGGGGGTTGTGGTCTGTGAGGACCGTGAAAGCCCTTCCATACACATAGGGCTGGAGTTTTTTGAGTTCCCACACAATGGCCATGCACTCTTTCTCAATGGTGGCATAGGCCACCTCTCTGGGGAGTAGTTTTCGGCTGAGGTACACAACAGGGTGCTCTCTACCGTCGTCCCCCACTTGGCTCAACACAGCCCCAATGCCATAGTTCAAGGCATCAGTCTGTATGAGGAAATGTTTGGTATAGTCTGGGGCAGCCAGTATGGGGGCCCCAGCAAGTGCAGTTTTCAGTGCCTGGAAAGCAGTTTCACAGGCAAGAGTCCAGGTAATAAGCACAGGCAGTTGCTTCTTAGTCAAATCAGTCAGGGGTTTGGCCACGGCGCTGTACTGTGGGACAAACTTCCTATAGTACCCTGCGGTGCTCAAAAATGCCATGACCTGTTTCTTGGTTTTTGGAACAGGCCACTGAACTATGGCTTCTACCTTGGCTGGCTCTGGTTTGAGGTGCCCTCCACCCACCCTGTGCCCTAAGTACAGGACCATCCCTACCATACACTTAGTGGGTTTCAAGGTAAGCCCAGCCTCCCTGATCCTATCCAGCACCGTAGCTACATGTCCTAAATGGGAGTCCCAAGAATTACTAAAGACAGCAATGTCATCTAAGTAAGCCCTGGCATAGCTCTGCATCCCTTCCAGTAACCTATTGACCAGGCTTTGGAAGGTAGCCGGGGCATTCTTCATCCCAAATGGCATCACCAAAAACTCATAGAGGCCACTTGGAGTGATGAATGCTGACTTCTCCCTAGCCTCCAGGGTCAGTGGGATTTGCCAATAGCCTTTGCTCAAATCAATGGTGGTCAGATACTTTTCCCCCGCGAGTTCATCCAGTAACTCATCCATGTGGGGCCTGGAGAAGGCATCTGACACCGTCCCAGCGTTGAGCAAGCAGTAGTCCACACAAAACCGGGTGGTCTTGTCCTTCTTAGGGACTAGAACTACCGGGCTTGCGCAAGGACTCTGGGACGGAGTAATTACCCATAGGGTCAGCATCTCCTCTATCTCCCTTTCCATACTGGTCTTGACCTCTGCTGACACTCTATAAGTGTGCTTATGCAGAGGCTGCAGATCCCCTGTGTGCACTGGGTGTTTTGTGAGATGTGTGGTCCCTGGCATGTCAGTGACGAGGGCCCTATACTTAGCTAGCATGTCCCTGGCTTCTCCCTTCTGCCTACCACTTAACTGTGCCTCTATCTCCACCTGTTCCACAGTTGTCCCTGCCTAGCCTCCTCTAGGAGATCAGCAGAGCATTGCTCGCCGGATCCTCCAGTAGTGGGCTACAAATGGCCATTACTGCTCCCATACTCGGTGCTTTGTACTCTTTCAACATGTTAATGTGATATGTCTTGTGCCTCCCAAGCTCTACCTGTACAATGTAGTTGTACTCATTCACCTTTCGGATAACCGGGTACGGTCCCGACCAGGCAGCCATCAACTTGTTCTCCCGAGTGGGTTTGAGAACAAGCACCTGCTGTCCTGGGATGAATTCCCTGCTACGGGCATTCCAGTCATACCATTGCTTTTGCTTGGTCTTAGCGGCCCTGAGGTGGTCCTGGGCCACCCCCATGAGCATCTCTAACCGGTCTCGGAGATCTACTACATACTGGATCACTGAAGCATCAGTAGCAGTAGCCTCCCCTTCCCATCTCTCACGGAATAGGTCCAGAGGTCCACGTACCCTGCGGCCATATAGTAGCTCGAAGGGGGAGAAGCCTGTAGATTCCTGTGGTACCTCTCGGTAGGCAAACAGCAAGTGCTGTAAATGAATCTCCCAGTCTTTCCCCTCCACCTCTATAAAGGTCCGAAGCATCTGCTTCAGGGTACCGTTAAACCTCTCACATAATCCGTTTTTCTGGGGATGGTAAAGGGTAGTGCGCCGGTGCCGTACACCGCATGCATCCCAGAGACAATGTAACAGTTCACTCATGAACTGCGACCCCTGATCGGTTAGGATCTCACTAGGGAAACCTACCCTAGAAAAAATGTTCAGCAAAGCTGCTGCCACTGTTTTGGCATCCATGGTGCCAAGCGCTACCGCCTCAGGGTACCGGGTGGCAAAATCCACCACTTTGAGGATGTAGCGCTTCCCTGACCTGCTAGGAATCATAAGGGGTCCTACAAGATCCATTGCTACTTTCTGGAATGGTTCCCCTATTATCGGTAAGGGTTTCAGGGGTGCCTTCACACGGTCGCACACCTTACCCACTCGCTGGCAGGCATCACAAGAGCGGCAGAAAGTGCCTACATCTCGAGATGCCCCCAGCCAGTAGTAACGCTGTAATAACCGGGCTCGCGTTCTGTTGACCCCCTGATGTCCCGCTAACGGAATAGAGTGAGCTACCCGTAACAGTTGCTGTCGGTACCCCTGGGGCACTACTAGCTGTCGCTTACCGGTCAATTCCTCCTCTATCCCTGGGGTACCTTCTTCTCTATACAGGAGTCCCTTATACCATAGGCAGTGCTCAGTGCCTTCCCCTGCCTGAGATTCGGACGCCTGAAGTCTCACGCTGGCCTGGTAGGGTCTGTCTTCACTGCCTCCCTAAACTGGATTACTAATTCTGGCCACCCCCCAATCAGGTCATTGTCCGGAGAATGGGGAAGGGTGAGGGGGAACAATAAGTCAGTCTGTGGTTGCAACTGATCCTGGCTTACCTCCCCGGGCTCCTCTGCGCCCTCCGCTAACATTGGTCCCAAAGGCTGGGGGACTGGCGCCGCCGCTATTGCCGCTGTCTGGCTCCGGGTAAATGCCGCCACTGCAGCGGGTTTGGGCACTCGGTCGTAGGTGCAGGTCAGAGGACCCACATCGTTGCAAAGAAGAACATCGGCATCCAAACCGGGTAAAACTCACACCTCCCGCACACCCTGGCCCTCCCCAATCCAAAAAGATCCTGGCCACTTGCAAGAAACGTGGCTCTCCATCGGCCACAGTGATCTGTATCCCAGGGCCTGGGAGTAATTCCTCTGGCCGGACGATATCAGGTCGGACCAGGGTCACTGCAGCTCCTGAATCCAGCAAGCCGACTGCTTGCTGGTCACCGATTGTGACCGGGGTGAGATGTCTGCTCCGGCCGTCTGTCTGCTGCAGGTCTGCGCTGAGATGTCCTCCGCTCCTGGCTGTAGGCACCGATGAAACCGGCACAGGCGTTGCATGGGACGTCTCGCTGGGAGTTGGTTCCATGACCGGTCCGGAGTCTGTGGTGGAAGCCACCCGCACGGGGGCTACCGGCTTCGCAGCTGGGGTGCGTTGCCCCTGATGGGGTCCGCTGCAAAGCAGGGGTTCCGGGCAATCTGGTCAGATGTGACCAGGGTGGTTGCAGTTGTAGCACCGGAGCTCGTGCAGGAGCTCCCCCGCCTTCGGTTGACTGCTGCCCGCAGGTGGCCTGAGTGTCCATTGGGGGGTATTGGCAGACTTTCTGGCCGGTGCCGCCGCCACTGCCGCCTTGGCTACTGTTTTGGTGGTCATCAGGGCTCGGCTGGGCACGTAGTCGTCTGCAAGCCTCGCCGCCTCCTGGTAAGTCTTGGGCTTCTTGTCGTACACCCAAGCCCTCACCGCTGGCGGGCTCTGCTGCATGAGCTGCTCCTGAAAGATGAGGTCCAGCAGGCGTTGGTAAGTCCGTGCCTCATAGCCCTCCACCCAGCGTATCCCGTACAAAGCCATGCGGGTCACGTAGGTAACATAGGACTCCTGGGGCTGCCTCTCCTCCTGCCGGAATTTACCCTGGTAGGCTTCAGGGGTAAAACCGTACTGAAACAATAACAGTTCTTTCAGGTGGTCATAGTCATCAGCATACTCATCTGGAAGCGCCATCATCGTCTGTTTAGCCAAGCTGGACAGTAAGGGGTCCAAACGTGCAACCCTATGCTGGGTAAGCACTTTGTACCGCCGACACTGTGTCTCAAAGTTCTTTAAAAAACTGTCGATCAGATCAGTACCTTCCACGAACTTGGTGAGACTGTGCTGATCCAGTTTAAGTTCATCGTTGTTGGGTTGGACAGGGGGGCAATAAGCAGGTCTGTTCACTGCCATACTTATAAACTGCAGCCGCTCCTCCGGTGTACATCTATCTCCCCACGCAGTAAACAGTGCCAACATTTCAGGGGTGAACGGACTGGTAGCCGCAGCAGTCCCTCCCAGGAGGTGCACTCGTTCCCTCCCCGAGATTACGCCGCCCCGGCACTGGGTTCCTTCCCTGATCTCCGGGTGGCTGTATAAAGGCAAGCTGAGCCGTATCCTGAGGCTCTGCAAGCCGGGCTTCATAGTCACCGATTGCGTCAACCATGTCTGCGACCTCCTGGTTCTCATAGGGCAGTCCATATTCACAGCACTGGTCCTTCAGCTGAGCTCGGGTCCTCATGTTGGATGTGCCTTCAGCCTCGCTCATGGTTCACGGTCGCAGCAGTGAGGTGGTGTTACAACTTGTGTTAACTGTTGCACTACTGTGTGTTCAATATCTTTAATCCCAGGAACTCGCAATTACTCTCGAGTTCCCACTATATTACAGGGTCCCACAGAACACTGTAATATAGGTTCAGTTCAATCCCGCCGCTGCCACCAGTTAATTAAAGAGCTTGTCACGGTAGCTTATGACAAGATATAATGAACACCAAATATCTGGGTTGAACTGAACGGGGCTTAGATATAATAAAATAGGTAATACTTACTTAGGGTTGGGGAATGGAGAAGTATCAGCTAGCAATTCTCCAGCAATCCCATGACATTCAAGATGGTATCAGAAGAAGAACTAAAAACTGTAGGGTTGACACAGTTTATATACCTGTATAACCCTATTTTTAACATTGAATACAGACTATTGGTGAACAATTATCTGTATCCAATCCCTAACTTGGAGACACAGATTAACCTATGCCCCCCAGCAAATTAACCCATGTGTACTGGGACTTTGAGGGTCTTATTTCTGTAGCCCCATAATTAAATCAGGGGCGACGACCAGTCTACAAAATGAAGTCGCTGGCAGGAGCTTCATTGTTTATAGGTGTAGACATAACACTTACAAACCACTCCAGTTTGATGTTCCTCCGCCCTCAGGTAACAATTAGAGTGGCAGAGTCGTTTGACCAATACTTGGTTCCTAGACTTTGGGTAAACAATCAGGGCAGTTAACTTTTTGATCACAGTGCTTAGGCTCAATCAGCCGGCTGCCCTTCATGACCTATTAGCCTAGCAGATGGCGTCTGCATTTTCAGAACAGATCCAAAATACTATACATATACACTTTAATATCTACACATATTCATAAGTTCCATTCTGGTGGGCTCAGTGTGTCGAAATTTGCCAGTTTTTAATGCCTACAGTGACTCCACATATTGGCCAAATATCAACTTTCTGCGACCTCCAGAACTGGAGATACAGAAATGCACTTTAAAACATTAAATACAGGCTTATAATGGAACAGGGGAACATACATTTTCCTGACATGACAAGGTGTAAGCCACATTCCTGGACCGCAGTCCAGTTAACCCCTTGCCTCCCTGGTGAGGTCAGGGGTGGCCATATGGGGTGCAACCCCTTTAATACCGGGCCAACCCCCTCTCTCTCAACAGTTACAAAACCATTTCTAAGGATTTGGGGCTCCACCAATCCACTGTCAGACAGTCTACAAATGGAGAAAGATCAAGACCACAGTCACTCTATCCAGGAGCCGTCGGTCTACCAACACCTCTTCAAAAACAAATAGTCAAATCATCCGGGAAGTCACAAAGAACCCCAGAGTAACATCCAAGGATCTGCATGCCACTCTCGCCTTGGCTACTGTGAATTTTCATGACTAAACTATCAGAAAAAGACTCAACAAGAATGTTGTTTATGGAAGGATAGCCAGGATGAAAACACTGCTCTCTAAAAAGAAGATTGATGCCGGTCTGAAGTTTGCCAAAGAGCACATAGATGATTCACAAAACTTCTGGAACAATGTTCGCTTGACAGACGAATCAGAGGTAGAACTTTTTGGCCTTAAAGAGAAATGGTATGTTTGGTGAAAACCAAACACTGCATTCAAACAGAGAACCTCATCTCAACCGTCAAGCATGATGGTGGGAGTGTGATGGTTTGAGGATGCTTTGCTGCCTCATAACCTGGGCGGCTTGCCATGAATTCTGCAGTGTATCAAAAGATTCTAGAGGAGAATGTCAGGCCATCTGTTCATGAGCTGAAGCTGAACCGAAAGTGTGGTCATGAGTTAAAGCAGTTTTAGAAGGAGGAATGTATTGTATTGTATTGTATTGTATGTCTTTATTTATATAGCGCCATTAATGTACATAGCGCTTCACAGCAGTAATACATGTGGTAATCAAATAAATAACAGATAATATAAATAACAGATCATGGGAATAAATGCTTTAGACATTAAGGAAGATGAGTCCCTGCTCCGAGGAGCTTACAGTCTAATTGGTAGGTAGGGAGAACGTACAGAGACAGTAGGAGGGAGTTCTGGTAAGTGCGTCTGCATGGGGCCAAGCTTTATGTATCATGTGTTCAGAATAGCCACAGTGCTATTCATATGCTTCTTTAAGCAAGTGTGTCTTAAGGTGGGTCTTAAAGGTGGATAGAGAGGGTGCTAGTCGGGTACTGAGGGGAAGGGCATTCCAGAGGTGTGGGACAGTCAGTGAAAAAGGTTTAAGGCGGGAGAGGGCTTTAGATACAAAGGGGGTAGAAAGAAGACATCCTTGAGCAGAACGCAAGAGTCTGGATGGTGCATAACGAGAAATTAGGGCTGAGATGTAAGGAGGGGCAGAAGAGTGTAAAGCTTTAAAAGTGAGGAGAAGAATGGAGTGTGAGATGCGGGATTTGATCGGAAGCCAGGAGAGGGATTTCATGAGGGGAGATGCTGAGACAGATCTCGGAAAGAGTAGATTGATTCTGGCAGCAGCGTTTAGGATAGATTGTAGGGGAGACAGGTGAGAGGCAGGAAGGCCGGACAGCAATGGACCACAATTCCTCAAAATCAATGTTAGAGACTGACCAGCATCTACAGGAAACAATTAGTTAAAGTCATTGCTGCTCAAAGGGGTGCAAATAGCTGCTGAATCTAAAGATTCACATACTTTTCCACACATGGATATTAAATGTTGAATCATTTGTGGAAAAAATATATGTTCAAAAAGTATCATGTTTTTGTGTCATTTATTTGAGCAGGTTATTCTTATCTATTATCTATTCTATCTATTCTATCTATTCTATCTATTCTATCTCTTAGAGAGAAGGAGTGGCTCAGTGAGTAAAGACACTGAGTTAGAAATAGGGGAGCCTGGTTCAATTCCCAGTGTCAGCTCCTTGTGACCTTGGGCAAGTCATTTTATCTATCTGTGCCTCAGGCACCAAAAACATAGATTGTAAGCTCCACGGGGCAGGGACCTGTGCCTGCAAAATGTATATGTAAAGCGCTGTGTAAAACTAGCAGCTCTATACAAGAACCTGCTTATTATTATTATTAGGACATAGATTAAGATCTAACAACATTTTAGGTTTGAAATATGTGAAATACTGTATGTGAAATATCTGAAAATCGTACGGGGTTCACAAACTTTTTCTCGCCACTGTACTGTATGTTTACTCAAAGAATAACATGATATGTATGGTCTTTATTAACCCTCTTTTTTCATTCTTTGTTATAATTTACCAGTATATTTTGTTTCTTATACAGTACCTGATGTCAAAACTAAAGTCACCTCATGCTTTGAGTCAAAGATGCAAGGTGACAGCTTAGCTTCATATTCCCAATTTCCTTTTAATAGAAGCTGACAGGAGGGAACAGAGTGGGCATTTTTTCTTTTCTCCCTCAGAAAAAAACACACTGGACTGAAATGTCACAAACCTTTTTTTGAGCCTGTATAAATAGATTATCGAAAAGGCTGAGGTTATGAAATCTCGAAGGATTGGTTCATGTATAAATATTAATTGTATTTGAAAAAGGCTTATAGAAGTTCCAAAACATTATTGAATATATAAATCCTGACAGCAAGTACATTTTTGGAGTCTTTCATCTGACCTGCTAAAATTAACACTTCAAACTTGAAATTCTGCTTTTAGCTACCTATAGTTTTATAGGGTGAATTATGCAAAGGTATATGATTTGCCATTGTTGTAGAAATGTTTTTTTTTTCTCCTTTTTAAATACAGTTTGAGAAACCTCATATGATTATGTTTCTGTATTGTTAATTTTAAGGTTTTTGATGGGAAAGACAGTTCTTCGCGTCTCTTGGGAGCTTTCACTAAAAACGAGCTAATGAAATTGATTCTAAATAGTACTTCAAATCATTTGTGGATAGAATTTAACACCAATGGGTCAGATACTGACCAAGGATTTCAGCTCACATATACCAGTAAGTAACTCCAAAGTATTTTTTACCATTGTTATTTCCATTTATCTTTGGCACTATACTGAAGATTATTTTCATCTAATACATCTAATCCTGAATATGTCCTTTTTCATCTATTGTTTGTCTTAGAATTATTTAGAATATAACTTTGAATGGAATCTGAAAAGCGGGATATAACCTCACATTCCCAGAAACTGTCAGAGCTGCCTCATTTAACTTAAAATCCACATGGTCTGCTACAATGCTGTTCAATATAGATTTTTGAATGTATGTATGAGTTGTAATGCATTCGTGCAGAATTTTAGAGAAGCAGCATGGGAGAAGAATGGAGTAACACCCTGGGGAATAATTTTTTCTTCCCAATGGGCCAACCTGCTGTGCCAATCTCTACTTCTTAGGAAAAGCAAACCACAGCCTGAACTGTTACAATTTACGGGAAGAATACTGACAATGTTTTATTTCTATGCACTACTGCACCCATTTACATTTAAAAATTGCTACCATTTTCCACATTTGTCTCTTAATTCAAGAAAATCCTTGTAAAAGTTTTAACAGACATTGAACTGAGCATACTGTTTTTGAAAAAGGCTAGTTATTGACACATGCCATACTGAGAAAAAAAAGCAGCAATAACAAATTTCTATTGATCATTGCTGAGTTACTGTATAAAGAAGTTTTAGGGAAATGGCTGTTACAACACTGCCAGTGCTGAGTAAGGCTGCCATCTACACCAACATCCCAGGCTTTCTAAAAATGATGACTGCTAACTCACAACCTTCACCCATATTACAATTACAACTTAAAATACAGTACCTGTGCAGAAAGCATAAATGTAAGGCATTAAAACAAAAACATCCACTGGGTGATGACTATAGCTTATATGACAGCAAGCTTGACAGCACACAAGGTTAATAAATAGGTACAAATTATTAACCTAAATTAGCTATGATGCAGTTTAAAGGTTAAAGGTTTACTGTACTCTGATCTGTCAACACATACATAAAAAATGAATTTACGGTGGTTTTGAAGTTATTGTTCTGCCATCCGTAAGCACACACATAAAGAAGATGAGAAGATTTAGTGTTCAGTAACTATTAGTAGGGATATTTGTTAATGTAGTATACAGTAGTTTATTTATTTTACATAATGTATTTATATTACAATGATTTGTGGTTTAATACAGTTTCTATTGCTTATGAATTTAATTGATATTTGTATTAATGGTTTATGCCTCAACATGCATTTGAAACAGTAACTAGATTCTCTATTATCATCCTAATGCTAAATCACAAAAAAGATTTATAAAAGTTATTCTATTTTTGATTAGCACAACATTAGTTACTCATGAAAGTGAATTCTTAGTCATTCCTAATAATGAAATAATGAATTACATTAATAATTACATTAATATGTAGCGCTGCTTCTCCCACCCTCTGGGAGATTTACCCTGGATACTGTCCTCTATGGTGCTCGGTACCTGTTTGGCACAGGAGATGCTCAGTGTTCCGCGCTGTAGGAAAGAGGACAGACTCACGGTTATCCATGAAGTTCTTTCTTGGTGCCAGCGCCTCCAGCCATAGAGGGCTCCAGTAGAAATGAAGACAATCCCCACCATGACAGTCTTTTATCCCCATACATCTGTCCAATAGATTGCGACTCAGCCAGATTTATAAAAAGGGATGGTCTTTATTATGCAGCCACTGCTGATGTTCTTACAGCAATTGCAATCAGTTAGCAGGATAGCTTCCAGGCTCCCGGGTGGTAGCCTGCTGATAATGATGAGGCCTTACTAGAGTAGTGGAATTCACCCATCCCATGAGAGGCTGAGCACGTCTTCCTCCAAGCCAGGAGGAGACTTGGCTTACATCCTCATTCCTCAAGGAGGAACAGAGACTCACACCCCCACCCTGTGAGGGCTGTTTTTTCTCTATAATGTAGGGCACCTCCACTTTAGTGCCAAAAGGGGTGGGCACAGGCTCTGCATCCTTATTGGACAGACACAGACTCCCATGTCATCTCCACCTCTGCCACTCACAGAAGCTGCAGGAGCCCCATATGATAGCCAGTCACTGTCTGAATCTTAGTACAACTTACATGACAGGGAAGGCAGAAAGATAGCTGGCCCAGCCATGGCTATAAACATATTTGTAGAATACAACTACTTTGTATAAACATATGTTTGTAAATAACAGGTTACTCAAGCAAATATGTTGGTAATTAACTACATCTTTAGTTTAACATTAAAAAAAGTAGAATTAAAGTATTTCACTATCTTTATTCCACTTGTGTCAC
Organism: Ascaphus truei; assembly: GCF_040206685.1. Classification (NCBI taxonomy): domain Eukaryota; kingdom Metazoa; phylum Chordata; class Amphibia; order Anura; family Ascaphidae; genus Ascaphus; species Ascaphus truei. The sequence goes on from NC_134486.1 coordinate 347,008,294, forward strand.
TTGACATATTTTTATTATGTAGCCAGGTCACCCTTTGCCCCCTGCGACCCCCTCGGGAGCCTCCGTGGGCACAAGCGATGATGGGTACTGCCGGAGGCCAGCGGCAGACCCGACGGCCATCCCAAGGGTGGGGGCCGTTGCAGGGAGCGGTGCGCTGTCTCCGCGAGCGGGCCGGTTGCCGGGGACGCGATCGGGCCATTGCTAAGGCCGCGGTCGCGTCTCTAAGGTCCCGGCGGCCGGCGAGGAGAGCGCCGCCATTGCGCTTCAAGTCGCGCATGCGCAGTGATCGCGCGAGGGCAGGAGAGCCCCAGATAGGTCGCGCATGCGCAGATAGGGGTAGGGAGCTAAGGCAGCTCTTAGGAGGTCGCGCGAGAGTAGGGAAGCATAGGGAGAGCTTGAGGCGGCCATTAGGAGTTAGTGTAGGCAGAGGGGAGGAACACACGCGGTCCCAATGTTATTGTAGGGGCCTCGGGACTACAATTCCCATGAGGCATAGCGAGGCAGGCACCAGGTGCTTGATAGGAGCCAATAGAGATGTAGGACTGCCCTGGAGGAAAAGAGATACATTTCCCGGGCTTTGCATGAGTCACGTCAGTCAGGAAGAAGCAGAGCAAGGAGGCAGACAAGGGAAGGAGGTAGGGTGCAGGAGAGAGGGACTCCCCTGTATTAGGCCAGCACCCCCTTTGGTCCAGGATAGCTCAGCTCCCCAGTAAGGTGAGTGTTGCCAGGGGCAGCCCTCAGGTTAGGGACCCTGCCACTTACATTAGTGGGAGCTGAGAGAAGGAAGTCTGCAGTTAGAGAGTTGGAGTCAGGGAGCTGTTAGGGAAGTAGGGTGTAGGGAGCAAGTGCAGCTTCTGCCCCATATAGGTACCTACACTCCAGGTAGACCCCAACTCCCCACTAGTTGGGTGGGTAACTGTTCAGAAGGTGATAGAGAGTTGGAGCTAGGGAGCTGTGAGGGAAGAAGGGTGCGGGGAGTGAGAGCAGCTCCTGCACCCCATAGGTACCCACACCCCAGGTAGGCCCCAACCCCCCGCTAGCGTAGTGGGTTAAGTACTGAGGGAGGCCCAAGATAGGGACGCTGCCCTTAGTGTTGTTAGAGTGCTGCATTGTCAGGGTCACAGCGAGCAGTGCTGTGAGGTCTGATAGGCAGGCACCTTGTTGCACAGCACGTTGGCTGCAGCCTCCAGTGAGTTACAGCTTGCTGCGGTAGGCGCTGGGACTAGTCAGAGAGTAGTGGGTCTGGAGAAGGGCTATAGCTGTTCTAGTCACCTTGAGGTAGCGTTAGGGGTAGGATGCCTGAAGGGATAGCCTGTTAACGAGGTCAGGAATTCTGGAGAGGATCTGCACTAGGCTAGCCAACAGTAGGTAGACGCCCAAGTACTGCATGGAAGAGTACTCTAGTCCATTCCAGATCACTTACCGAAGGGACTTGGGTAGTTGGGGGAGTGGGACAGGTCATTACCCCTGCAGGCCCTAGGAGTTCCCCAAGCCACTACAGGTTGCTGTACTACAGGGACAGGCCCTAGGTTAGGGTTCCTGTCACGTTAGTACCATTTATATAGATAGGGACACAGCGGCTGCTGCTGTTCCTGTGGAAGCGGTTGGACCCACGTTGGGGTCCTCAGAGACGATTCCAGAGTGGGACCGCCCTAGCGGTCCGCACGTGCAAGGAGTTCGGTTGGAGGATCAGACGGACTCATCACACGTCTGACCCTTTGAGAAGTTTGTTGCTGACCCGAGCACCGGAGTGCTCGGCAGGTATTATACCATCACATGTGCACCAACAGGCCTAGAGGTTCTTAGTGACTGCGCAGTCACCCATTGACTATCTCTGTAGGAGTACGGGACATTGGGTGGGGTTCTTGGGACACTGGGTGGGATCACCTAGTGTTTGGGAATCGTCCTGCGAGACGTCACTGTTAGTGTCTCACCGTGAGAGAGACACAGGTTATCATTATTCCTCGTTAGTAAAGTCCTTAGTTATATAATCACTGTGTGTGTAGTTTCTTATTGGGTTCCTATGTAGGGTCATTCTACACTTACATAGAATCCTACACAGGTGGAGGCGCTGAAAGAAGATTCGTTCCAGAGGATTCACCCCAGGCTCTCACTAGCGGAGGCTCAGACCTCCTGTGAGCCTACAGGTATACGCACCACACCGGTAACACCGCATGTTCTACTCACCCACACTATATATGAGATTGGGTGGGGTGGAATACCCGTTACAATTATTTGCATAGAGCTTTCAGCCCATTACAGAGCTACTGTACATGTTTCATACAGTAATAAGAAACAACATACTGACAAAAGGTAGGCATTGTATTTTATTGCACAATTTTATCACGAGCATAAAACTTTGACACCATCATAAAACTGGTGTATAATATATTTTACAATGAATAAAATCCTGACAAAGTGTATACAGTACATTGTATGGGGTTTTGAAAACTATTCAAATGTTATATTTACGCACCTTTCAATTTCAAAGATCTTTGCATTGAAGAAAATAACCCCAGGAGTGGAATGTTTTCTTTATGGGAACCTCTGAAGGAGATTTCTGTTCTTCCGATTGTCTATTTCATTTTTTCACCAAAATATAGTTACAAGTAAACAGTCAAGAAGGGATTTGAACAGAATGACTGTAAAAGATTGTCACTGTATCAAAAATGTAAACATACCTTATCGCACCATGCCTCTAAAATATGACCCTGAACACCACTTCTTAAAAATTATTTTCTTTGAGTGCTGAGATATGAAAATTGGAAAAACAAAACCCTCTGGATATTCTTGGAACTGGTTGGAAATGATTCAAGGTGCAAAAGAAACAGCAGGCAGCCTTGACCTAATACTACAGAGACAGAAATAAAGAACCAAGGAGTAGATAGTGTTTTTTTAATAAGTGTCTCAATAATAACCGATAGTTTTTACAGACCATTCACATCTGATCTTCTATGGAGAAATGACCCAGCCAGTATTTACTGCTTTAATGCTGTTTTCAAGAACAAAAGTGGATGGCCTCAATAAGTGTTGGAAGCAATTATCCTGATCCTTCATTGTCCTTACTGACATGCTCTGCTAATATTAGAAATAAATCCAATATGACCGTTAGTGCCAGAGAAATCCCCCCAAACAGTGTACTTCCCCCCTGTGTTGGTAACTTTTCAGGGGCCAATTTATTGACAATATTTACCGGAATCTGAACGTACTTTTTTTTAAATCATCTACGAGTGCTAAAATAAGATTTCAACAAGTCTTACTGCATTAAATATTTACATTAAAATGTCAGACAGACATTTTACTGCTAAAGAGAGTACTAAAGAAAAATATAATGCTTATATTCAGGCTTCTAGCAGTACATATTTTTTTTCAATTACATCTTGCAAAATATATTAAGTGCAAAATAGATATATGTTCAGTATGTAAGTACTATATACTGTACTCTGAATGAAATTACTAGACATTCTTATAAGGCAGACATACACTATAACAAAACTCTTAGTAAATTTCAATGTAAGCATTGTTAAAAAGGTATAAATTATCAGTTTTAATTGGGGTAAATTGGACATTAGCTTCCCTTGACTTTTGCATACGAGTGGCCATAGTGTATGCACATAAAAATTTAAGATAAGGGTATATGTACTGTATTCTTGAAAACGAGGCTTGGATCGGTGTACTGGGCCATGAACAAAAATGAAGCATAATCTATTTGTGGAATTTTGCCCTTTTGAATATAAAGCACTCAAGCAGTGGTGAAGAGGCTGACATACAGGCAGAAGTTAGCAGAGAACACGAAACAGACAGAGATGGGAACAGAGGAGCTGAGAGAGAATAAAAAATATAATTACATTTTATATGTATTATAAGTAGGTATTTTACATAGGCATAGAGAAAATGAGATGCCACCATCTTACCCGTGTCTACATCTATAAGTATTGAAGAAGTGTACACTAATACTATAATGGACATCTATGAAAATTCCACATAAACCATTAGAGTACATAGAGACAAAAGCAATATAAGGATAAGTAAAGGTGTGTGTTGGAAATGAGAGTAGAGGTACTGTATAACCAGGGAGACATAGATTAGCGAAATAAACAGTGGCTTTTATTTAGCCTATATCTTTTTTAAAAAAAACACAGCTTTAAGTCAGCACCAAAATAAACCAAACAGCCTTTCCCTTTGTAAGGGCTTAATCACACTTCCCAGTCCCTATCTGCAGGGCTGGAAGGATAGGCTTCTTACCAGCCTCTGACTCAAAATCCAAAGAGTTACATATTATCAGGGGCCTTTTGCCTCAGTCCGGAACCTGGTTGTTGTCCATGGGGTGCACTCTCTGGCAGGTTCCAGAGACTGCTGCATCCTGGAATAGCATGTCTGGTTCACGGGGATCCCTCTCTCACAGCACACATTTACTTGGTGCTAGAGAAATACCCTGCAGATTAAGCAGGAAGCTTTCTACCTGACAGATGAGCCAGGTGGAGACTGGCTAAGTGTCTGTAGTTGAAATTAACCAGCTTCCTGCTGGACTCAACAGCCAGATACAGGCTTTCTATTGGGTGCTCTATTTAGACAGGGGTTAAGGCCCTGTCACAGAGTGCAACAGGGATAAATGATGTCACCAAATCTTTTCACAGCAACACTTGAAGAATTTTTCAACAAATTCAATTGAAAAGAGAAAAGAATCAAAATCAACAGTAAATACTTGAGCCCCTATGATTTGCAGAAAACTTTGTTATTTCTACAAATAATAAAAGACATCCAGCAGCAAATCAGAGAACTCACTGAAGCAAGTAAGGAGGTGAGCCTCCATAGGTATGTTCAACAACTCTGCAATGATTGAAATTAATGCAATAGAACTAGAAGAATTTTAAAGCTATGTTTACCTTGTAAGTAACAATGGATGGGAACCTTTTGAATAACAACAATAGGAGAATAAACATGAGATGGAGCACATTGAGAAGAAACAAGGCAATCTTTTAGGGGAGCCTTTCACTGTGACTCAATGTGTATACATAAATATATCATCTACATTCTTATAAGCCAGACATACACTATAACAAAACTCTTAGTAAATTTCAATGTAAGCATTGTTAAAAAGGTATAAATGATCAGTTTTAATTGGGGTAAATTGGACATTAGCTTCCCTTGACTTTTGCATACGAGTGGCCATAGTGTATGCACATAAAAATTTGAGATAAGGGTATATGTACTGTATTCTTGAAAACGAGGCTTGGATCGGTGTACTGGGCCATGAACAAAAATGACATGAACAAAAATGACATATAATATATATATATATATATATATATATATATATATATATATATATATATATATATATATATATATATATATATATATATATATACAATAATAATAATAATAAAAAAAAATATATATATATATATATATATAAAATAAAGAATCACTTTACATAACCCCCCCCCCCCCCACAAAGATGGGATTTCAGCCTGCAGATACGTTCTGGGATTGCAGGAGTCACTCACAGAGACAGTGACTAAATGCATCGAATTTATTCTGACCCATAACTACTTCACATTTGGAAATAACATATACCTCCAGACAACTGGGACCACTATGGGCACTCGGAAGGCGCCACAGTATGCCAATCTGTTCTGCGCAAAACTAGAAAGTGACTTTTTTTCATCTGTTACTTGAAACCCCTTACATATCTTCGGTACATCAATGACATCTTCCTGGTTTGGACCTCTGGTGAACAGGACCTCATACAGTTCCATGAGAACGTCGATACTTTCCACCTGACCATCAACCTCAAACTCACCCATTCCCGAACAAAGTATATTTGTTAGACATCACCATTACTTTAAAGAACAATCAACTACAGACTTATGTATACCGCAAACCTACAGACAGAGCCAGCTATTTGAGGGATAACAGCTTCCACCACAAACAAACTAAGCATGCAACCATCTACAGTCAAACCATACAATACAACCGGATATGCTCTGGCAGAGCAGAAAGAGGCCAGCGGATTACAGCCTTGAGATCAGATTTCATAAACTGTGGATATAACCACAGACTTGTAGACCAGCAAATCCACAAAGCCACCAGAATACCAAGAAGTGATCTCCTTGAATACAGACAGAAAGAGACATGCAACTGGTCATTTGGTGGTCATATATAACCCACACCTAGAAGCCCTGCGCAAGATCGCCAGGGAACTACAACCCATTCTCCAGGAAGATATAAGTCTGCAAAAGGTCTTCCTTATTATCACCCTTTTATGATATACAACCTCATAATCTCAAGAAAATGATGGTGAGGAGTAAACTATTCAACAGTACTACTGAATGCGGGACAAAACCGTGCCAGGGCGCAAGATGCAAAACCTGCATAATGCTCCACACAGCGGGCACAATACAAATACCACACAGTAATCTGGAGTACAAAATCAGAGGAAGGTTCACCTGTTCCTACAGCAATGTCGTGTACCTCATCATGTGCATCAAATACCCAGGGGGCTGCTACTACATAGGTGATATGGGACAGGGGCTAAACAAGAGAATGAATCTGCATTACCACTGCATCACACACAGAACAAGAGACAGTCCTGTCGGCGAATATTTCTCTGACTCTGGCCATAAGATGAACGAACTGAGGGTTGCCATACTCAAAGGTAATCTTAGAACACAGAAAGAGAGATGGTTGCATGAAAACAAATTTATGCAACTGTTCGGAACCCTTAGCAGTGGCCTAAACCAAGAGCGCAGTTTCATGAGTCACAATCCTCACAAGGGAACTCTCTTCCCATGAGTGCTAAAGGTCATGTCTATACATACTGCACTATAAGAATGCACACCCAGCTGTCTCTTACACATATTAATGTACAGTGTAATTCTATCCCTATATACCAATAGGGACCACATAGTATTGTATTGTATTATATGTCTTTATTTATAGAGCGCCATAAATGTACATAGCGCTTCACAGCAGTAATACACGTGGTAATCAAATAAATAACAGATAATATAAATAACAGATCATGGGAATAAGTGCTTTAGACATAAACGTAACATTAAGGAAGAGGAGTCCCTGCCCCGAGGAGCTTACAGTCTAATTGGTAGGTAGGGAGAACGTACAGAGACAGTAGGAGGGAGTTCTGGTAAGTGCGTCTGCAGGGGGCCAAGCTTTATGTATCATGTGTTCAGAATATCCACAGTGCTATTCATATGCTTCTTTAAGCAAGTGTGGCACACAATCGTAACTCCTCCCCCCCATGCTTTGTTGATGTCATCATACATGAAGTCACATTGGATATCATTAATGACATAACAAATTAAATCAGCAATGCATCACTAATGACATCACATATGTCATCAGCAATGACATCACTGATGATAACACATATGACATCACAAATGACATGATCCGTCACATTAGTGAATGTGGGTTACATAAAGTTAATTATGGAATTGGTGAAGTTGATACCGCATATGTAAGGATGTATGTAGCACACTAAGCATTACTACTATAGCTAAGCTTAGCCGAGACAGTCCCATTTTTTTGTCCTGGTTGTACAAAATTGTAGTAAATGTCCCAGTTTTGTCCCCTCAAATGTGAGTTTGTTTTACCTATCATGGTATCCTAAAGTTTTTTAATAAAATTGAATTACACTATATTTGTGTTTTTACTTCCCTATATGTACATGATATACCTGTGAGACGGAGGACAGGCTATTGGAACCCTGGAGCAGCTCCTTATGGTTGTTTGGAATAAGAAGCTCTGTGAAGAGTGAGAGATCATCACCCGGTCCAGATCCCAGGGTGGATAAAAGGCCCTTTATAAACTATTATTCTTTGAGTGCATATCTTACAATTTAAGGTGTCAATTACCAGTACATACTACCCTATGTTCTCTTATCTTTTCTCCATTTGCGCCTAGGTCATTTTTGTCGTATCTACATTTTACAGCTACTGTGGAGCTGTGGACCTAAAAGGCAGCAGGTTAGAATAGGGGCAGGTAGATTGAAAGGGTTATTACCTTCCGGTATATGTGGTTAAATTGTAATTATTGAGTTTATATTATAGGATTGCGCAGTGTTTATTCTGTATTAATTATATATATATATATATATATATATATATATATATATATATATATATATATATATATATATAATAAATAGATAAGAGCAAGGCACTCCGTCTGGTAGATAAAAGGGGGTGCAAATCCTAAATGAACCAAATAGGTAATACGATACCGTGTGACCGAATATCAGAGGCAGCACTCCACGAGGTAGTCAAAAGATTTTGTATTTAGTGAGCCATAAAAACCAACGTTTCGGTCCTCCACACGGCACCTTTCTCAAGGTGATGTACCTTGAATGTTCACGGTTATTGAAATTAGACCCAAGAAAGTGATTTTGTTTTGCTTTTTCAGTTTATCTTTATTTTATTCTTTATGCTGATGCCTATGCATATGCTTTCTTTCTCAATCCCTGTTTCATGCTTCTCTATCCTCTGTTTGCTGTGTATTATCATCTACTTTTTCAATATTGATGTTGTTTTGCTTTTTCTGCCTCTCTTTATTTGATTTTTGATGGTTATTTCCAAAATTATTTACTAATGTGTTCTCTCTTGATTGCTGTTTCTTCCTGCTCTGTTCTTTTATGCTTCCTTCTAGTACCCTCCTTCCCATCCAAACCCTTTCCCACGCAGACATATAATGGAGGCTATGAATGAAAGGTTATATATATATATATATATATATATATATATATATATATATATATATATATATATATAAAAATAGGCTATACGATACCGTGTGAGCAGATATCAGAGGCAGCACTCCAGGAGATAGTCAAAAAAATGGTATTTAATGTGACATATAAACCAACGTTTCGGTCCTCCACACGGGACCTTTCTCAAGGTGATGTACCTTGAATGTTCACGGTTATTGAAATTAGACCCAAGAAAGTGATTTTGTTTTGCTTTTTCAGTTTATCTTTATTTTATTCTTTATGCTGATGCCTATGCATATGCTTTCTTTCTCAATCCCTGTTTCATGCTTCTCTATCCTCTGTTTGCTGTGTATTATCATCTACTTTTTCAATATTGATGTTGTTTTGCTTTTTCTGCCTCTCTTTATTTGATTTTTGATGGTTATTTCCAAAATTATTTACTAATGTGTTCTTTCTTGATTGCTGTTTCTTCCTGCTCTGTTCTTTTATGCTTCCTTCTAGTACCCTCCTTCCCATCCAAACCCTTTCCCACGCAGACATATAATGGAGGCTATGAATGAAAGGTTATATATATATATATATATATATATATATATATATATATATATATATATATATTGTGACAAACGGCTTACTCCGGGGCTCCGCCGTCTGTCCGGGACTGTTAGAACACGGTCTTTTAGGGTAGGTTAAATGATGAGACGTCACGTACTGTTCCTTTAAACAGGCTATGCCTGGTTTATTCAGTCCCAGGCACTGAGACTGCCACAGTTTAAACAGAAAACAAAGCCAAACAAAAAGCTGCTCGTCTGAGCGATAACTTAAACTTAGATGTCCCTGACTCAGAGTTGGAAGTGGCTTGTCCACTTCCACCAACAAAATAAGTACCTTTGCAGTCTTTAGACAAACTAACAGAATGAATGAAGCGATTTGGGAAAGAGGCTTTCTCACCCCTCTGCAGTTCAGCAGCCTTCCAGGCTCTTGGGCGGGGGCCCAGAGGAAACAGGAAACAGGTCTTATATACCTGAACTCTAATCAGCATGACAGGTGACAGAAAACAGGCAGCAGACAAACTGTGGAATGGAGTGCCTGTACCACGAGGCTGCCCTGTTCAGCTTAGACAGGACAGAAACTGTTCAGTATCCTGGGAGCCCTGTATATGGAGTTTATTACCAACCCCTGGTTTCTGTCACATATCCTCCCCCCCAGCTCAGACCTCGAGGGGTGAGCGACCATGGATATTAGGGAGTGCATCCTTGACAACCCGTCGGCATTGCCATGTTTGTGCCCAGACCTGTGTTCCACAGAAAATTTAAAGGGCTGTAGGCTTAGGAACCACCTGGTCACCCTAGCGTTCTTCTCCCTATTTTGACACATCCAGGTAAGGGGTGCATGATCTGTGACCAATCGGAACTTTCTCCCCAACAGATAATACTTGAGTGTCTCTACAGCCCACTTTATTGCGAGACACTCTTTCTCGACTATGGAGTAATTTTTCTCCTGGGGATTTAGTTTCCTACTTAAATAAAGGATGGGGTGCTCCTCCCCTTGAGACTCCTGGGAGAGTACCGCCCCCAGCCCTACCTCAGATGCGTCGGTTTGGACTACGAACTCTTTGGAGAAGTCAGGTGTGACCAACACTGGTTGGGCACAGAGAGCTTCTTTCAGGCTTCTAAAGGCCTGTTCGGCTTCGGGGGACCACTTTACCATTAGCGGTCCTCTTGCTTTTGTGAGGTCGGTTAGTGGGGTTGCCTTAGTTGCAAAATTGGGAATAAACCTCCTATAGTAGCCAATTAACCCCAAAAAGGTCCTTACTTGTTTTTTTGTGACTGGCCTTGGCCAATTTTGTATCGCCTCTACTTTGAGTGTTTGTGGTTTGAGTAACCCTCTACCAATAGAATACCCCAGATACTTGGCCTCCTCCAGACCAATAGTGCATTTAGCGGGGTTAGCAGTTAGTCCAGCAGACCGAACTGCGTCGAGCACAGCTTGGACCTTTGGAAGGTGGGACTGCCAATCTTCACTATGGATTACCACATCATCCAGGTAGGCGGCAGCGTACCGAACATGTGGTTTTAAAATTTTATCCATCATTCTTTGGAATGTGGCGGGAGCTCCATGTAAGCCAAAAGGCAGCACCTTATATTGAAAGAGGCCGTCTGGGGTTGAGAAGGCTGTTTTTTCTTTTGCCCTTTCTGTGAGGGGAACCTGCCAGTACCCTTTTGTTAGGTCTAGGGTTGTGAGATATCGGGCTTTGCCCAGTCTCTCTACAAGTTCATCCACCCTGGGCATAGGATAAGTATCAAATTTTGACACCGCGTTTAGTTTCCGGTAGTCATTACAAAACCTTGTTGTACCGTCTGGCTTTGGGACTAAAACTATAGGGCTGTTCCACCCACTTTGGGATTCCTCAATTACGCCTAGTTTTAGCATTTTTTTAACCTCTAAACTTATAGCCTCTCTCTTGGCCTCTGGGATTCGGTACGGTTTAAGGTTAACTCGGACCCCCGGTTCAGAGACTATGTCATGTTTAATTACGTTAGTTTTACCTGGCTGTGTAGAGAAGATTTCTTTGTTCCTTCTCACTAAACTCTGGACCTCTCGTTTCTGATGCACGGACAGTGTTTCAGCTATGCTAACCTCTGGGTCAGTTTCTTGATTCTCTGACGGACCTGGGGGTACTAGGGTTAACAAGACCTCTCTATCTTTCCAGGGCTTGAGTAGGTTTATATGGTAAATTTTCTCAGGTTTCCTCCTACCTGGCTGCCTTACCCTATAATTTACTTCTCCCACTCTTTCCAAGACCTCATATGGCCCATGCCATTTAGCAAGGAATTTACTCTCCACGGTGGGAACCAGAACTAGTACCCTATCACCTGGAAAAAAAATTCTGACCCTAGCACCCTTATTATACGTATTCCTTTGTGCTTCTTGAGCTTTCTCCATGTGTTCCCTCACTATGGGTAGGACTGCAGCAATGCGGTCCTGCATTTGGGCAACATGCTCTATTACACTTCTGTAAGGGGTAACCTCGTGTTCCCAAGTTTCTTTGGCTATATCCAGTAAGCCCCTTGGATGTCGGCCATACAATAGTTCAAACGGGGAGAAGCCTGTGGATGACTGGGGAACTTCCCTAATGGCAAATAACAGGTATGGTAACAAACAGTCCCAGTTTTTCCCATCCTTATCGACCGCCCGGCGTAACATGCTCTTTAAGGTTTTATTGAACCTTTCCACTAAACCATCTGTTTGTGGATGATAGACTGAGGTTCTGAGATGCTTGATTTTTAGGAGTTTACATAGCTCTTTTGTTACTTGGGACATAAATGGTGTTCCCTGGTCAGATAAGATCTCTTTAGGAATTCCGACCCGGGAAAACAGAAGTACTAACTCTTTTGCTATGTTTTTAGCAGAGGTGCTACGTAGGGGAACTGCCTCCGGATATCGGGTAGCATAATCTAATATTACCAATATATGCTGATGTCCCCTAGCAGACTTTATTAGGGGTCCTACTAGATCCATAGCAATCCGGTCAAATGGTACCTCTATTATGGGAAGGGGTACCAATGGGCTGCGGTATGCTTTGAACGGGGCGGTGATCTGACATTCTGGGCATGAGGAACAATAGTTTGTAACTTCTGCCAGAACCCCAGGCCAATAAAAGCTTCGGAGAACCTTTTCTTTTGTCTTTTCCACCCCTAGGTGTCCCCCCAATGGATGACTATGTGCGAGGTGTAATACTATGTTACGGAATGTCCGTGGTACCAACAATTGTTTAGTTGTAACTGATTTTCTTTTATCAACCCGATATACTAGGTCGTTCTCTACCTCGAAGTAGGGGTAAGCAAGTGACCTATCTGGTTGGCCATGAGTACTATTCTGGTCCCGTATATTTCCCCTTGCTACCGCTAATGTGGGGTCCTCCCACTGGGCCTTCTTAAAACTCCCAGGACTGACCTCTAGGTCAGCGAGGGTCTTATCCTGTACTGGGGTGGTAAGTGCCTGATCAACATCTTGATTTGGGGTATTCCCTACCAAAGTAGTGATGGGGAAGGGAATTTCACAGCACTCCTCCTTTTCCCCTTTCTTATTTGGGCCCTCGTCAACCTCCATTTCTGAAAAAGGGAAAGGATTTGTTTCTTCTAACACTTCGTTATGGTCTGCTATTGAACTCTGGGCGCTATTCTGAGCTGGGGACCACATTTTTAGAAAATGGGGAAAGTCGGTCCCTATTAACACATCATGTGCCAGTTTGGGTACAACACCCACCTTGAAATCTAAAGAACCAAATTCTGTTTCAAAAAAAACATCAACAGTGGAATATTCATGATTATCCCCATGTATACAACAAATTGCCACTCTTTGTGAACTGTTTACCTGTTTCTTCTTAATGGGCAATAGGTATTCGGACACTAGTGTGACCATACTCCCAGAGTCAAGAAGTGCCCGAACCCTCTTACCATTAACCTTTACAAATGCCCACAGATGGTTATTCAAGGGGTCCTCTGGGCTAGGGCCCATACATTGGGACAACAGCGAATAAGGTTCCACGCTGTTGCATTGCATGGGCTCATCATTTAGTGGGCAGATTTTTTCTGTGTGGCCCCTCTCATGACAATTTACACATTTAGGTACATAGTCTGTGTCCCACTTAGAGCCTTTTCCCGGCTCCCCATGTTGGCTATTGCCCTTAGTGTGCGAACCACTGTTGCTGGTGCTGCGTGAAGGTGGTCGCCGCTCTTCAGCTCCCCTTAACCCCGGTACCCTTTTACCGTCTCTGGAAGAGTCCTGGAACCTCGGGTAGTGGGGTTGCTCCACGACTGTGGGTTGCGGGTGCTCTCCTGCTGCATTGTACCTTTCTACGAGGGCCACAAGCTCATCCGCATTGTGGGGGTCACTCCGACTGACCCAATGGCGTAAGGCAGAGGGAAGTTTCCTCAAGAACTGGTCCATGACCAACCGTTCCACGATGTGGCTTGCTGAGTTGATCTCGGGTTGTAGCCACTTCCGGGCGAGGTGGATGAGGTCATACATCTGGCTTCGGGTGGCTTTATCCATCGTGAAGGTCCATGCGTGAAACCTTTGGGCGCGAACAGCCGTGGTTACGCCGAGGCAGGCGAGGATCTCGAACTTCAATTTTGCATAGACGTTAGCTTCGGCTGGCTCTAGATCAAAGTAAGCCTTCTGGGGTTCGCCGCTTAGGAAGGGTGCGATTAGACCAGCCCACTCAGCTTCTGGCCATCCCTCTCTCTGTGCCGTGCGTTCAAACGTGAGAAGATAGGCTTCCACATCATCCGAGGGTCCCATCTTCTGAAGGTAGTGGCTTGCCCTGGTCATTTTCGGAACTGGGGCTGCCGCTGCCAGTGGAAGGTTACTGATAGTCTCCCTCAGGATCTCGAGTTCCTGCTGTAAGCCCTGAGCGAACCGCTGTTGCTCCTCTTTCAGCAAGCGGTTTGTCTCTTGCTGGTTTGCATTCGCCTGTTGCAGGGCTTCATTCGCGTCTCTCTGGACAGCGACATTGCGTACCAGCGCACTCACCACGTCTTCCATCTTGTTTGGAGAGAGAGAAAAAAAACCTTTTTTTTTTTTTTTTTCTTTAAAGTTCTTTAACCCCCAGACCTTTTAGTGTTCTGCCCACATTCTCCACCATATGTGACAAACGGCTTACTCCGGGGCTCCGCCGTCTGTCCGGGACTGTTAGAACACGGTCTTTTAGGGTAGGTTAAATGATGAGACGTCACGTACTGTTCCTTTAAACAGGCTATGCCTGGTTTATTCAGTCCCAGGCACTGAGACTGCCACAGTTTAAACAGAAAACAAAGCCAAACAAAAAGCTGCTCGTCTGAGCGATAACTTAAACTTAGATGTCCCTGACTCAGAGTTGGAAGTGGCTTGTCCACTTCCACCAACAAAATAAGTACCTTTGCAGTCTTTAGACAAACTAACAGAATGAATGAAGCGATTTGGGAAAGAGGCTTTCTCACCCCTCTGCAGTTCAGCAGCCTTCCAGGCTCTTGGGCGGGGGCCCAGAGGAAACAGGAAACAGGTCTTATATACCTGAACTCTAATCAGCATGACAGGTGACAGAAAACAGGCAGCAGACAAACTGTGGAATGGAGTGCCTGTACCACGAGGCTGCCCTGTTCAGCTTAGACAGGACAGAAACTGTTCAGTATCCTGGGAGCCCTGTATATGGAGTTTATTACCAACCCCTGGTTTCTGTCACAATATATATATATAAATAGGCTATACGATACCGTGTGAGCAGATATCAGAGGCAGCACTCCAGGAGATAGTCAAAAAAATGGTATTTAATGTGACATATAAACCAACGTTTCGGTCCTCCACACGGGACCTTTCTCAAGGTGATGTACCTTGAATGTTCACGGTTATTGAAATTAGACCCAAGAAAGTGATTTTGTTTTGCTTTTTCAGTTTATCTTTATTATATTCTTTATGCTGATGCCTATGCATATGCTTTCTTTCTCAATCCCTGTTTCATGCTTCTCTATCCTCTGTTTGCTGTGTATTATCATCTACTTTTTCAATATTGATGTTGTTTTGCTTTTTCTGCCTCTCTTTATTTGATTTTTGATGGTTATTTCCAAAATTATTTACTAATGTGTTCTTTCTTGATTGCTGTTTCTTCCTGCTCTGTTCTTTTATGCTTCCTTCTAGTACCCTCCTTCCCATCCAAACCCTTTCCCACGCAGACATATAATGGAGGCTATGAATGAAAGGTTATATATATAAAGGGTTTGGATGGGAAGGAGGGTACTAGAAGGAAGCATAAAAGAACAGAGCAGGAAGAAACAGCAATCAAGAAAGAACACATTAGTAAATAATTTAGGAAATAACCATCAAAAATCAAATAAAGAGAGGCAGAAAAAGCAAAACAACATCAATATTAAAAAAGTAGATGATAATACACAGCAAACAGAGGATAGAGAAGCATGAAACAGGGATTGAGAAAGAAAGCATATGCATAGGCATCAGCATAAAGAATAAAATAAAGATAAACTGAAAAAGCAAAACAAAATCACTTTCTTGGGTCTAATTTCAATAACCGTGAACATTTGAATTGGCCGTGTCCCCCAAATCTCGTGACCACTTGATTTCTGGGTTGTTATGGACTATACAGTATGGCTTACTATAGTCCATAGTCAATCTAGGGCTAGAGTGTAGTAGGAACACTGTAACAGGTAACTGGTACAGGACCGCGAGGCTGAGGTGGGGATGTTGGTAACCACCGAACTGCAACCTCAGGTCAGGGCTTTTGTCACTGGAGGTGATAATGGGTCAAAGAACCACAGTCAAGAAAGGAAAAAGTTGCAGAGAAATAGGCAGTAGTTAGGTCTCCTGGTGTGGTGCTAGTAGGGGTTAACCCTTGTTTGCTTAACAGTCACTTAGGTAGTCAAGGAGGATAGATAGTGTCATTTTATATATAAGTTGCTGATATACCCGGCGTTGCCCTGGAGTTAATTTTCCCGCTCCCCTCCCACCATTCACAGGTCCATTTCCCCCCATTCCCAGGTCCGTCTATCCCCCCGTTAAACTCTGTTACCCCCTGGGACACCTCACATCACTGCCCCCCCTTCACCGAACAGCACTCTTCCCCCCCTTCACTTCACAGCACTCTCCCCCCCTCCAACCCACATCACTCTTCCCCCCTCCACCCCACATCACTCCCCCCCTGCACCCACAATCACTCTCCCCCCTGCACCCCACAGCACTCCCCCCAACTGCACCCCACATAACTGTCCCCCTTTGCACCCCACATAATTCTTCCCCCCTGCACCCCACATCACTCTCCCCCCCCCCAGTAGCTCTAATCACTTCCCCCCTGTGCAGCCCACATCACTCTCCCCCACTGAAGCCCTCATCACTCTCCCCCCCTGCACCTCACATGACTCTCCCCCCTGCATGCCCCCCGTCCCAGACACTTCTTTCCCCCCCCTCTGCTCGTTCCCCCCCACCCTGTCCCTGGTGCTTGTTTCCCCCCCTCTCCCCGGCGCTGGTTCACCCTGTCTCCAGTGCTCCTTCCCCCCCACCTCCCAGGCACTCCCGGCTGGAGAGGGCGAGGGCGGATGCAGAAGTGTGCAGGGTGAGTGGGAGGACAGCGCGTCTGGAAGGGGGACAGTGGGGTATGCAGTGGTGTTTGGGGTCAGCACGTGTGCGGGGTTAGTGGTATGACGGGGCGGGGTGAGCGGGAGGACAGCGTGGCTGGAAGGGGGATAGCGGGAAGATGGTGCCAGTCAGTGTGAGTATGGTGCGTATGCTGGGTGAGCGGGAGGACAGCACGAGAGGAAGGGGGAGATCGGGGAGAGCTGGAGGACGGCGCCAGTGAGCGGGAGTATGGCACGTGTGTGGGATGAGCGGGAGGGCGGCGCGGGTGGAATGGAGAGAGCACGAGAGTGGATGCAACGGGGCGGGGTGAGCAGGAGGACGGTGCGGGTGGAAGGGAGAGAGCGCGAGAGTGGATGTGACGATGCGGGGTGAGCGGTATGATGGGGCGGGGTGAGCGGTATGACGGGGCGCGGTGAGCGGGAGGACAGCGCAGCTAGAAGGGGGAGAGCGCGAATGAGGGTAGTACCAGTGACTGCGGGGTCCTTGCCAAATCAGCAAAGGGATCAAAGGAGTCAGTGTGCAGTTATGGCAGTCACCAAATGGACAGTGAGGTGCATGTGGTGTGAGTGTGGTATGACTGTCACACCCTGCATAGGCGTGGCCGTGACATCAACCCACCCTGCAGGCCAATGAGCTGTGGCCGTCCGATTACAGGGGGCACAAACATACAGACAAACATTTTTTCACATATATATATAGATAGATAGATAGATAGATAGATAGATAGATAGATAGATAGATAGATAGATAGATAGATAGATAGATAGATAGATAGATAGATAGAGATAACCCCTTTGATGCCAGGGGTGTGAATTTTCTAGCATTATGTACAGTAATAATTAATATTACATTACCCTATAGTAGAAATATGACATTACCGTCCCCCATTTACAAATATTATATTTCAATAAAACCCTTTTTTAAATATTATTTTCTGATATTCATAAGGAATAATGTAATACAGCGCATGTCATTTTTTAGATTAACTACCCGGAGGTTACATTACAAAATCAAGATTAGTTTTGCAATTGACTACCACTGTACTAGTGAGTGATACAGTGACTACTTGATTTCCAGTTGTTAAAATCAAATTTTGCAATTGGCACACAGATTAAAGCAGTTGTATCTTTGGCCAAGAGTTATTAAACTCTGTTAAAACAGCAATACTACAGTACTTCCACATCAATTTTTTTTATTTATTATTATTTTTATATGTAACATATGTGACAGTGTATAATTTTACATTCTTACCGAAGCTGGCAATCATTTGGTGCTCCTGTTATAACCCTGTAAAAATCCTGATTGTGTGCCCAACACATGGCCGGTTTTCAGTTTTGATCAATCCTTTAGTCAGTTTATCTCAGCTGCTACTGTACAATGTATCCTTATAGTACAAAGATAACTATCTATTATTACTGTTTGTAGCTAAAACTGCTGGGAACATTGGCAACAAAATATCACAAACAGGAAAGTATTACAAATATCTTGTTCTGCTTGCGAGGTGGGCTATAGCCTGCTATAGATATCTAAGGCTGCGCTTATAGTGCCGGTGACAGCAATGCGACAGCGCGTCAAAACAAATGCCTTGCCGCTGTTGCGTGCGCTTAAAGTAAGTGCGATGCGACGGCACGATGGCTTGGTAACGAGTGCTGGAACTCATCTAAATTTGATTTTTCCAGCGACCGTAGCCTGATGTTGCCGTCACCGGCAGTATAAGCGTAGCCTAAGGATGCTTTAAAACTCATTAAAAATGTAATTAAGAGTGGAATAAAAAAATAATAATAAAAGAAAAACCATTGTTATTATCGAATACTACAGAATTGATTTATTTAAAAGCTGCTTTAAAACTGAGATAATATTGCACCTGGAAAATAAAACTTTACCACAATTTTATGTCCCAATAAATCATGATTGCAGTAAAATTTTCTGGGTGCAATATTTTAAGACAAGTTGCAATGCAGAAATTAATGGAACCTATAATAAGTTATTAATTACAGCATCACAATAAAATGTGGGAGGCTAATGTCATTTCTACCATGGAGAAATGTAATATCAATTATTACAAAAGCCTATGGTAGAAAATGAACCCCTTTGATGCCTATTATATGAAGTATTAGAACCTATTGAAGAAGCATGTGAATTGTCTAAACCCTCCATACAGACCTCAGTGTCATACAGTATGCATTTTAAAGTCAGAACACTATATTTAACATTGCTAGATGCACATTTTATAAATAGACTGCTCTCCCTTCTCCCAGAGGGTGCAGATATCAGTGCTCAGGAAGAATGACTTATTAGACTAGTTTCAATCGAAATACAAGACATGTTAGAAAAAGTAAAAGCTTCTGATCCTGTGCCACCAAACCCTATTACTTCTACATGTCACGGGAGACCAAGACTTATACACAAATTAATACCAGGATTCTGCACTGAGCACACAAGTTGAATAAAATAAATTGTAATTTATTTCTTTTCAGACAGACACACAAATCTTCACAATATATGCTTAATAAAACACTTACTGGGATGGGGGACCGAAAACAAAGTCTCTGGGCACCCCTGCAAGTGGGTGCGCAAGATGATCCATGTAGCAGTTCCTGTCTAGGGGCACAAGTTTCCACCCCTACATTTCCACCAACAGGCAAAAGTTTGTTCAGTCCTTACAGGGTTCGTTCTGGAACCCTTAGCTCTAACGAATTCCAGAAGAGGGGGTTACGATATTAACCCCTCACACTCTGGAACCGCTGATTCTGGAACTTGGTCAAATCGTTGTTAAATCAGATGAATCTGCTAGGGACTGGCCAGAAGGCATTATTATTGGGTTGAGGGACCTATATCTTGCATGCATAACCAATCCTGCCCATGGGAACATTTCTCCCACCTATCCCCGGACTTGCTAGTAGTTTGCAGAAAGGGCAGAAGTTGCATCCCAGTTTGCACGGAGCAGGCGCTAACTTCACACCTAAGCTCCTTAGCATACCGGGACCCTCCTCTTACCAGGCGACACTGAGTCTGGGGTTTGGCCACCAAGTGTGAAATACCCATACTTTACACCGGTATCTGGCACTAACAATATCCCGTCCATCCTAACACCTAGGATTGCTGAGGCTTTTCAACTCCGGACTTCTCATAGACATTGAGGCACCCACTCTGCAGTGTGCCTTTGAAGTATGGAGTTGAGTTGAGAAAACCCTCAGTTCATTCATCCTTAACATACTTACATGTCAAAAGGATTTATTCCCGGGCTGACAGAAAAACTTCTCGTCTTTACATTTAAAACCAACAGTCTAATGCAGTTCATTAATAAAGTATGTTCTGCTTATGCTACTACTATAAACTTTATATGGTTTCTTTATTCCCAGCTGCACCCCAACAATTAGAGTGCTAGCTCACTCCTATCGCGAGTTAGCTTATTTAATTGAACATGCTATGATGTGGTTTGCAGTTTTACCTACTTCCCGGGCCAATATACTTTCCCCCTTTCAAGTTAAGAAGCTAACAAAGTAACTGATACATTTTGATAGAAAACCACTTCAGCTAGACCGCAAACCACTTAATCAATTAACCTTGCGGTTGCGAGGTCTACGGCTTAGAAAGTGATCCCTATGCTTCAAAGCGGCCACCCACACACAGGCACGCTTCTTCAATCAGCATTTGGTTGAGCGATCGCAGCTCACCCTTGTGTCACAAAACCAATTGGCACAGTTCACATACATTTCTATTACTGCAGCTAGGGATTGAGCTGTAAAATGGGGACAATAAAGATGTGTATGGGAAAACATGTCAGTGTGGTGCACATACAGTTAACCCCTTAAGTCCCAACGTGATTTAGGGTTAATCAGCTGGGTATAATGCCTTTATTAATGGCCTGCTTAACCCCCTATCGCCACACTATACTGTTGCTGCTAGAGCATTTTCAACTCCATCTTGTGGTGCCAGTCAGCAACAAGCTAACCAACCAAAACCTCACACTGTAAGTCAGGGGTACGCAAACTTTTTCCCGTGCACCCCCGCCCACTCTACTCAACAGTTTGCGCCCCCCTCCTTCATTGTCTTCAGCGTCAAATGACGCCAAGGGGTCACTTGATGTCACGTGACACCATGGCGTCATTTGACACCCCATTGCCATGGCGACGCGTCGCCAAAGACAAGGCATGAGACATTGCAGAGGCCTTTCGCAATCCCCCGGCATATAATTTTAATGCCGTGGGGAAGACGTCATTCCGTCGGCATCTCTGCATCAACAGCCGCCTTTGGCTTGCTCCAGAGCTCCTGTATACTCAGATACTCGAAACGGTATAAGAAGTTTACTTCAAGGAAGCCAAGGATATTGATAGGTTTGTGTTTACTTCACACTTATTATTTAGTGCCGTTTAAGTGTGCATAGTAATGCTGTGTGTCAAAACAGAATTTACTTAATAACGGACGGTGTATGCGGAGCTCCTGAGTGTTTCGCATGCACCTTTAATTAAGTGTGAGGAATCACCCCAAATATACATTTCAAACTGAATATTTCTGTACTTGGCAACACCATATTCGGAAAGCCTATATACAATGAGACAGTTTAATCTATTTTTCCATACCAGAGAATGTCTGTCAAAATAAGTGGACAACCATGTGTGAGCATCTGACTGGCACTTTTTTACCATGGTGTCAGCAATAACTCTAACAAACAGAGACTCACATAAGCGGTGGTAACTGATTTTACTCCCAAAGACAGAGAGCTAATTTTGTACTCATTATATACAGTCTATTGGGTATGCATGGCAAGGCTCTATGCTAAAATTCTAACTACACTACTATCTGACAGAAGATGTATATGGAGTTAATGAGTGTTTCACAAGCACCTTTAATTAGGTGTCAGGAATCACTCCAAAATACATGCTCCCAAACTGCAGATAGATAACAACATACAGATGATATACAGTAAGCTACTCACCCAACATATTATGGACAATTGATATCTGTTTAGGATTGACTATTTGACTAAAATCCTTTATTTTCTGCTTACAGGCTCTGATCTAGTGAAGTGTGAAGATCCAGGAACACCAAGCTATGGGTACAAAATGCGTGATGATGGTCATTTTGCTGATACAACTATTTTATATAGCTGTAATCCTGGCTATACAATGCTGGGCAGCAGCACCATGACCTGTTTAAGTGGAGATCGGAGAGTATGGGATAAGCTTCTTCCAGCCTGCATTGGTAATGATAAAACAAAAGTATTTTTAGCTCATTTTACTATTTTTAAGTATAGAGTTATTTAAAGGAATTGATCCAAAAATATATCTTTGTATTAAAAAGTTTACTATGAAAACTTATAATGTATTTGTTAAGAAATTTTGGAATGAATTTGGCAATTGGACATTTTTGGGTGGTATAAATTAATCAGTTTAAACACAATTTACTGTTAATTGTGGTACAAATATAGGATGGGAGAAAGAGCATGATGATAAATTGTATTGCATCAATTAACCTAAGTCTGAATAGTAGTAAACATACATGGGTTTGGTGCTCACTTCACCTTATCTAGCACCCACTTAATTGATCATTTTGGTATCTTGGTATACAGTTCTCCTTAGGTTATCAGGCCCATTTATTAACTGCATATAAAACACTCAGCAAAAACCATTTGAATAGTTTTCTCCACTGTTATAGAAAGATTTTCTAGTGTTTTTTCACTCTGCTTTTTCTCTAGATATTTGTACACTACGTCTCAAACACATTTATTTTTCAGAATTAAGTTTACTTTGATTATTGCTACGTTCTTTTTTTATTATTTCTTTCATTACTTGGTTAGTCATTTATTTTCTACTGTTGAAATTTGCTAAGTTGCCTATGGATAAAGGCATCAATATAGCTGGCTTTGGTGTTAATAAATAAGTGTAACACCCCCCCCCCCTCCTTACGGGAGATCTGCATGCTACGTGTGTTGTGCTGGTTAGCTCACCTGCTGTAGGCCAGGAAGCCTGAGTCTACGCGTATGGTAGTGGGAGTAGCAACATGACAGGCTCATACTTCATCGGTGCAGCGCCTCCATCCTGTCGGGTAGCTGCCGGAGACAAAGAGTATTCCCTACAAGAACCTCCTTTTCCAGTAACGACACAGAAACTAGGAATGGTTCACCTTTTATTTGGCAGGCCAGGACCCGATTTCTTCCCTTGCAAGAGAGGTACTTCTTACACCCGACAGTCATGAAACATCTTCCCTCACATCTTGCATTACTGTTATTCCCTGACTAGGCCCCCAAAGGGCTTGAGGCCCTTGAGGTTAGTCACCACCCTCATACCACCTGATGGGGTAAGGCAGATACCACCTCACTCTCTGGGGAGCAGGCTACATCCTGGATTCATCTCTCTAAATTTGGGTCAGGAGCCTCTTATATACCTGGGGTTGGGTTAGTGACCCTGCCACAAACTAGGCAGGTTTTAGAAGAGGTACCGGTGTCATACCATACTACGTGCGACCCATTAACACCCTCCCTTATATAACAGGGCCGGGGAACACATAGCCAGGGGCACTAGGCTACATAAGTTTACAAATATTTGGGCATATCATAGCTAGAGATGAGTTAACATGTCAAAATCTCATCTGCAGATTTTCTGCATTTATTGTTTGTTATCCTTGAGAAAGGTCTGCTGTGTTAGACTGAAACATTGGAGAATAAATTGCTGAACACTTTATTAGTACTTTTGGAGTGTGGTCGTATTCACTACCAACATATGTTTGTGAAAGTAATTATTAGTGATGGGCAATAGTCTCCAATGACAAAGTAATGCTTGAAATCAAAAGCGGTAATGCTAGAGAGACATAATGTAGTCACAATAGTGTTTATGTTTATGGACACCAAATAATTTTAGCGTATGGGTATTAGGGTGATCAACAATATTGAAAGCAGCAGAAATGCTACAAATAATATTGAGTGTGTGAAATGATAATTTATAACAATTTAAAAGGTGTTCACATTTAATAACTTGGTACAAACTGTGTTATACAGTATAGTTAGCACCTGAGTGGAAAATAAAATATGTTGGGTGTTAAGCAAACAATCTTCTGTGATTGTAAAAGTCTGGTTTGGCATTTATTGACAGAAGAAAAGACAAAAGTTAGGAAAACGCTCTCCAAACTAGCCTGGGATACATTGATCTTTAAAGTTGTTGGGGTGTACTAAGTATTCTATCAGCTACCTACTGTATATGATGCAACAAAGAATATCTGAAAACAGAAATAGAAAAAAAACTTCTCTCCAAAGTTAGAGGGGCCAAGTAATTAAATCTAATAAATCAAATAAATACATATATAGTCCAATAAGGGAAGGAAAATGTAAGACAGAAATTGTAGTGGAAAAAAAACTTGGTGATTGAAATCTCTTAGATTGGAGATTGTGTGGTGTTTGCTATAAATGCAGAGAAATCAATTGTTATAGATGTTATCCATAAAAAATGTAGACAAGAAAATGGAAAATAGTAATTCAACTGCGTTGACATATACAATCCATCTCCTATATGTTCATGTTATTGATGTTACAATGTAGGCAATTCCACAGTTTTAATAGAGTAAATAACTGCACATTACTCAGAATACAACAACCTTCCTAACAAATTTTGGAATATTAGTAGAATATATTGCAGCATGTTTTAATATACATGTAGCCAGGTCCCCACTGGGCACCCCCCCCAGGTTTTCCCTTACCTCCGCTGCAGCTGGGGAGAGCACAGGTAGGCAGGGAGGTGCAGGGAGGTTGCGCTGGGTGACTGGGTCGCCGGGAGTTTCGCGGCGCACCCGACAGTGGGGGTGAAATGTTGAATTGGCTGAGCATGCGCAGAAACACTCACGCATGCGCAGAGGAGATTCCGAGTTGTGGCGGCCATCTTGCTCCACCTCGCGCATGCTAGTATAGTGGTGGCCATTACACCCATTACACCCATAGCTCCGCAGGGGAACTAAAATGCCCAGCAGCCCCAGGGGCTTCATATCACATGGGAAAGGACAGCCAATAGGCCTAGTATATTCCCCCTTGGCCCCAGCTAGGCCCTGACTCACAGTAGCTTGTGGTTGCTGAAGGGAAGGCCCCTTAGAAAGGGATGCTTCCCCATTGTACTGTCTAGTGTCAGGGACACAGTGAGGATGCCACACGGTGATTGCGGCCTGTTGTCTGGGACCAGACCATCTCCTTTGCAAGTGACTCGGCATGGCGATTTTATCCACGCCGGAATTCACCCCACATGGAGGCTGATGCCATTGCGGACGACGTTGCTGGATCGGCAGATACCTGTTGCCAAGTCGGCCGCACCGAGTACTAGAGTACTCGGCACGTACCTCAAATAAGCGCACCAACACTCCACGGGATAGCGCTATCTCCTACACTTTTGGGTGGGCCCCGACATTGGGGGGAAAGGACATAAGGGTATTGGTGACAAGCACCATATGTACTTTGGGGGTCACTCACTGGTGATATCAGGTTGGGGCATTGTTATACTGTGGGATACAGGGTACTGTGGTCTGCGTTCAGAAAAAGTTGATTTTATATACCTGCCTGTGTGTATTATTTTATTCTTCCTGTAAGGGGCCTATTCCACCATGTTGGGATCCCTTACAGGTGGAGGTGCTGCACTGAGACAAACCAGAATCACCACAGGCTCCCAGTGGCGGAGGCGGAGGCCTCCTTGTTGCCAACAGGTAATTTAAAAGGGATTATGCTGCACTCCACAATGATTAATTAAATGCATACAGTTCAAGGAGGTACAGTACCTGTCAGGTATATTCCCAGGCAATACCAGGGAAGGAAGGATCCAACGCTCCACGGTTTTTAAATAAAGTAAATTTATTGTGCTACACAATGTTTTGACCATTAGGCCTAGTCACTTGCCAACAGGTAATAGCAGCATTGGTAGTTCCTTCCCTGGTACGGGGGAACAAGGGCTACATACATTATCATACCAGAATGACTAAAGATTATTATTATCATTGTTTATTTGTAAAGTGCCAACATATTCCACAACACAGTAAAGTGTGGTTACAGAGTGACAACAATTGCATAAACAGAATTACATAGAAATAAAGACAAACAAGCAAAAACAGATACAATACAAAGAGGTAATTAGGGCTCTGCTCATGAGAGTTTAGAATCTAGAGGGAATAAGGGACAATGTTGAAACAAAACTTAAAGTAGCTGCTCATTGTGGGATAGAGTTTGCCTCAGGATGGGCTATGTACCAGCTGCACACCTGGTCTCATTAAGGTTTGGGAATGGGGATGTTAAGGGGTGTTTGATATCATGGAGTTTGATCCAGCAGCACAGCTCGTACCAATAGGGTTGGTTGAGGGGAGGTGTGAGTGTTAGGGGTGGCCAGATATAATTCCTTAAAAAGATGAGTGTTCAGACCGTTTTTAAATATCTGAAAGGTTGGAGAGAGTCTGATAGTACGTGGTTGGGAATTCCAGAGAGAGCGTGCAGCGTAGCAGGTCTTGGATGCAGCCGTGAGAGGAGTTAATAAGGCAGAAGGAGAGGCGGATGTCATGAGCAGAATGAAGGCTCTATTTAGTGGTGTATTTGGGGAGGAGGGCAGAATTGTTGTGAGCTTTGGAAGTCAGGCTAGAATTTGAAATTGAATTCTCGAGGACATGGGAAGACAATGTAGAGATTTGCATAGTGGAGCAGCAGACGTGTAGCGATGAGTGAGGTAGATTTGTCTTGCAGCAGCACTTTGGATGGATTGAAGTTGGGTAAGGTGAACAAGTGGAATTTCAGCTAATAGAAAGTTGGCGTAGTCAATGCAAGACGGAATATGTGAGAGAATTAGGATTTTAGTTGCTTCATGAGTGAGAAAATGGCATATCCAAACAATATTAAAGAGGTGGAGGTGGTAGGACTTGGTTAGGACTGGAATGTGAGGAATGAAGGAGAAGGCACAGTCAAAGATGACCCTCAGGCAGCGGGTTTGGTGTGAGGATAAGATTGTGGTACTATTGACAGTGAGGGAAAGTTTTGATGTAGGGGAGACAGTGCAAGGTGTTAAGATTATTAATTCTGTTTTGGACATGTTAAGCTACAGGTAACAGTGGGACGTTCAGGAGGAAACTGCGGAAAGACAGTTGGTGTCCCAGGAAAAGAGAGCGAATGAGATGAGAGAGGTAGATTTTGGTGTTATCAACATAGAGATGAGACTGAAATCCAAAAGATTGTATTCGTTCATCAAGAGATGTATAGGTGAGAAGAGCAGAGTACCAAGGACAAAGCTTTGAGAGATTCCAACAGGAAGAGGGAGTGACGAGGAGGAGGCCCCGGAGAAGGAAATACAATGGTTGGATTGGAAGGACTTGAACCAGGAGAGAGGGCTGTGACACAGAGACCAATTTGTGTATGGTGTGCAGGAGAAGGAGGTCATCAACAGTGTCAAAGGCAGCATAGAGATCAAGGATAATTAGTAAAGCAAAATTATCCTTAGACTTTACTGTGAGTAGGTCGTTGACCAAAGGCTATATCTATCACTTGGTTTAGATTCTTGTCCTCATCATCATGTTGTCCTTTTCCACACTGAAATGTTGTTGTGTGAATTAAATTTTAAATAAAACTGAATTTAGAGAAACACATATATATATATATGATTTATTGTTTAAATCAACAGTTATTTCATATTGTAAAATTTTATTTTTAACATGTAATATTTGATATTAGTTTTATAATCTTTTGCAGCTGAATGTGGGGGTCGAATTTATGCTGTTGCATCTGGACGCATTTTATCACCAGGTTATCCAGCACCATATGAAAATAATTTACACTGTACTTGGATTCTAGAGGCAGACCCTGGAAAAGCTATTAGGTAATATGCTCAAGTTATGTGAATATGCAATTTAGCTAAGGATACATATTTAATATATATTACTAGCAAGTACTGTAAAATCCAATTCATCTATAGTATATCCTTTGGTGTCTTCCAAAAATCAAAACATTTTTGATTTTTTTTTTTGTATATTTTGTAAGATTATGTTTAATTCAACCCTAGTAGTTTATTCAGTGCACTAAGGCTTAGATTTATTAAGGTGCAATGTGAGTTATAGCACCACGATCTGTCAATAACTACCATAGACTTGAATGGCAGTTACTGCCAGAACGGGGGTGGAATACCCCAATTTGTGGCCATGATTAATTGACACGTGAAAATATGATGACAAGACAAGCTAAAACCTATATATGCCTTTAACAAATGTGTCTCAACAAGATCCTCCTCTTTTTGCTCCATACAACAACTCACACATATATTAGTACTATAAGCATGGGAAAATTCACATATTTTCCTAATGAATTAACAGTTAAATATTCCCAGTATTAAGGGGCTACCAAAGTAATAATTTCTGTGGTCACATACCAAAAGTCTACCAGGTTCAAAATACCCTAAAGAAATACATTTTGCTGGAAATTTGGAAATCCGTTTTAGATGCCTTTCTTGTATGTTTCTTTTTAAGCACATTCATTTTCCATTGTTTTTTATTTTCCATTTTCCTGAAGTTAATAATTTGCTTTATTATTTATGAAGCTAAATATTATATCTCCTGTGTGTTCTTCTTGCAGCCTTCACTTTATAGTTTTTGACACAGAAGTGTCACATGACATCCTAAAGGTATGGGATGGACCTGTAGAGAGCAATGTTCTGTTGAGAGAATGGAGCGGTTCTTCCCTCCCTGAAGACATTCACAGCACATTCAACTCTTTAACATTACAATTCGATAGTGATTTCTTTATCAGCAAGTCTGGCTTTTCCATACAATTTTCAAGTAGGTATCACAACTTGCATTATAAATGTAACATGACTTGGTGTCTGTTTTCCATGCAAATCTGCCTGTGTATATACTTAGAATTGAGAGTCTGTGGGGAATGATGCTTTTCTGTAAAACGTAAATACACTTTCTATACACAGTCACTTTAAGATTTTCTTTGAAATTCAGCTGCAGCTTTCAGAAATTTCATTATAAGGCTTCTAAATTGCTTTAAGATTTTATGCTATGAAAAGATATTCATTGCATGTGTCGAAGATATAACCTGCTTAGAGCAAATGTTTAGGTTTAAAAGTATCTGACCTTCATTTATGTTTTTACATTGCTGCATCTGGCCTGTAGCTCACCAGACATGTATACCCAATGAAAGGGTTGTTGTCTTTCTATATCATCACAGCATGTAGAACAGGGTTTCCCAAACTTTTTTTTCCGTGACCCGGTTTTTTTTTTAACTTCTTTTCGTGACCCACTAAAAATTTTATCGCCTATACTGGCCTATAGGGCCTGCACAGACACACACACATCCACTGATATACACACACACACACACACACACACACACACACACACACACACACACACACACACACACACACACACACACAGCCACTGATACACACACAGACACACACACAGCCGCTGATACAGACACACACAGCCACTGATACACACACATACACAGCCACTGATACACACACACACACAGCCACTGACACACGCAGCCACTGACACACACACTGATACACACACAGAGCCACTGATACACACACACGCAGCCACTGACACACACGCAGCCACACAGACACTGCTACACACACACACACTGATACACACACACTGATACACACACAGACACTGCTGCACACACAGAGACACTGCTACACACACAGAGACACTGCTACACACACAGAGACACTGCTACACACACAAACACTGATACACACACACAGACACTGATACACACACAGACACTGATACACACACACTTACACTGATACTGATACACACAGACACTGATTCACACACAGACACACACACACTGATACAGATACACACACACACACAGACACTGATACACACACACTCGCTCTCCCTTATACGCACAAATAACAAACAGTGAATTACAGGCAACGACGGATGTGAGTGACTGGAGGGGGGGCCAGGGACACTTGGGTGGGAGAGGGGGGGGGCAGGGACACTTGGGTGGGAGAGGGGGAGGGGAGCAGGGACACTTGGGTGGGAGAGGGGGGGGCAGGGACACTTTGGTGGGTGGGCGGGGGCCAGGGACACTTGGGTGGGTGGGAGGGGTCCAGGGACACTTTAGGGGGCCAGGGACACTTGGGTGGGTGGGAGGGGGCCAGGGACACTTGGGTGGGTGGGAGGGGGCCAGGGACACTTGGGTGGGTGGGAGGGCGACAGCAACACTTGGGTGGGTGGGAGGGGGCCAGGGACACTTGGGTGGGTGGGTGGGAGGGGGCCAGGGACACTTGGGTGGATGGGAGGGGGACAGCGACACTTGGGTGGGTGGGAGGGGGCCAGGGACACACTTGGGGGCCAGGGACACTTGGGTGGGTGGGAGGGGGCCAGGGACACTTGGGTGGGTGGGAGGGGGCCAGGGACACTTGGGTGGGTGGGAGGGGGCCAGGGACACTTGGGTGGGTGGGAGGGGGCCAGGGAGACTTGGGTGGGTGGGAGTGGGCCAGGGACACTTGGGTGGGAGTGGGCCAGGGACACTTGGGTGGGAGGGGGCCAGGGACACTTGGGTGGGTGGGAGGGGGCCAGGGACACTTTGGGGGCCAGGGACACTGTGGGAGGGAGGGGTCCAGGGACACTTTGGGGGCCAGGGACACTGTGGGAGGGGGCCAGGGACACTTGGGTGGGTGGGAGGGGGCCAGGGACACTTGGGTGGGTGGGAGGGGGCCCGGGACACTTGGGTGGGTGGCACTCATGCCATTGGACACCTTGGGAGGGGGCCATTGGACACTTAGGGGGCCATTGGACACTTGGGTGGGAGGGGGCCAATGGACAATTAGGGGGCCATTGAACACTTGGGTGGGAGGGGGCCATTGGACACTTGGGTGGGTGGGTGGGGGCCATTGGACACTTGTGGGAGTGGGCCATTGGACACTTGGGTGGGTGGGGGCCATTGGACACTTGGGTGGGTGGGAGGGGGCCAGAGACACTTGGGTGGGAGGCAGTGACTGGGTGGGGTGACTTACCTTGCCGCCGGACACTTGGACACTTGCCGCCCCCCTTGCCGCGGGGGGAAGCGGGCCGCAGTAGGAGCTTGTACTTCTACCCTGCCCCATGTAACGTGCGGGCCGCAGAGGAGCTGGTACTTCCTCCTCCGTCCCACGTTGGGAGCGGGGGGGGAGGAAGAGAGCGGGCCCTGCTTGCCCTGCGCAAGCGCGCAGGACAGCGGGGGGAATCGCCGCCATTTTTTTAACTTGAGCGGGGCGGACGGGAGACACCGCGCGGCCAGCTTCGCTGCGACCCGGCAATTTTGGTGCTGTGGCCCGGTGCCGGGTCGCGACCCACCATTTGGGAAACGCTGATGTAGAACATAAAAACAAGATCTGACTAGTGCAATTATATTAATTGTAATCAGGCTACATTTTTTCATTAAAACTTAATTACCATTTATTCATGCATACAAGGAAGAAAACTGAGCTTAGTGTAAAAAAAAAAATGACCCTTAGTCTGTGGGTGCCTACATTTAATGATATTGCAAACAAATTGTCAAACATGTCCATCCTATGACATTTATATGGAGGAAATAAAATGTCTGTTTCCTTTTGACATCTCTCAATGATTTAAACTTAATAGGGAACAGCATGTCTTTTGTATATAATAGTCTGGATTCTAATTTCAGCTTATCACCACTCATAATAGCAGTGCAATTTTAAGCAAACTGTTTATTAACCTTATCAAACTTGGTACACATATACAGCAGCACTAATTGCAACTTGTAGAGTTAACTTGGCTTCAAGAAGATTGCAAAACGCTGAATAGCCTGTATATTGACTTTATGTATTGATTTGACTTGAAAGACAGAGAAGGAAAAAAAACATAAATTGAATGCACCGGAAGTACATTTTTAAATATTATTTTAGTGATTGTGCAAAACAAATGAAAAACATATGTTCCTGTGATCACAGACTACTGGGTAGTTGCACATTGTCGAGCACATTTTCTGCCTAAGAGGAATCTAATGAAGAATGCAGCAGTTTGCGGCTGCATATTGCATTAAACTTATTTCGACCTTATCATAAAATGAGCTGGATATGCGAAATAACAAGAGGAAGTGCATAATGTGCATACCTACTTGGAAGTGGGAAAACTATCTTCAGGTAGCACATATTTTGCAATGTTTTTTTAACACACAAATGTACGTATAAAATATATTCAAAAACATGTTATTCTCCAGCCGATCAAAATAATTTCCTGGATAAAAAATTCTGTAATCTTACCATTCATACAAAACAAAGAAAATAACCCCTCTAAAAGCGCTTACCTACACTAAATTAAAGGTGTGATGAATAATGTGCTAAACAATAATAAGTGCTAAAACAACAAACAATCTAACAATTGCTGTAAGAGCAAGCAGCTAGGTGACAATAATGTCAGGTTATTCCAAACCTGATACAATAGGTGCACAAACAATATTAAAGTCCCCAGCGCTAAAGTCCAAGATACCGTGATCTTCAGATAGTCTCTGATCTTAAAGATGATAGCTGGGCTCTGTTGAAAATGTTCCAGATGGGATGTGTCCTTGGAATAGACAGATGCACGTCTGTGTGTGGTGTGGATACCTGTTAGGACCAGGAGAGCCGAGTTGGATCTGCAATGATATGGAGATCAGGACAGGCTTAGGTTCTTTCTGTAGTTCTTCTCATTGGTGTTAGCGCCTCCAGCCGTAGTGGGTTCCTGGGTGTCCAGAAGTCAGCCCCCACCAATTGCATTCGTCTCCCTCCTGCCCAAGGACTGATACTTAGACAGGAGTTGGTTAACAAGGGTCTTTATTGTATGGCATGCATCCACTGCAGATCTTCTTACAGCGATGCAGTTTCGGAGGTCCCAGACCTCTGGCTGGTGATGGCCCCTGGTCTTACAGGGCCTCTGTGGCTGAATCAGATGTTCCCCCAGCAGCACGCTCATCCCGCCATGGGAGAGACTCACAGCGCTCTGCTTCCTCTCTCCTCCAGAGCAGGAACAGGACTCAACCAAATTTGCCACTCCCTCCTAGGATGCATGCCATACAATAAAGACCCTTGTTAACCAACTCCTGTCTAAGTATCAGTCCTTGGGCAGGAGGGAGACGAATGCAATTGGTGGGGGCGGACTTCTGGACACCCAGGAACCCACTACGGCTGGAGGCGCTAACACCATCGAGAAGAACTACAGAAAGAACCTAAGCCTGTCCTGATCTCCATATCATTGCAGATCCAACTCGGCTCTCCTGGTCCTAACAGGTATCCACACCACACACAGACGTGCATCTGTCTATTCCAAGGACACATCCCATCTGGAACATTTTCAACAGAGCCCAGCTATCATCTTTAAGATCAGAGACTATCTGAAGATCACGGTATCTTGGACTTTAGCGCTGGGGACTTTAATATTGTTTGTGCAATCTTACCATTCATGTCTGATATTTGCCATTAGAAGAGAGAAAAACAATATAACAAACATTTACCTCTGGCAGATTATTTATTTCTTGTTTAAAGCGCATACCTAAGATGCCAGTAGATTTTTGGACTACTTAACTTTATTACTTTACTTAACTTTTTATTGAATGTTAAGACACTTGCCATAAAGGCTGGTTTTTATTCTCTCATTACCAAAGGCGTATAAAAAGTGTGGCTTGCTTGTATTAATGGAATTTTCCATGCAGCGGTAAGGTATCATGGTTAAGCAATATTTGTATCCCAAATACATTTTTTTTGTTTTAATAACCCCTTTCAGTAAGAAGCTTATAATATAATATGGAAGTAGTGGATAGTGTATTATTCTGTCCGGAAATAATAAAAAAAAAATGTGTCCCAATGTGCTCTCCCTAACGTTATAAATTACTTGGGTAAGATGATTTTTAAATCACTCTATGCTTTTAAATCACTATGGCCCAGATCCACAAATGGTGCCAAGCTTTAGCACTCATTTACTCTTTTTCACATGAAGGGAGCACAAGTGTTAAAAGACAATCCATACTAGGCATCCACTATCTAGTTACATAATACATCTGTATGTCTCTGGGTTTTGGTCAATACTGAAAATAATTATGACTCGCAACACCACACAGTAGGAGATGATAAACATTGGATGAGGGTACTTAAAGAATATTGTGGAGGTGGCTGGTGAGTACAATTAAATCGATTTTTTTGTTTTCTGACACGTTATATAATTATATTATTGTTTCTTTTTCTTTTATTTGTATTTCTTTATTTAATTGAGACATACCCCCTTAAAATTAAACTGTAACTTAAATGTTTTCGGGTTTCTTTATACTCATTCCATGTGAAATAATAGTATCAAGCAATATTGATCTCTATGTATCAAGAGTGTGCGCTGATGCAGTTGCGAGAAATATTGATTAAGTGTTTTTCTATCGTTTTGGAATTTGGCGAATGCTGCACTTGTATTCTACTAAAAAGAAAAAGACTTATGACACCTTTAAGGTGTTGTAGAAAAACATCAAGAAAAGTAACACAAGCTGCACAACTTTTAATATATTTTAGACTTGCATTAATATGCAAATGTAACTCCACCCTAACTCCTCCCACTTGCTCCATAAATCCCTCATCTCATCGCAGGCGGACGCAGACATGAACAAAAATGGCACAACTAAGATTAATACATAGGCACTGCTTGGCGCAATTATATTTCAGCACGAGTTGCGACAAAATAATGCTTATATATTTTCCTTACTAGTTGAAAACTATTTTGACAGTTCTTCATAAACTGGTCAATATAAATAAACAGTTAATAAACTGGATCTTGAATTCCATTGAAACGGTGTTTCCCCCACCCTCTGGGAGATTCCCCTGTTACCAGGTGTGTAGTGCTGCGTACCTACTGGTTCACAGAAGCTTTAAGGTTCCATTGTTGTTGTTGGGGGAAACAGGACAGGCTTTTGGGGTGATATCTGGTACTTTCTCACACTTGGTGCAGCGCTTCCATCTCTCACAGCCTTCAGAAGTGCTGGAGGCAATCCTGCGGGAGAACACTCAGATATTCTCCCTGAATAGACTGCACAGAGGCAGGAGTATATTTTATAACAGGAACCGTCTTAATTGTCCAACCGCAACAAACAGCATACACTGCATACTCTGCATACACTTTGTTCCCAGCCTTGGGATGGTCCCTGGACTCAAACCCCAGGCATGGGCCCCAAAGATCAGTCCTTGCTCTTCCCCTAATCCCTGAATGAGCAGGATGAATAGTCCTCACTCTCCTAGGGGAGGGGATAAAATGTGGCCAAGCTCTGCACACACTCTTCTGTGGGAGCCGTCTCTCTCAGGGGAGAGATAACACTGGCTAAATTTAGGAAGTGCAGACTCTTAAGAACCTGTTGGAGGGTCCAAGGTCTGAGCCCAAAATTGGGCAGAACACAAGCCTTGTCCCGCCACCCACTGTCACTCAAGGAAGCTGCTCACTGCTGGGAAAACCCAGATTAGACCTTCTGTAACACTGCCTGCACTGTACCAGTATTTACATGTTAGGCAGGGTAGTAGCCAAAAGATGACATGGCTACACATTGTTTAAAGCAAAAGCCATATTTATACTTTATTTTCTTTGCCAGTACATTTTTATTCTGTGGTAGTTATATAAAGCTGCAGCAGCTAATGCCACCTAGAGGCGCTCATATACCGTACAACATTTGTTATCAGAGAATACCCTTGAATTTGAAAAAATATATATTTTGTAAAACGTCAATAGTTTTTACTTTAGGGTTCAATAATAGTTTTTATTTTTGTTGCATCATATTACAGTAATAATATAATACATTTCCTCTCAAAGAAACCTTCTTTTTTCTCTTTTTACAAAAATGCCTGTTTGTAATGTAACGGGTATTCCCCGACCCAATCGCATATATGGCGTATGTAAGGGGAACCTAATGTTACCAGGTGTGGTGCGTTATACCTGTCAGGCTCACAGGAGGCATGAGCCTCCGCTAGTGAAAGCCTGGGGTGAATCTCTGGAACGTTCTCGTCTTCAGCGCCTCCACCTGTGTAGGATTCTAGGAATGTAGAAGATTGCCTACATAGGACCCGCATATACAATAAGCACATACACGGAGATGTATATAACCACTTTACTGTAATGCAGAATAATCACACAGTTTAATATTAATAATACTTCCCCTAGGGGTAACTCCACAACATATAACGCAGTCCAAAGTGTCTTTCACTCCACTAGGAGTGTACCTACCCACCACCGTGTATCCCCACACCGTGTCCACAGCCTAACCCCTTTATCCCGTGGTCAGCACTGCCACTATGTGTATATATATATATATGGATAGGTTGGTGCACTTAGGAAGGTACCTGCCGAGCGCTCCTGCACTCGGGCCAGCAAGCAACTTCAAAAAGGATCTGCCGCTTGGTGATCCCGTCTGTCATCCGGTGCTTCCTCGCACGAGGGTTTGCCAGGGGCGATCCCACTCTGGAAATAGTCTCTGTTTCCTTGGCACAGACTTGAGCCCAAGTCTATTCCCGGGGAGCGCAGCGTCTGCTGTGTCCCTATCTAATACTGGCACTAATGTGACAGGGTCCCTAACCTAGGGCCTGTCCCTGTAGCATCACAAGCTGGGAGGGGCTCAGGACCTATCTGGGGCCTAGGGGGTTGCTGGCCTAATGCAGTGGGTCACAGACCCCTGGACTCACCTACCCCTAGCTCTTCCTGGTCCAAAACTGCCCGTGTCCCGCGCGCGCGAAATGTATCTAATGCTCTCCAAGCAGGGAGCTCCTGCAGCCCTATTGGCTCCCTGGCATCATGGGGTCACTCCCGAGGCTCATGTAGTCTCGTCCAAGAGCCTTCCCTGGTAGGCTAGGGTCCCCGCGCTCCTTCCTGTGCATGCGCAACTCTGCCGGGCCGCCGGGGGCTTACTGCGC
Source organism: Ascaphus truei (assembly GCF_040206685.1). Classification (NCBI taxonomy): domain Eukaryota; kingdom Metazoa; phylum Chordata; class Amphibia; order Anura; family Ascaphidae; genus Ascaphus; species Ascaphus truei. The sequence continues at coordinate 347,045,035 of NC_134486.1, forward strand.
ATGCGCGACCTAGCGCAAGATGGTGGCGCCCTGCTCGGGAGCCGCTGGGAACCGCCGGGATGCCCAAACGCTCCCTGCACTGGCCCCCACCCTCCAGAAGTTCCGGCGGGTCCATCGAGTGACCCCCGGCAGCGGAGGAAACGAGGGGGGGGTCGCGGGGCAGCAGAAATGCAGAGGGGACATGGCTACATCCTCCCCCTGGTAAAAAAAACCCAACATCCTCGCTTGGGATACATACTTAGATAACTATATACAGCAGTTATATAATGAAAATGGCATAAAATCGTTATATAATAAAAATGCAACAACCAAATGCGATCTTAACTTATCATCTCTAGATCAGATCACATTTCATTGAACATCACAACGACAGACTGCACTTTACTGCGAGCCCACTGCTGAGCCTCATAATGGGGTGCCCCAATTTGATCATAGGTTACCCGATTTGGAGGGTACCTGACTCTTTGGCTCCTTCGAAGCTGTTCTTCTGCAACTCAATCGGGGGAGTAATAAACACAGTCCTGAGGATCAGCCTCTTCCCTTGAAGGGAAAAATGTTTCTGAACAGTCTCTGTTTGGCACAAAGTACAGGCTCTGTGGATCCAAAGGCTGGCCTGTTGGTGCCACCTTAGTAGGCGTTGGCCTACGGGGCCCTTTACCCGTAGCTCCTCCGGGAGATGCCCCTTCTGTGGAATAGTCCCTTTGAGAGGGTCCTTCCATAGGGTCTTCAGGAGTTTGAGTGGGTTTCGTTATTTACAGTCTCTTGATCCATCTCTGATAAGTTGGACTCACCCTTGAGCGGTGTGGCCAATATTTCTGCTTCCTCATCTCCCACTTGTGGAATGGGGAGAAGATGGTTACGGGGCCATACCTTTACCCGGCCTTCAGTGTCTTTGATGCGATAGACCGGGAGGCTAGGCATCTGAGATTCTATTTCATATACACCATCTCTCCATCAGTCAGCCAATTTATGTTTTCCCGGGACTCCCAGATTTCGAAGTAACACAGCGTCTCCAGGACAAAGTTCCCGATATTTGACCTTATGGTCGTATCGCCTTTTATTGTCAGCATTCAGCTTAGCTGTATATTTCTCAACCTGTTTGTAAGCCTGTTGCAAGCTGTCTTTGAGTCTTTGGAAGTATTTGAAATGGGTAGTGTTGTGTATCCCATTTGTCGATACGCGAAGGCGTATATCTATTGGCAGTCTCGCCTCTCGTCCGATAATGAGGAAGTAGGGAGAGAATCCAGTTGACTCGTGTCGGGTACAGTTGTACGCGTGAACCAAGGCCTCTACATGTCGACTCCATTCAGTCTTCTGAGCATCCTTTAGAGTTCCGAGCATGTCCAGTAAGGTTCGATTAAATCGTTCTGGCAATGCATCTCCCTCGGGATTGTACGGGGTCGTTCGTGATTTAGAAATGTTCAGCATTTTGAGCAGTTCTCGGATCAGCATGCTCTCGAAGTCTCGACCTTGGTCTGAGTGAAGGCGGTTTGGGAGACCGTAGTGAACTAAGTACTTCTCCCATAATATTTTGCCACTGTGATGGCTTTCTGGTCTTTCATGGGGAAGGCCTGGGCATACCGGGTGTAATGGTCCGTGATGACCAGCACATTGCATATTCCCCGACTATCAGGCTCAATGCACAGAAAGTCCATACACACAAGGTCCATTGGGCCAGAACTCTTCAGATGTTCCATGGGTGTTGCTCTGGTAGGCAGGGTCTTGCGTTGTATATACCGAGTACAACGGTGACAGTGGTGTTCTACGGCCTCTCGCATCTTGGGCAGGAAAAAGCGGTCTCGGACCAACCCGAATGTTTTCTCTACACCGAGATGTCCATGCTCATCATGCAGGGACTTCAACACCATGTATTGCAAGATCTTAGGGAGGACTAGTTGTTGTCTGTCCGGGTGGTTGTGATATTGCACCACTCGATAGAATAAACAGTTATCGATTTCGAATTTGTCCACTTCCCACATGAGTCAGGCAAAAAAGTCGTTGGGAGCACGCTTCAGAAGGCTGGATTCTTCTTTTCAACGGCTTGCCTAATGATTCTAATGACAGGATTTCGTATTTGGTAGTCTACCAGATCTTTCCACCGTAGCACTTTGTCATGAATTATGTTCATCCCCTTTGGATCTCTGTAGGCGGCTGGGACAGCTTGCGACTGGCATCCCAAGGAATCCGCAACCCGTAATTCTGAGAAGGCCACTTGATCGTTGATGATGGCGGCGGTGCTACACATAGCTCGCACCCCTGGTCCTGGAAGTTCTTCCCATTCCTCATCATCTTGAGTAACACTTAGCCCTGGCCGTTGGGAGAGTGCATCAGCCCCAACAGTCAAGGGTCCTGGCTTATACTTCAGGGAGAAGAGGTAATTGTTCAGTGCTGCCAGCCATCGGTGTCCTGCTGCATCCAATTTGGCCGAGGTATTGATGTAGGTGAGAGGATTGTTATACGTCCTTACCTCAAACGTAACACCGTAAAGGTAATCGTGGAGCTTCTCGGTGATCGCCCAATTGAGAGCCAGGAACTCCAACTTGTGGACGGGATATTTCTGTTCACTGGGTGTCAGACTGCGGCTGATGTAGGCTACAGGCCAAAGGCCCTCGGGGTGCTTCTGGTGCAGGACGGCACCCAGTCCATTGAGACTGGCATCCACATGCAGAACGTATGGTTGTTCGGGATCAGCATACGCAAGCACCGGCGCTTCGGTCAGGCTTTTCTTCAACATCAGGAAGGCGTGTTCACACTCAGGCATCCATTTATCGCCAAACGGTTGACGGGCTGATGTGGCCTTCCTTCCTGTATCTTTGGGGTATATCTTCAACAGATTGTTCAGGGGTTTAGCTCGACTAGAGTACCCTTCCACGAAGCAACGGTAATACCCACAGAACCCCAGGAAGGATCGTAGTTCCGTGACATTCTCGGGACGAGGCCAGTTCACAACCGCTTCTACTTTGGCTGGATCGGTGCCGATGCCTTGAGCTGACACGATGTGTCCCACATAAGTTACCGAGGTGTGACAAAACTGACACTTGTAGAGGGACAATTTCAATCCTTCTTCCCCAAGATGGTCTATCACTTTAAGCAGTCTCTCTTCGTGCTCTTCCTGGGTCCTTCCGAAGACAATGATGTTGTCCAGGTAGATGAGACACTCCAGAGGGTTCATGTCCCCAATAGTCTTCTCCATCAGTCTTTGGAACGTAGCAGGGTCCCCACATATACCTTGGGGAATACGTGTAAATTGGTAGAACCCCAGGGGGCAGACGAAGGCTGTTTTCTCCTGATCCTCTGCATTCATGGGTACCTGATAGTACCAAGATCATAGATCGAGAACGCTGAACCATTGGCTTCCGTTCAGAGCATTCAGGATCTCTTCAATGCGAGGAAGGTTGTACTGGTCCGCAATCGTACGATTATTCAGGGTTCAATAGTCGACACACAGTCGTACGGATCCGTTCTTTTTCCTCACCACCACTATGAGAGAGGTGTAAGGGCTCCGAGGCTTTTTCAAAATCCCAGCGGTCTCCATTTCTTGCAAGACGTTCCTCAAATCGTCCACATCCCTAGGGGTGATGCGACGAGAGCGTTCACGGAACGGAGTTGCGTCACTCAGTCTAATGGCATGTTGAGCGCTGCGACTGCACCCCACATCCATCTCACTTGTGGAGAACACATTCCGTCATTTATTCAACTGGGTTGTCAGCCGCTCTTTCCACTCAGTGGGCAATGTCAACTCGTCGAAGTTGAAGTCCAGATCGACTAACCGCTCACCCGTTGCCACCGCATTCACCTGGGGCGTTGTTTCGACAGGGCTGACCGGATAAATGCAACCCAGACACTGTCCGGCATCAAGTTCCATCGGGAATGGGGAGATGTTCTGCACATATACGTAGGTTCGTAGAGGGATTTTAGTCATCCACTCCCTCACTTCGGGTAGTACCCTATACCCTCTCTGAACTTCTTCCTCAGGGGTACTCTCCAGAGAGAAAAGCTGATCTTTCTCATCTCGCTTGGGATAACAGCACCAGACGGCCATTCGTTGCACTCCCCCTGGTAATCTGGTCGTCAGTCCACTTTGACGATTGTAGAGATCCCCGTGACGCTCCAAGGCATATACCCGGTTACACTCCTCTCGTAGGACGGGATCTAGGAGCGAATTGGCCAGCGGCAACTCATTGGTCTCTTTCAGGTATGCTCTGATTACAGCTTGTACTATATCAGTATTGTTCCCAAGATGATCGGATACTTGCACTGGTCTTGGGGCTTCCGGGCATACCATCGCCGCTACATGCATGGGGTGTTTCTTGCCGGTGTTCAGTTGGAGTATTTCCAGTTGAACTCTCACAATTCCAGCAATGGGGTAGTCTTCATTACTTTAACCCCTCACCTTCATATGCTCGGCCGACCGCAGGGGGCAGTGTTTAAGGTGCTGGTCATAGAACTTGTGGTATATAATGGTCACTTGGGATCCAGTGTCCAGTAGGGCAGAGGCATAGATTCCTTCCAGTACAACAGGCACTATGGCCGAGGGGCCTACTTGACTGTAAGCATCCTCGGGTAAGGTGTCATCACTGGGGCCGGAGTCAGGAGGAGCCTCTTCGGGTCCAGTAGGGGTTTCTGGATCAGACTCTTCCATTCGCACGTGGCAGACCATTGACCGGGCTGAATTCCCTCTATTGGGAGGTTTTTCCTCCGGGGGGTCCTCCCTCTCTGAACAGTCACTGGAAAAGTGGCCCTTCTTACCGCCGTTATAGCAAACGACTTTGCTGCGTTCAGGACGACCCTTGTACGGGGAAGATGATTTCTCTGCTGGTCTGGATTTGGAAACCAGGATCTTGGGTGAAGCCTCCTCTTCCTGACTTGGAGGTTTCTTGACCTTCGGCGTAGAGGCCCCCTGAGGTTCACTCTTTGTAGACTCTTTAGTCTTCTTGGAAGTATGTAACCGGGCGTATACCTCATGTTCTTTTATTTCATCCATTAGCTCCTCCCATGTAGGGGGAGCCCCTCGCATCAGGGAACGCCTCATCATGAGTACAATAGGATGAGTGGGCAGGGCTCCACTCAAGAATTGCGTGCGGCGATACTCATCTACCTCTGCGGCGGTATTACGTTTATACTTACGCAGTTCCCATAAGACCGATTGAATCCTCTGTAAGAAGTCAGATAGATCCTCTCCCTCCTTTTGGCAAAGGTTGTAGTATCTCTTCATCAATTGTCCTATGTCTTCGGTTCGCCCATAGGCCCACACAAGAGTCTCTAGCATCTGATAAGCGGTAACGTCCGCGTGCTGATCTTTGCACATCTGTATTGTGAAAAAATGTGATTGTAACGGCGCTTACTTATAACAATGTCCTAAAAAAGTGAAATATGTATAACAATGTGTTTAAAAGCAAATGACAGAAATAATATCTATAACTTCAATTGCAATGTGAACTGTGATCTATTAGTTAATTATGTGATAAATCCACCACCCAGTGTAAAAGGTGCTAATAGAAAAGCTACTCAAAACCCTTATAAAGACTGTTCTCTTAGCCTTTTTGATTGCAGAATTCCTCAAAGATACAGGGGAGCGCCAATGTTCACATGATTATATGAAAAAGAAAGATAAAGGCAACATAGTGTGATACAGTCTCAGTTTTTTTCTTTCTAGTGAAGAAGGTAATCCACTCGCAATTTTCCTTTCAAAAATCAGGCATTACAGAGACACTTCTCTCTCTGTTTAGAGCAATGAGCATGGATATCCACAGGTGTAGATCCCTTTCACTTATCTCTCCACCACCGCACGAATATCCAGAAATAATAAGAAATACCAAAATTGCGCAATAACGTCTTAAAATGTATTGGAGATCATCACAGATAAAACATATGGCGTTGCACTCACATAAGTAATAATAGGTACAGTCATTGTACGAAATCCCGATAGTTACAGCAATTCACCGGTACACAGTGTGTTTCTTCCCTCTGCTTCTCTGCTCCCATCTACGTCACATCCGGTTGACGCAGGGCCAACGCGTTCCGACGAAACGCGTAGAATCCTGTGTTCAGCATCCAGTCTGTGCAAGTCGGAGTTCCGAAGTCCTGGCAGCCGGAGATCCCCCTTACAGCACTTCCGCCTACAGCCCTGCGTCAACCGGATGTGACGTAGATGGGAGCAGAGAAGCAGAGGGAAGAAACACACTGTGTACCGGTGAATTGCTGTAACTATCGGGATTTCGTACAATGACTGTACCTATTATTACTTATGTGAGTGCATAGCCATATGTTTTATCTGTGATGATCTCCAATACATTCTAAGACGTTGTTGCGCAATTTTGGTATTTCTTATTATTTCTGGATATTCGTGCGGTGGTGGAGAGATAAGTGAAAGGGATCTACACCTGTGGATATCCATGCTCATTGCTCTAAACAGAGAGAGAAGTGTCTCTGTAATGCCTGATTTTTGAAAGGAAAATTGTGAGTGGATTACCTTCTTCACTAGAAAGAAAAAAACTGAGACTGTAATACACTATGTTGCCTTTATCTTTCTTTTTCATATAATCACGTGAACATTGGCGCTCCCCTGTATCTTTGAGACATCTGTATTGTGGTGGATGTGGGAGGACGTACAGTAGGCATTCCATTATGCGTTGCCGCTTCACCGACTCAGGGCATGTCCATTTTCTAGGACCTGGGAGGTATATTCCCTCCAGACTTCAAACGCTTCTTTGCCAGTCGGGGTCGGCTTGGTCCCGGATAAGATCTTTAACTTGCGATACTGCTGCGGGGCCGGGGATTTGGATGCCCCCATTTGTAGGATAGCCTGAGCTAGCATTCGGATATCATTCCCACATTTAGAGGAAGAGCTGGCTATACTTAACGGTGGACTGTAGTCTGGGAGAGCAGCCCGGTCGTCCCCGCAATAACTTTCAGGGGGGGAAGGTTATGTATGCATAGCAACCTCTTGTAAGTTCGTGTGAGAGCTGCTCGGCTCGTATTTTATAGGCAGTTCAGGGTAGACAACAATACAGCAGGAACCTGTCGGCCTCGCGAGCCACAAACTGTTTTTGGTTATATCTTGCCCTATACTCACTAACACGGATCAACACTCATGGTCCGCATCCTTACGTCGTTCTAACACTCTTATTTTGGCGGCATCCCGGATATGTGGGTGCTGCCTCAAGGCCAGTTGTATTGCCGAAGACGGAGTATCAGCAGGGACCCGGCTCACCGCGAGCATGTGGTGACATACTTAATAACTGAGTGGGGCACCCCAGGTCTGAGATCTCAGCAGCAACTCCAAATGTAACGGGTATTCCCCCACCCAATCGCATATATGGCGTATGTAAGGGGAACCTAATGTTACCAGGTGTGGTGCGTTATACCTGTCAGGCTCACAGGAGGCCCGAGCCTCCGCTAGTGAGAGCCTGGGGTGAATCTCTGGAACATTCTGGTCTTCAGCGCCTCCACCTGTGTAGGATTCTAGGAATGTAGAAGATTGCCTGCACCGGACCCACATATACAATAAGCACATACACGGAGATGTATATAACCACTTTACTGTAATGCAGAATAATCACACAGTTTAATATTAATAATACTTCCCCTAGGGTTAACTGCACAACATATAACGCAGTCCAAAGTGTCTTTCACTCCACTAGGAGTGTACCTACCCACCACCGTGTATCCCCACACCGTGTTCACAGCCTAACCCCTTTGTCCCGTGGTCAGCGCTGCCACTATGTGTAAATATATATATATGGATAGGTTGGTGCACTTAGGAAGGTACCTGCCGAGTGCTACTGCACTCGGGCCAGCAAGCAACTTCAAAAAGGATCTGCCGCTTGGTGATCCCATCTGTCATCCGGTGCTTCCTCGCACGAGGGTCCGACAGGGGCGATCCCACCTTGGAAATAGTCTCTGTTTCCTTGGCACAGACTTGAGCCCAAGTCTCTTCCCGGGGAGCGCAGCGTCCACTGTGTCCCTATCTAATACTGGCACTAATGTGACAGGGTCCCTAACCTAAGGCCTGTCCCTGTAGCACCACAAGCTGGGAGGGGTTCAGGACCTATCTGGGGCCTAGGGGGTTGCTGGCCTAATGCAGTGGGTCACAGACCCCTGCACTCACCTCCTACCACTAGCTCTTCCTGGTCCAGAACTGCCCGTGTCCCAGGCATGCGAAATGTATCTAATGCTCTCCAAGCAGGGAGCTCCTGCAGCCCTATTGGCTCCCTGTCACCATGGGGTCGCTCCCGAGACTCATGGGACTTGTAGTCCAAACCAAGAGCCTTCCCTGGTAGGCTAGGGTCCCCGCGTTCCTTCCTGCGCATGCGCAACTCTGTCGGGCCACCGGGGGCTTACTGCGCATGCGCGACCTAGCGCAAGATGGTTGCACTCTGCTCGGGAGCCGCCGGGAACCGCCGGGACGCCCAAACGCTCCCTGCACTGGCCCCTACCCTCCAGAAGTGCCGGCGGGTCCATCGAGTAACCCCCGACAGTGGAGGAAACGAGGGGGGGGTCACGGGGCAGCAGGAATGTAGAGGGGACCTGGCTACTGTAATTTGATTGTATATAATTGTGACTATTTTAGAACAGAGGGATTATGACTTTGTAAGAAAACTATGTGATTGTTTTGCTTTTATAATTTTGTATAGTCCTAAAATGGGGGGGGGGGGAATGAAGAGAAACTGGATTAATCCATTTTACACCCACAACAATTATATGAATTTGCAACCGGCTATATTTTGGGACATTTCCATAAGTAACACCTGTATCCTTTTGAATCCCACCTGGAGTGTCACTCATTAAAATTATCAAGTGCTACATTTTTATATATAAATAATGTACATTTTTCATAATCTGAAAGAGAGTGCCCTTTTGAACTGAACCGCACTGTTTTGAAAATATTTACTTTTCTATTTGTAGGTTATCTGAGAGAAAAAATAAATATGACTGCCAAAGTCATCCAATATGAAGCTGCAAGATTATGCCATGATGCCATTGTAGATTTTCATTGTGCCCAAAGGGGAGAAAAATAAGCAGAGAATATAAAGGTACAGATGTAGCAAGAAAAAAGAGAAAAGCTCAGGGACACGCAATGGTGTAATAATATTTACTAAAAATAACAAGATAAAACAGTAATGCCCTTACAGGAATCAAGATCTTTATCACATATATATATATATATATATAAACATAAAGCATATTGCTCCAACGCTGATCCAAGACACTCTGCTGTCCGTTCGTGCAGGCACGTCTGTCTTCGATGTTGTAGAGTACTGGGGGGCTGATCAGGTAGTCCCGTGGGAAGAAGTAAGGACACTGCTTTTGAAATACACTCCATGCATCCATGGCATGGAGCAGAACTCCATGTATCCTTTTCATGGATAAGCGGTTCTCTGCCTTAGACCAATTGCTGATTATTAAGTCGCCCTGCCCAGAGTGAAAGAAAGTGAAAAACAAAAAGGGAATATTTTTTTCTGCAAGTAAAGTCTTTCTATGTATCTTGGGAGTACAACATGCACCCAAAGTGTGAAGAGTGAATGCCATAATACCCAAAGATGAGACTGAAAATTACTGAACTCAAGCAGAAAACCAAATTCTTTTGCCGAAGCGGAGGGATTGCACATAGCAAGTAAATGGTGGAAAGCAAATGCCTTTGCTGAAGCAAGGAAATGGGCAGCTAGAAAGCACTGTATTTAAAGAAATAGAGCCCCAAGGTCAAGGTGAAGGATACACCTATGTGCAAAAAAACAAACAACCCCCCCCCCTTGGGAATTTAAAATGGCCGCCCAGCTGAAGTCAAATACAGACTCTGCAAAAATAGGGAAGAAAATGTGTTCCTGGTGTAAAGAACCCCACCACACGGAGCAGTGTCCCTTCAGGCCGTATTCAGACGATGAGAGTGAATGCATGCACAGCACTGCTTATATTGTAAAACTTACCCAAGGGAAGAAAAGTCTACAGAGATGCCTGTGAGAGCTGCGACCTATACAAGCAAAATAGGCCCATCTGTAGGACTGCCACAATTTGGGGTTCTAGCAAATACAGTGATAACAGCTGCAATAGCGTCTCCTGAGGTCAGGAAAAAAAATACACCTGGTAGCCCCAAGATGGAGGACAAGATGCAGCGTTCCTGTAATGAACCCTACCCCACGGAAGAGGGCCCTTCCAGTCCGATAAGGAGGAAGACATCTTTTAAGGGGAACCCAAACTGAATCACACCCATAAAAAACCCCAAGAATGGTGGGAGTGCCTGAACTCGGTACGGACCGAAAAGACCGCTCTCTATGATGACGAATGTGATTGGCAGGAGAAATAGCGGGAGCAGCAGATCACCGAATATATACGACAGCTAATACAATTGCAAGAAAAGCATGGTGGATCCAGTGAAGCTGCTAAATTTTCAAATAAAGATGGAGACCCCAGTGTCCCTGATGGGACGGAGACGTCAAAAACAAAAAGGTGGAAAAAGAAAAAAGGTTCTTCACTTACCATCGAAGGAACAGACACATCGGCAGATCCCGCGGAGGAAAAGGGGGCCCGGGAGGCCCTGCAGCCTAGAGAAAATGGAGAATTTGTCCAGCGGATGACCGAATATCCAGAGGGCCCAAGGCTGAAGTTGTGTACCCCAAAGAAGTGTCTGTCCGGTGCTAATAGTGAGAAACCCTCAACCAACCATACCAGGGAAGCGGAGCAGGAACTGGTGAGTGACGATCCCTTGACCAGCCCTCGGGATGCCCTGAAGGTTGCCAGGCGTGACTGTGAGCTGCACCGGGAACAATTGAAACTGGAGAGGGAAGATAATGCTGAGCTACAGAAGACTGTTCTCGCAATGTACTCTGAATCCGGGACCGACTTGGAGGATCTAAGGACAGATCTAGATACAGCAAACGCTACTATTACTGCCATGGATGAAAAACAGAGGAAATATGATAGACTGACTGCTAATCTGAAGCAGAAATATGAGGAGGCACTGAAAGAGATTACAGTCTTTCAGCAAGAGGTTCGCAAGTGCCATAGAGAGGTGGAAGTCTCTCAGAATGAGGTTCATACACTCCGCACAGCACTGAATGCCTCACACCACGAGATCGGCACCTGCCGCACAAAACTGGAAGTCTCCAAAAAGGAACTTCACAGTCTCGCTGAGGAGCTGGACAATTCTAAAAAAACTATTGTCAATCTTAATACAGATCTCAAAGTCTTTCAGAAGGAGCTTTCTTTCAGTCGGTCTCCAAGCAGAGGTGCAAAAATGGAAGGCGGACTACAAGGAGGCCCTGAATTTTACAGAGACTGAAAAAAGAGAAAATGTAAAACTAAAAAAAGAAAATTCTGAGTTGACAGACCACGTTAATGGAAAGAATGAAAAGCTCCACGTGTTGGAAAAAATAAAGAAACTTCTGGAAGGTGAAAAGATTGAAGCAGAGCACCGACTGCAGAACCAACTGCAAGGTCTGTATACACCACTCAGAATGCCGAGGAGAAGCAGCGAACTCTGCAGGAAGATAATCCGCAGGCTGCTCAAGAGATAAAAGTGCTGCAGGAATGTCTGAATACCCAGTGCGCCCCCACAGAACAGTATGAGGAGCTAAAGGCCACGCTGAATGTCACCAGAGCATCATTGGAGGCGGAGCTTCGATACCAGGTGACTCTGTATGAGAGGGAGCGGGAGAAGGCCCAGAAACTGGAGCAAGAGCTGGAGAGACAGAGAGTCTGTTCCATCCCCTTGAGTCAGTTCACCAAGGAGAAAACAGACGCAGCGGCAACCTTGACGACAAAAATTACAGAGCTCCAGAATATGAAGGAGACACTGATACAAACTCAGAGAAAGCAAAGTGCGCAGATAAATTCCCTGAGAATAGACTTGCAAGACGCACTCAAAAAACAGGGATCTCTCATGGATGAGGTTCCAGTACTACAAGGACAAGTATTGACCATGACCAAGCATCAGTATCCCACAGTCACAAAAACCCAAAGAAAAAAGGGTACAGTGAGAGCTGGGAACACCGCTCACCTAAAAATCAAGGTTGCAAAGTCTAAACTACCTAAGCAAGCACTAGCTAAAACTTCAGCGTCCCAACAGGCAACACAAAAAGGTATACGTGCCGAATCAAAACCAGAAAAATCCCTAGCTGGTGAAGCTGAGAAGATAGGATGTTCTCTGGAAAGGAAGGTGGAAGTGCAACTTAATCCCAAAGAAGCTGAACTGGCAACTCCATTGAGTAGAGGAAGTGCAGAAAGACAGCTTCCAGGGCGGAAAACTCAACGGGCTAATCCTAACTGCTCTACAACGGTCGCCATACAGTTTATCTACAAAAAGAGGAGCACCCGATGCAAGGGAAATCTCATGACCACGCACTCAGAAAGAAGACGATATTTGGGAAAAGTCCTCCTCGAGCGACTGAGGAGTGCTGAGCTCAAGCATCTTCGGGAGGAGACACAAATTAACTGGAGAAAGGGCTCCAATCCCAGCGTGACTGAGGGTTCTCTTCCTCCATCCACTCTCATTTAAGTCACAGAAAGATCTCGAATGAGAGTGGAAGGATGGGCTTTGGCCATGGAAAGCCTGAGCTTCCCACAAACAGGGGAGGTATGTAACAGGGGACTTGTCCCTGGTCAAAAATGTGCCTCTAATCCAGCAGTGTGGTGGTTAACTGCTGGTAGTCAATTAACCAACACCACCTTGCTGAATAGAGGTTTGTTAGAAAAGCCTGCCTTTGAGACAGGAAGAGAGACTCCTGAGCTCACACGTGAGCTGACCCAGGAAGCAGAAAAAACAGACAGAGCAGAGGTTCCTGAGTCTCACAGGTGAGACTGACAGAGGGAACCCAGATGTCAGGAGCTTACAAGACTTCTAAACCTAAATGTTGATATAGCCTGAGGAAAAGTCAGCAACCCAGGAAAGAGAGAAGCCTTCCCCACTACAGCTACCAGAGAGACAGATAAGCTTTACTTTCTAAGACTGTTGTATATCTGCACATATCAAAATATATGTTTGGGGCTTGGAAACATGGTAATCTAAAGGGAGTTGTGGACTGCATACTGTATGTTTCACTAGAAATACTCCCAAAGTGGAACAGAAGCTTTGTTTGACCCCTTATTTGCATACGTTTGATGATTTTCTTGTGTTAAAGATGCAGGCGCAATAAAGCCTCATTTTAATTTCACCTTAAAACAGTCTCCATTGCGTACCTCTGCACATGTCCTCTTACAATATGCTTTAATGTTTTTCAGGATTATTCTCTGAATGCTTATGAAAAAAAACAAAGTTACTAAGCTAAGAAGTAACAGGGTGGTATAATTGCTATCTATAAATATATATTAATTCTACCCACCCACTTGTTAATTTTAGAGTTCTGCAGAATATATAAAATGACCTCCTATATCACGAAGTTTGCATTGTAAAAGAAAATAAAACAGTATTTGTGTGTTTGTAAGTTTGAAGTACTGTAGTGCCCTTATTATTTATGCATGGAGGACATAAATAATACAATGTTTATAAATCCTCATATAGACGAAAAATTAGGAATCATTCACTTTGAGTTTAGTGGTCGAAGTTAGGAGATAACCTATTTAGTAATGGAGTGTTGACACTTTATTCAATTGCCGATGAGTTATTAATATTAGATCTGTAATTTTCTGCTTTATGTGGATATTTTAATGTATCTTCTGAAGCCAATAGCCTGGAGCAAGCAGTCTTACCGTGTTTTATATATCTCACTACTTGGTGAATACTACCTACACATCTTTTAGACCAATCTAACATCATGAAATAAAATGTAATTACTTAAACTATTATTTTGAACCGACCAATGCTGGTCAATATACGGTATGTGTTTTGTAAATTGTTCACTGAATTTAGTGTGTGCGGTTGATGTATACAGAGGCACATATGCTAAGCAATGCTATGCGTACCTTTCAGTGTTGGAAGACATATTTACTTGAATGTGTCATTAGGTGTCTTCTGGATCAAGAATGTGTTTTCTAGGATAGCACCACTTATTAAATGTGTGCCATAGTGTGCTGCTTTAGTGATAGCGGTGCATTACTATGCCACACTTTCCTCCCTTTTGGTTAACATAACTTAGTAGAGCGGAGAAAGCACAGTAGCTGACTACAAAACTTCATAGCTCATGTCATATATGCAATATGACTTGTTATCTATGAAGTGACTATCATTTATTATTCATTAATGTTTTATTTCAGTTGTGTATACAATAAATTCTGCATGTATATTTGTATTTTAGGTGATGTATCTGTAATCATTTCATTGGTAAAGTGAATGTATTCATTTTCAAATTGAAAAAGGTGATATAATTTTAGATTACTCCCCTAATATATTATATTTTGAAAGGTATGAAAATGTAAACTGAATCATAAGTTGTGTTAACAATTGTCAATGCAACGCTAGATATTGTAAAACTTGTGATTCATATTACAATAAAATATATGGTAGATTGCTTCATTATAAATTCCAAAAATGTTGAAGATAATGTGTTTGGATTTATACTTTCATTGATTTTTTTTTTTAGACGTATCAAGATTTATTGACAGGGGAGGTCATATATTGACTTTGGAATGTAACTCAGTAACTTGTAATATCAATTACTTGTGATGTTGCTCATAATTGAAAAATAGTAGTTTCTCCTGCAAGCCAAGTGAAATGTCACTGCTACCAATGATGAGAATAAGATCACCTGGGAGAGAAATATTATATTACATCTAATCAACAGAAATTAGCACACATTTAAAACACACTTGATATCCCTACTGAGAAATGTTTCTGCTTGAAATGGTGCTAAGTGTATTACGCCATTTATGTATTCAATACACCTTTACTAAAATCAATTTAGCATACAAATCACCATTTAGTCCCTCAAAGGAAAATTCATTTCAATATTTATATTGTGTATAGCACCATTTAAATGTCATACCAATGATGCAAACAAAAATGCTGTTTCTGATTCAAAGTGGAAGTTTAAGAAAAATACGGTAGCTTCAGAAACACGATAAATGAACTTAGATAGATAAAGTATTTTATTTAGAGGTACTGTAGCTCTACTATATAACTCTAATATTTAGTGTAAAAAGACTTCATTCATACCAAGAACACTGTAAAAAAAAATACATAATATATTCTTCATGTTGATGGTGATAAGAAGTTTATTGTTTCTTCTCCAAGCTATAGCCCACACTTTTTCTTCATTGTATCTCTTTTACAAGGCTGTTTCATCAGAGATTTAGCAGAAGTGCAACCTTTGAAAAGGAGACAAAAGGATGACTTCTTTTGACAAATCTTTTGGTTTTCAAAAAAATCCTTATGACATTCATTGCAAAAAGGGGAAAGAATCACAAGGTACATCAACCAACTAGGTTAGTTCATGTACCAGATGATTCCCTCACATTTGCCTGAGAAGTCATTAGGATTGGTTGTGTACCATGTGACTGTCGTGTGATGCCAGGCCTGGGATGTCTTGGAAGAGGTAGCATCCTGCCTGAAGAAAGAAGACAGCTTTAAAGAAAAAAAGAAGAAATTCTCACCGGAGACTTTCAATGGAGGATCCAGGGCTTTGGGTAGTTCTTCATTCAAAGTCCTATAGCCAGGATGGAAAAATATTTGAAATAAGCCATCCAGCCTGGAGTTATTGTTTCTGCTTGTGTGCTTTTGTTAATTTTTGTGCCATTCGGCTTGGATTTATTTGTAGGTTTTATTTTTTGTTTTTCTTTAATGTTGCCATCGGGTTTTGGATTTTTTTTTTTCAATTCTCCTTGTTGGTCTTCGGTTGTTTTTTTTTTAATGTTTGGGCATCAGACTTTTATTGGATTTTTCTCCTGGTGCCCCTCAGGATAAGAATGATGGCCTTCTGTCACGGTTGTGCTCGCCACAAACCTGGGTCGGACCGCGTGGCTGAGGTGGGGTTGTAAAAGCACCGACCTTAGACCGTGCAGGCTGATCCGGACTACGCAGTTCGTAGTCAAACTTAGCAGGGTCAGGACTGGAGAAGGCAGCATCGTCAGTGGACAAGCCAGGGTCAGGACTGGAGACATCAGGGTAAACATTGTTCAAGCAGGAGTTCGGCAACAGGTAGTCAGGAGTTCCCCGTTTCAGCTTAGGAGCGCGGGAGTAGACTCTGCACGTGCGGCGACCATGGCCCATGGGACTGTTCTCAGGAAGTGATAGGTAGACTGGAGTGGGCACACCGCCTGGCAGCAGTGGTAGATCAGTGCTTCAGCGCAAGAGTCCTGAGCGGGCTGGAGAATCCTCCACTTCAGCGCAGGAACCAAGACACGGCCTCTGCAATAGAGAATGAGCAGCAGGCCCCAGGAACCAGGGAGCTGAAGACAACACTGGGGAAACCTCCGCTTCAGCACAGGAAACAGGAACAGACCGCTGCGTGACACTAGCAGCCGGTCTCAGGAAACAAGGAGCTGAAGTCAACAAGGAGAGTACTCCACTTCAGCACAGGAGACAGGAACAGAACTCTGCGTGAACTAGGGAATAGAACTAGAGAGATTAAAACACAACAGAGCCAAGCCATAGGGCTTGTGGCAGAACACTTGTGAAAACCAGGAAGGGTTATGCTCGGCAGAGGAGGATTGTGGGGATGCAGTACTTAAAGGCCAGCGGGCCAATCCCCAGAGGAGGGTGTGAAGGCACTGCTCCAATGAGTGAGTACAAGGCTAGGTTGCAGTGGTAGCTTGCACAGCTGCAGTAGATACCAGAGGGAGTGTTCAAGGACTGCACAGGTCTGTGAGGCAAGGTAAGCAGTAAACTGAGGTGTGGATTCCTTACACCTTCATTCTGGCTGTGGTAAGTTATTCAAACTGTGCATCTTAAAATGAGAATCTATAAGTGAACATGTAGTTAGACTGTAGTTATATATTTATTGTTCCCCATGCAAAACCATAACCTCAACTGATATAATATAGAACTAATGGCATTGTCTCTGCACCTACAGGTATTTTTTTACCCACTGCAACCTCTATAACCCCTGTTATTCAAGTATCAAACCCAACCTGACTATATTGGATCTGTGGTATATTTAACCCACTAAAACCTCTATGACCCATGTTATTCAAGTACAGGTGTATCACCACCATCCTGACTGTTTTTGATTTGTGGTATGTTTAGAATAGCAAACTTGATTTGTTAATTGTGTGCTGTTAATTGTCCAGTTTGTAACAGGCATATTTATTGGGGGGTGGTCATGTGACTGTTTAGATGTACTGTATACATTTTAAAGTAGTTAATGGGACAACATAGCAGGGTAACAAAGCATATTAAAGCATGCATCTTAAAGTGAGAATATTTAAGTGTACATGTAGTTAGACTGTAGTTGGACTAGAGGTGGACTGGAGACTTTATCCTACTGCAATTTAATCTACGCAAGGCAGCAAAATTTGAGTTCAGACAATACTATTATCCCACATCTATTAGTCTGCACATTTATCCCTCCTGTATACTTTATTTACTGCAGCCTCTCCCAACACTAGACTGCACACAACTGCCTCTCCCATACCCTCCAAATCCCTCTGCAATCCCTGAATAGACCCAAGCATTGCAAATGCAACACACTTTCAGCTGCAAGTAAAAGGTACACCTCTGCTGTCAACTCAATGCACACACTAACTTGGCTAACAGCTTCATGCAAAGTTACCTACTTTTGTGATAACGAACCTGCTACTTATCTCAACTGTTATTTATTGTGACCCCATGGAAATGTTAATCTCTCTATCCAATCCAAACTCATCCCTCCTGGCCCACAACCAATATCATAATACACCATTGATTACTCAATAGCCTTGCATTATCTACTGAATATTTGTGGAGAACTCTGAAAACCAGCACACCAACCACTGCTCATTCTAATGGCAAACATCACAAATTTACAACTTGCAAATAGCTACTCAAATTTATATTTATACTGTTATTCTCATTAGAGGGTGACATTGGGGGCAATTCACTAAGCAGTGAAAAAATCAGTGCTGTTGCGTTCGATTCTGATTTTGTAGCCATGCTTTAAAAAATGAAGCCAAACACGGGATTCACTAAGAAGTGAAGGGCGTTTTTTAAAGTCTTATCACAAATATGCACTATCGCGCAACCTGTTGTTTTTCCCCTTGCTATTGTGCTGTCAATTCTACAGCACGATAGCTGATAGAAAAAAAAGCAGCCTGTAAGAGCTGCCTGGCGATGCTGCATCTCCATACACGTCTCTTACAGGCGATCGTACAGTAAAAATATTGACTTTAATAATAGTGTACATGAGCACGGGGTCTCCTGAGCTGAACCGCATTGGTTTCAGCCTCGGGGACCCACTACTTCATGATGTACAGCCCCATTATGGGGTGCCGGTATCCTCTGTGCTTTTAAAATTCCCACGTCACGTGAACGAGGGATTTAAATGCACAGGGGATAATGAAACCCCATAACAGGGCCTGTATCTCATGAAGTAGGGGGTCCCGAGGCTGACACCAATGCGGTTCAGCTCAGGAGGCCCCCTGCTCATGTACATTAGTTTCACACATAACAATAAAAAATCATTCATTACTGTAGCGGCTAGCCGCTATGGTAATGAAGCTGCATTAATGTAATTTTTATTAATAGTGTGCGGGAGCAGCGGGTCTCCTGAGATGAACCGCATTAATTTCAGCCTCGGGGACCCCCAGCTTCCCGCGTTACAGGCCCAGGTATGGAGTGCCGTTATTTCCTCCATTATTTAAATGTCCCGCGTCACGTGACGCGGACAATTTAAAAATGGCGGCAAGACTGGCAGCCGATGCCCCATACCGGGGCCTGTAACTCGGGAAGCAGGGGATCCCTGAGCAAGAATTCAAAGTGGTTCAGCTCAGGAGACCCCATGCTCCCGCACACTATTTAAAAAAAAATACATTAAAGCCGCTTCATTACCTTAGCGGCTATCCGCTAAAGCTATGAAGGGTTAAGGCACAATAGCAGCTTTATTGGGAGCAATTGCCCACAATAACCTTTGCAATATGTACTAGCCACCCACCCCCTGTGCCCCCAACAACCCCTATACCCCCCTAACATACTTAAAATATTTTTTTGAAAGCATAGGGATGTTAATATAGGCCAGCGGGGGCCCTCGGTTGGTCCCCGCTGGTGTCCGTGGTCCCTCGGTTGGTCCTCGCTCTTCTTCTTCTTCTTCTTCTTCATCTTCTTCTTCTTCCTGTACCAATGAATGGGTTGAGGGTGGGGGTAGTTGGCTGGGGAGGATGGTTAGGCCTCCTTGGTGGGTAGTGGGGGATGGTGGTGATTTTGTATTGCATTGTTTATGGCAACGGAGGACATCGATGGTGATGAAGATGAGGACGGCTTTCATCGTGGCAGCCTGGCAGGGGTGAGTGCAAGTTATATTTACTTTATTTCTGCTTGTTAATGTTTTAGTTTTTATGGACAAATGCACTATTATCCATATCTGGATAATAGCAATTCTGACCATTACTGTACTGTATGTGTTAGGGGGCAAGGGAGGAAGGGGTATATTTATTTAAACGTATTGGCTGTTGTGTTTTTTTGGGCACAGGATTGGTACCGCATGCTAGTGGGGTCCCCAGACCAATGCGGGGACCACCCGAGGGACCCCAGACACCTGCGGGGACCACCCAATGGACCCCAGACACCTGCAGGGACCACCCCAGGACCCCCGACACCCACGGGGACCACCTGTGGACCCCCAGATGCCTGTGGGAACTACCCGGGACACCTGCTGGCCTCTTGTATTAATGCTGTGTAAAAAACATAAACAATGCTTTTATTCATGGCTCAATTTCTTTTGCGCTAGACTTTAGCTGGTGAAAAGAAATGGTGAGATTTTACTGTATGACTCTATTAAAACTGCTTTGTGAATCACACTGACTCACAAAAAAACGTTGGGTTTGCCATTTTTTGCCTGATCGTACGATTTTTTTATCACTGAGAGTTTTTGGGTGATAAAAAGGCTTTAAAGTGTGATACTGCAGTGTTAACACTGCTTTGCGATTCGCACAGCAGACAGGATTGCGCTATAAAGTCATTTATCTCCGGTAAAAACACTTATCAATGCTTTGTGCATAGCCCCCATTGAACTTAACTCAGGCCCTCCCTTTTCAACTCTGTCCCATATGCCTGACAATACCCCTTTCAAATTCCAAAAAGGACTATCTGTTGCCCATGTAAATATCTGTAGTCTGTTGCCCAAAGTAGATGAACTAAGGGCATGGTGCCTTATGCATAAATCCAAAGCCATAATTCTCACATTAGTAAAACACCAGAGCATGCTTGCTCCAAATTCCGGTGCTACTCTTTGATAAAGCACCTTGCGTTTGAAACGCTTTAGAGTGGCTGTATCAGTACTCTTTTTGTCCATGTTTTTAATATAAATAAACCCTTTTGAATATCATATCCCATATCTCTCTTCTTGAAACGCTGTGCACCGGGTTTTTATGCATCATTCTCACATAAACATGGTTAAATCTTAAAACCCTCTATGCAAATATCGCCATTCAGGGATACTCAATATCTAAAAAAGATAGATCAAAAAGAGGAGATGGGGTGTTATTTTATATTGAAGACACCTTACAATTTATGCTGCTAAATTGCCTCCCAAGCCCTCCCTCTTTTGAAACACTAGTTGGCAAAATCTGCCTCCCCTTTTCTAAACCTGTTCTTATTGCTTGCGTATACCGCCCCCCTAAAGCCCCACTGACTGACATCACCCAGTTTCTTGGCCCAATTTCCTCTCTGAATGAGAACAGTGAGCTGTTACATCGTGGGGATTTCAACTACAATTGGCTTGACCCTAACAACAACAAAATCCAGATACAACACAAGTCACTTAATCTAACCCTAACTAATTTCCCAACCCACACAGATAAACTTGAAAACTCCCAACCATTTCGTGCTAGACTGGATCCTCTCCTCTAGTCCCAGCAGAATCCAATCCTCTGTGTACTGTGTATGGAAAATTGGACCAACATAATCAAGCCCTAAAGTTCTCTCAGTAGAACATTTAGAAACTTTAACCCACAAGAGTTTCTGGTTGATCTTACCAACTGCCTTTGGTACAGAATCGACTTAATACCTGACCCCGATTCTGTGCTTGACTATTTCCAATCAGAGTTCTTTAAACTTGGTTATACCCATGCTCCATTATGCATAACAAGAGTATGGGGGGGCCAACTTCCATGGGTTACAACCGACCTTATAGCGCTCTACCATTTTAGGGATGCCTTGTGAAAAAGCTACAAAGTAACTGGCACTACCAAGAATCTTAATATAATAATATATGCACAAGGCAAACAAGACACTCAAAAGCCCAATATTACTCTGACAATCTTCACCACAATACATCAAATCCAGCAAACTTCGGGAAGGTCATCAATAATATATTACACCCATTAACAACCATCTAATATCATTAAGGATGATATTACTCTGACAAATCCCACTGACATTTCAAATGCATTCAATTAATGAACAAAACAAAAATAGTAACCCCTCCAAAAGCGCTAACCTACACTAAAATAATAGGTGCTAACAGTATGTGCTAAATGTGCTAAAACAATGAAATTTGCTAGTGCAACAACCGGTGAGTAACAAAAATACTGTGAATTAAGCAGCTAGGTAACAATAAGAACAGGTTATTCCAAACCTGATAAATACAATGAACAAACAATATAAAGTCCCCAGCGCTAAAGTCCAAGATACCGTGATCTTATAGGCAGTCTCTGGTCTCTAAGATGGTAATTGGGCTTTTGGTATAGATGCTTCAGATGGGATAATGTCCTTGTAAATGGATACACCGTCTGGAATGACAGATACAAGACACACCTGATTGCGCAGCGTATTTCTGCAGTCAGAGCCCTATCTGAGAATGAGAAGAATCCTACTCACATAATGGACGCCAATGCAGACAGTTGAGAGGATCTGTGCTTGCTCCCCTTCTCCTCTGCTCCTCACACGAACCCCACGTGGAGACTGCTTGCTGGAGGCGACCTCAATCTTCAATGGCGTCTGGGGTTAACTCGTTGCGAAATCCCACCGATATATGACAAGGATAGGCACAATATAGTGTAGTATGAAGTGACCTTTATTAAACTAAAAACACTTTTAAATGATAAAAACACTCACATGGTGCAATACTGAACCGTATTGCTCAAATTGCCGTCCGCAGCTTGTATACCCTTCTGCCGCAATGGATAGGATCCCTGCACACTGACACGCTGTCAACTCGGCGTGTGATGTCAGTGCTGCTGGAAGCTCTCCCTGGGATCAGGCTACGGGTGCTGAGATGGCTCAAAGGACTAAGCTCCTCCGTTTCGTGACACGTGGTCACTTCGTCAGGGGATGGTGGAGCTTAGTTCGTGATGCCCTATATACAAACCCAGATGGAGGGAACCTCCTACTGGGGGTGGGACTTAGCTGTGATGTTGAGCCAAGGGAGGATCAGCTGAAATACTGACAGCACGATCGGGGTTGTACCCTGGGCATTAACATGCGCGCGCCCTCACGTTGTTTTGGAAAAAGGCAAAGGTTAAATAATAACAGTGTTTACAATAAATGAAATTAAAAACAAATAAAATGACATTCCTCACATGTATGGTCCAGGGATTGCCATAGTACAAACACATAAAGAATAATCAACAAATCATGAATAGTGGGCTAAAATATCCCATTTACTAAACTGGAATGTACTTAAGAGTCCCTTAAAAAAGCTGCAAGGTCAAACTCAATGTTGAGGCCTAGGGGGGTCAAGGTCCTGAGTGTGTATATACAGTAACTTTCTCTTTTAGAGACTGTATTAAGCCTGTCCCCCCCACGCCAACTGCTTTTTGGGTTATCAATCCCTACACATATTAGCCCTTCAGGACTCTGCTGATGATGCTGTCTGAAATGATTTGAGACACTGTGTGTCTCGAGACCCCTCTTAATGTTGTAAACGTGTTCTGCGAACCGACGTTTGAGGGGTCTCCCCGTGCGGCCCACATATTGTAGCCCGCATGGGCATTCCAGTAGATAGACACAGAAATTGGTTTTGCAGGTGATGAAAGATTTGATGTTGAAATTCTTTCCTGTCACATTAGATTGGAAAGTCTTTGTTTTTTTACTATGTTTACATCCGATACAGCCATTACATGTATAATAGCCTTTGAGATCATTTAGCCATGTAACATGGTGATCTCTTAGGCTGTCTAACGGACAACTAGGTGATAAAGAGGATTTTAGATTCCTTGCTCTTTTGAACACTATTTTCGGTTTGTCGGGTAGGATACTTTTGAGGATTGGATCTCTCTGGAGAATGCCCCAATGTTTGGTTAGCGTTTTAGATATAACTGGAGCTATACCACTATACTGTGTGATAAAAAACGGAAACTGGGCTTGATCATTACCAGTCGTCCGTCCCCTCCCACACAGTAAGGACGCTCTATCGATTTTATTGACCTCTTTGATCGCAAGATCCAATTCCGCATTCCTATACTCCCGTTCAATGAATTTAGTTTTCAACTCCCTGATTTGTTGTTGGTAGACAGAGCTTTCTGAGCAATTCCTCTTAACTCTAAGCGCCTGCCCCTTGGGGATATTGCGCAGCCAGTTGGGGTGGTGATGGCTAGAGGCCAATAAGTATGTATTGGCATCTACTTCTTTACTGAAGGTTTTCGTGTGAATTAGACCATTCACTACGTACAGGGAAAGATCGAGAAAATTGATAGAATTCTTATCCTGACTGAACGTGAACCTAAGATTCCTCGTATTGTCGTTCAAATATAGTTTGAATTCCTCCAGTTGGTCCATTGACCCCCTCCAGACACACAGCATATCATCGATGTATCTCTTCCAGAGCACCAAGTTTGCACCGAACGGGTTGGAGGACCTGATATGGTCCTCCTCCCAGATGGACATGAACAAGTTAGCATAGCTAGGTGCAAACTTGGTTCCCATGGCAGTGCCGTGACCCACCGCATCACAGGTGACCCACCACAGATCTTCCCCCCACGTCAGGTCCTGTATAAGATTTAACACCTGCGACGTGTCCCTTAGAAAGAGGAGTCACTCAGAATTCTGGGAGATAATGTCACTATCAGGAATTAGAGTCCAACCCAACAGACTCCTTCAGAGAAGAAATGGCAGCTCTTTTGGATCAGGGTCTTCGGGATGATGTTATTAGCACTAGGGAAAGGGAATTCCTTATGATTGACCAGCCCAGAATCCCTGTGTTTTATTTCATCCCGAAGATCCACAAGAGCCTCACCAGACCCCCCGGCCGCCCAATAATATCTGGGATCCGTTCCCTCACCTCTAACCTTTCCCAATTTCTGGATCATCTACTTCAGAAATATGTAGTACAGGTCCCGTCGTATCTAAGGGACACGTCGCAGGTGTTAAATCTTATACAGGACCTGACGTGGGGGGAAGATCTGTGGTGGGTCACCTGTGATGTGGTCTCATTGTATACGGTCATAGACCACCAGATGGGACTAGATGCAATCCGAAGAGTTTTAGAACAGGATGTTGGAGTAGATGAGAAATTTAAACATTTTATTCTGGATGGAATCAGATTTATTTTGACGCATAATTTTTTTAGCTATGACCATAAGTTCTTCCTCCAGACGTGCGGCACTGCCATGGGCACCAAGTTTGCACCTAGCTATGCTAACTTGTTCATGTCCATCTGGGAGGAGGACCATATCAGGTCCTCCAACCCGTTCGGTGCAAACTTGGTGCTCTGGAAGAGATACATCGATGATGTGCTGTGTGTCTGGAGGGGGTCAATGGACCAACTGGAGGAATTCAAACTATATTTGAACGACAATACGAGGAATCTTAGGTTCACGTTCAGTCAGGATAAGAATTCTATCAATTTTCTCGATCTTTCCCTGTACGTAGTGAATGGTCTAATTCACACGAAAACCTTCAGTAAAGAAGTAGATGCCAATACATACTTATTGGCCTCTAGCCATCACCACCCCAACTGGCTGCGCAATATCCCCAAGGGGCAGGCGCTTAGAGTTAAGAGGAATTGCTCAGAAAGCTCTGTCTACCAACAACAAATCAGGGAGTTGAAAACTAAATTCATTGAACGGGAGTATAGGAATGCGGAATTGGATCTTGCGATCAAAGAGGTCAATAAAATCGATAGAGCGTCCTTACTGTGTGGGAGGGGACGGACGACTGGTAATGATCAAGCCCAGTTTCCGTTTTTTATCACACAGTATAGTGGTATAGCTCCAGTTATATCTAAAACGCTAACCAAACATTGGGGCATTCTCCAGAGAGATCCAATCCTCAAAAGTATCCTACCCGACAAACCGAAAATAGTGTTCAAAAGAGCAAGGAATCTAAAATCCTCTTTATCACCTAGTTGTCCGTTAGACAGCCTAAGAGATCACCATGTTACATGGCTAAATGATCTCAAAGGCTATTATACATGTAATGGCTGTATCGGATGTAAACATAGTAAAAAAACAAAGACTTTCCAATCTAATGTGACAGGAAAGAATTTCAACATCAAATCTTTCATCACCTGCAAAACCAATTTCTGTGTCTATCTACTGGAATGCCCATGCGGGCTACAATATGTGGGCCGCACGGGGAGACCCCTCAAACGTCGGTTCGCAGAACACGTTTACAACATTAAGAGGGGTCTCGAGACACACAGTGTCTCAAATCATTTCAGACAGCATCATCAGCAGAGTCCTGAAGGGCTAATATGTGTAGGGATTGATAACCCAAAAAGCAGTTGGCGTGGGGGGGACAGGCTTAATACAGTCTCTAAAAGAGAAAGTTACTGTATATACACACTCAGGACCTTGACCCCCCTAGGCCTCAACATTGAGTTTGACCTTGCAGCTTTTTTAAGGGACTCTTAAGTACATTCCAGTTTAGTAAATGGGATATTTTAGCCCACTATTCATGATTTGTTGATTATTCTTTATGTGTTTGTACTATGGCAATCCCTGGACCATACATGTGAGGAATGTCATTTTATTTGTTTTTAATTTCATTTATTGTAAACACTGTTATTATTTAACCTTTGCCTTTTTCCAAAACAACGTGAGGGCGCGCGCATGTTAATGCCCAGGGTACAACCCCGATCGTGCTGTCAGTATTTCAGCTGATCCTCCCTTGGCTCAACATCACAGCTAAGTCCCACCCCCAGTAGGAGGTTCCCTCCATCTGGGTTTGTATATAGGGCATCACGAACTAAGCTCCACCATCCCCTGACGAAGTGACCACGTGTCACGAAACGCCTAGGGAGGAGGAGCTTAGTCCTTTGAGCCATCTCAGCACCCGTAGCCTGATCCCAGGGAGAGCTTCCAGCAGCACTGACATCACATGCCGAGTTGACAGCGTGTCAGTGTGCAGGGATCCTATCCATTGCGGCAGAAGGGTATACAAGCTGCGGACGGCAATTTGAGCAATACGGTTCAGTATTGCACCATGTGAGTGTTTTTATCATTTAAAAGTGTTTTTAGTTTAATAAAGGTCACTTCATACTACACTATATTGTGCCTATCCTTGTCATATATTGGTGGGATTTCGCAACGAGTTAACCCCAGACGCCATTGAAGATTGAGGTCGCCTCCAGCAAGCAGTCTCCACGTGGGGTACGTGTGAGGAGCAGAGGAGAAGGGGAGCAAGCACAGATCCTCTAAACTGTCTTCATTGGCGTCCATTATGTGAGTAGGATTCTTCTCATTCTCAGATAGGGCTCTGACTGCAGAAATACGCTGCGCAATCAGGTGTTTCTTGTATCTGTCATTCCAGACGGTGCATTCAATTAATACTTTGTGGTGTGTGCTACTAATTTATAAGCAAAATGCAACCCAAACTACAAACATGAAGCTAAATCTGGGAGTATCCGTATAGCCCCAGCCTCTCCCAACACTGCCAACAATTTTCAGTTTGTCCCAGTATCTGAAAGGAGGATACACAAGTGCTCCTCAAATTAAAACTAAGCAGCCAATGTGGAGCTGACTTACTGCAATCAAATTTTCTGCAGGCCATATCCCTAAGACATGAAAAATTGTGAGAGATGTTCCAATCTTCAAAAGTGGGGACAAAAACACTGTCTCAAACTACAGGCCAATCATTCTTCTTTCAATGCTATCCAAAGACATGAAAATGTATGTTCACTCCCAATTAAGAGATGACTATACCAAGACAAATTTCCCTAGCCAATTCCAATCTGGCTTTCGCCCTAAAAACTCCACAGTAACTTCCCCCCTAAAAGTTTGCAATGAGATCCAGTGAGGAATGGAACTGGGACAACTTACTTGTTCAATATTCCTAGCTTTTGCAAAGGCTTTTGATACTGTTGATCATGTTATCTTGCTAAATAAATGCCAGTGCTCTGGAATAGGGAAACATGCTTCAAACTAGTTTCATTCCTACCTATCAGATACAGTCGATCCCAATATGTGTCTATTTTAGGCACTAACTTCAACCTCTTGGATATCAACTGCAGTGTTCCGCAAGGCTCTGTTCTGGGGCCCCTACTCTTCTCAGTCTTCATCAATGATCTTTATATAGCTTGCAAGGGAGCTTCAATACACATGTACTGTATGCGGTTGACAGAATATTATCCGCACACAGCCCTCACGTCTCTGACCTTGAACACATATTTCAATCTAATTTTTTGAGACTTGAAAATTGTATTTCCCAAAACAATGTTTTTTCTTTTCTAAACTCACAAGACTGTAATAATGGTATTTTGGACCAAGGCTACTGTACATTTCTAAAGCTACCAATGACAGAGCTTCAGATCACAACCAGCTCTAATACCATCCAAGCCCATGTTACTAGTTTTAAATATGTGAGCAAATGGTTTTATTCCCATTTAACATTTGGCTTGCACATTGATACCCTGACATCCAAAACCTATTCCAAACTAGGTGTACTTTATAGGAACAAATCCTGCCTAAGCCTGCTAGTCAGAAAGCACATTGCACAGCAGATGCTAATGTCAATTTTAGACTATGGGGACATATTATAAGGTACAGCACCCAAAACTCACCTTAGCAAACTAAAAACCCTCTACAATTCAATATGACGCTTTGTCTTCCGATGTAACAACAATACACATCACTACGAAATGCTCAAAGAACTAGATTGGTCATCATTTGAGTCTAGACACAAAGTTCATTTTTCCTGTCATGCCTTCAAATACTTTCTGGGCCAGCTACCCGCCTATGTGAGCAAGCTAACTCACCCCTACCACACGCAGCACTTATCACCTGAAATCTGACTCCAAACAATTGTTCATTGTCCCAATGTTCAACAAAGTATTCATCCACTCCTCCTTCTCTTACCGTGCACTTCACACCTGGAACAATCTACCTGAGACTCTCACTGCCACTACCAGTCTAAGTTCTTTCAAAACTAAAGCTGTCTCACATTTTAATGTGGTCTGTAACTGTTTCATACGCCTAAAAGATAAAATATGTTAAACTGTTCATGCAATGTATAACCCTGTTCATTTAAAGTAACCATGTATTTGTAACCTTGTATTTGTCATCATAACTCTGTGCCCGGAAAATACTTGAAAACAAAAGGTAGCTCTCAATGTATTACTTCCTGGCAAAACATTTCATAAATAAAATAAATAAATGTTTTTATGTAGAGTCAACATTGATTACCAATCAATGCTATCTAGGGCTCAATGGGTGGGGCAGGGTGTGTGGCTTATGGGGGTAGGTGCCCCCAGAGAGGGAGGTTAATCTGCTTGGAGGGGTTTACAGGGGCAGGGGGGTTATCCCCTTGTTTGCCATAGCGGTTATACAGATATGACATACAATAGGTAGTTAGGGTTTTTGTATTAACCCTTCTGTTACTTTAGTGACCATGAAGGCATGCTTAATACATGCCTTAAAGTCAACTATATCTTCCAAGTGTTTAATTTATGTATTTTTATTGGGAAGGAAAGTGTTTTTGGCTGAAAATCCCTATAGACTTCAATGAGAATTTTTGTCCAAAAAAAAGCTGCTTTGGCGTACGTAGATTTAAGGTCCTTAATGTTTGAACTAGCAGACAGTATTTAAAAGTTCTGGAGTGCTGTCTGTCTACTGTATATACATTATAAATTGATCATTCATATTACAACACGTGTTCATCATTTTACATTTTAATTCTACAAAACAGATTTCTCATTGTCCAGCCTCAATGCAATCATCAAAAAAATGCTCTCAGTTTGGTCATTGCCAAGACTGTCAAAACTTTTTCAACCTTCACAGCACTAATTCTAGGATGTTAGCAAAGTATATTTTTTCATCTTTCCGCCAGAAGATGTTATAAAACCACAATAAATAATGATATTTTTTGTGGGGTAGCAAAGCACAGAGGAATTGTATTTATTTTTTTTTTTATATGGTCACTTTCTCAGATTTTTGAAGGAGCGGTATTAAATATACTTTGTTAATGTCTCTGGATGCATTCTAAAAATGCTAAATTGCAGACTTGACTTCTACTATGCTATTTAATGTAAAGAAAAATAAATACCAAAATTTTTAGTCCACAGTACAGTATGTTTAGAATTAAATACAAAATATAAAAAACAATACTGAATACTACATTTGTATTTAAATACTAAAATATATTTTCTCCAACTCATTACAAAATATAAAATGGAATATCAACTTTACTTGAAAATACACTGTTGAATGATAACAGCTTTACAGAAAATATAAATGATCTTAAATTACAACATGTTCGTGCTCATAAAGTATCCCCCACGTAAAGTGTATTCATCAAGATGGTCCAGAAATGTTCATATATACTGTAGTATCCAAGTTTTTTTAAATGAAAAGAAAAAACCTTAGGTGGGGTGCCACTTTCTTTTTTTCTTGGTAAGGAATCCGTCCGTCCTTCTACTAGAAGATAGAAAGCGCACACACCAACATCAAACATATGTGAAGATTCAAGTTTATCTCCGAAGAAAGGGAGGGGGGTAGAGTCTCTATGCTCCAAACATGCTTGGGATCATCTCTGGTGTTCTCTCAGCTTGCATCCGGTGCCTGCATTCCTGCAGATGTCAGACTGCACCTCTGATATTCTGGGTGTGGCTCTGATGACGTCATTTCCAGCGGTCATGCTCAGGGTCAATTGCTCCACACTGCCTGGCTTTTTAGGTCCAATCCTAAACATTTCGTTAGTCCTTTACTAACTTCCTCAGGGATGCTTCCAGAAGTGGTATTATCGCAGCCACACCCAGAAAATCAGAGGTGCAGCCGGACGTCTGCAGGAGTGCAGCAGGTTGCAGGCACCGGTTGCAAGCTGAAAGAACTTTGGAGATGATCCTAGGTGTGTTTGGAGAGTTGAGACTTCCCCTTTCCTTTCTTCTGAGAAGCTTGAATCTTCACATTTGTTTGTGAGTATATTTTATTTAATCACCAATATATTTTTGTGATTAAAGTGTACTACACCATGAGGTTTGTATGTGTGTGCTTTCTATGTTCTAGATTGCTCCAATATAATTTATCTTTCCTATTTTATTATTTCATTATATTAGGAATTTTTAAAGGGTACCTTTAAGATCTTTTTACCAATTCTATTTTCATAAGTGCATTATAAAAATGACTTTAGTATCTTTCCCTCTGTTAAATGTGTGCTCCTTGTTAAAATAGCATACAATAAATTTAGAGATGGTCAAAACCAGAGGTTTGAGATCCGAACCGTTCAGAACCTTACATTCTAAAACCAAATACAAAACCAAAACTCAAATTTTTTAGGCCCAAAACCAGAACATTAGGCAAAGTGTCCACCTCTAATTGTTACGCCAATTTAGAATTTATTGAAATTATTTTGATTTTTTTTCCCATCAATTGATAATAATAACCAAACAAACAGACTTTTGGCAAAACCAGCACACAAAACATTTTTAGAACCAAAACAATGTCCAAAGGCAAAACACAAGTGAAAGTACCCATGGCATAATTCATTTTTTCTAATGGAGAATATCTTTTAGGAATACCACAAGGGCAATGTAATGACAGTTTTGTGGCAAAATGAACATACATAGCATAATTTTCATTTGGCACTTTTTAGAATCAACCTCTTTGCTCTAATTATTGACACATATGCATCTGCTGCTGATTTGGGGAGTGTCTGTATGCTTCAAAATTGCCTTAGCACATAGTTCTCAGCCCCCTGCATATGCATTGGTGTTTCACAATTGTTTTTAAGCATTGTACTAAATTGAGTGGGTTATATTAGCATAGGGAACCAACAGAAATCTTGCGGCCAAGGACAAATTAAAGGAGCAGCCCCCCCTCCCTTGATTCACCCCTTGTACCCGAGGGCTCACTGGGGGGACCCTGAGGGGGAGAAGGATATATTGGCATGGGGGTGGGAGAAGAATACAGTTTAAGGGCACGGAGGTTAGTAATTATGGACCTGGAAGGGGTAGTTAGTGACCTGAAGGGGTAGTTATGGACATGGTGGGTAAACATTGACCTGGGGGTTTATGGATGCGGGGGGGGGGGGAGGAGAGGGAGGCAGGGGGGATGTTATGAATCTGGGTGTGGTAATTTTAAACTTTGAGGCGAAGAAGGAGAAGTACGTATTGGCCTGGGGATATAGGTAGCAGGCCGTGAAACAGAGGGGCCCAAAACAGAGGGAGGAAGTAGAGTATGCCTACATGTTCCCCTCTGTTCTGAAAGGCACCTCTGCAAATATTGCACTACATGTTAGGCTTGCCAGCAGGACGCCTGGCCCCTTTGACTCACCGGGCCAAGGATAGGAGTCCTGGCTATCCCCCCCCCCCCCCCTGTTGGTGGCTTTGTTTGAGCACAGGTTTTCAAATCAGTTTAGTTTTTCAGGTTGTTGTTCCTCACAAATAAATATTGAAGTACAAATAGTTAAGAACTAAAGATGTTATGAAAGAATACGTGAAGCAACATTCATTGTACTTGTCCAATATTGTGTTGATTCCTGTTTCATTTGAATCAGATATTTTTAATTAAAAAAAATGCCAAAAAGCCACACATCATATGAACAGGATTCCATATAAAAAAACACTTTTTCATTACATAAAAATAAATATACTACCAAATACATAACATTGTAAAAGGGTTAATGGTTGTTTTAGGTTTAATTTATATATATTTTATTTACAGCTTCAATTGCATCAACATGTAATGACCCTGGAATTCCTCAAAATGGTACCAGATATGGAGACAGCAGAGAAACTGGAGATACTATAACATTTCAGTGTGACCCTGGGTATCAATTACAAGGACAAGCTAAAATCACATGTGTGCAGCTCAATAATCGATTTTTTTGGCAGCCAGATCCACCAACATGCATAGGTAATTTAATCCCATTAAACAAATGTTATTCTTTATATTATAATATTGCATTAGGTAAATTATGCTGCTCAGGGTATGTTAGGGTTTATTTCTTACTCTATACCATACATTTGCTCTGTTGGAAGAACTGGTTAATAACAATTTACATGAATGAATACATCGGAAAAGCATTGGTTAGCCTTAGTTTATATGGGTGAAATGAGAAGGCTACCCGAAATTTTAATATTATTACCTAAACACAATCTAAATAACAATACTACTGTAACTTTAGACACAAGTACACATCACTAGGAAACACAAAGAGAAACATTTAGACACTTTGGTCTGGACAACAACTGTAAGGTCTTGGGTTTTAAAGGAAATATGGGTGTTGTCAGCATAGAGGTGATAGTTGAAAACAAAATATGGGACAATGTCACCTTAGGAGAGTGTAGAGAGAAAAGCAAATGAAAATATCACTTGTGAGCACATTAACATGTCCCAGGCAGATCTGCAACCTTGCCTTCCCCCATTATCTCCTAGCATACAATGCTTCCACTGCAGCTATGGAGTCTGGGAAATTACATGCAAATTAGCAGTGTCACCTTTTGCTTCAAATCCATTTAACATGGACCCCTATAAGTTTATGCCTGCTGTATTACACAGTATTTTCAGTAAACCTACTCACAGACAGCTGTTTTGACCTTTTGAGTCTCATTAGTGTCAGGATGTTTATACTGGCTTTGCAATTTGAAGCTCCGATAAACGAGAAGAGGTCCCAGGATAGACACCTGGGGTACCATAACAACAAATCCAAGTTTATTTCTTGTTCATTTAATGCTGTATGACTATTGACCCAAAGTAAGAGTTATTCATATATATTTGTCCATTGCGGACAAAAGTCTCTTTTTTCAGAGTTTGCTGTTAATGATACATGTTATGAGAACTTTTCTTGATAGAACTATCTACTGTATTTGTTGACTTTTATTATGTATTTTATCTATCTTTATATACTATTTCCATTCTTTCTTTGTGGGGTAGTATTCATAAAGAAATCTGATTAGTTGAGTATAACAATTACATTGCTTTCCTCTCACATTAATCAATTTGTTTATCTTCACAAACAAGCACTTGTTTTTGCAAGTATTTTTCAGCATATTATTTAAATAAATCATATGAAAAAGTGGCCAATGACAAGTATTAGTCAAAATCTAGTCCTTTGGAAACTTTTCAAGTTTGAATGGTTATCATTCTGTAGTTGCCACTTCATTTCCTAGAATCCTTTGCTTGTCTCATTCTCACTGTTTTTTGGTTCTTCCTCCAAAGCAGTGACATCAGACTTGAAATAAAGCTTTATTTTATTCAATCTGCTATATTTTCTATATCATGTAGTAGGTAATGGGAAATTCAGGTGGACTTTCTCCCAGTAACAGAGGCTCAACAGGTATGTGGAGGGATGCTTTTCTAATAGCATGGAAAACTGGGTACTACATTTTTAATACCTGATTTTTTTTCCCAGAGAAGTTTTCCTTCCCATGTTTGTTTTAGTTCATTTTCTCGAGGTGAAAGTGCTATACGATGAGACACGTTAAGACACTGTACAGCCTACTCATTTGAATGGGGTGTCTTCTTTCACTAATAAGTGTCAAATGAAATATCATTACTTTGTAAATATAGGCCTGTATATGTCATTTGTGGCTAAAAATAAAGTAGCAGTGATTAGAAAACTGAAAAGAATTTAAAAGTCTGGAGCAGATAACAAATCTCATGGTCTGGGAGAATAACCTTGGTAAAAATGAATTTACTGCCCAGAATGTTGTATATATTCCAGGTTTTACCAGTCAGTTACAGTCGCAGTTCCACAAAAAGACACAAAGGAACTGAAGAAAGAAATAACTACATTTATATGGAATGGTAGAAAGTCTAGAATAAAGAAAAAAATAATGGTTCTCCCAACAACATTAGGGGGATTGTCCCAACCAGATGTTATCAAATACTATGAAGCCGCCAGATTAAGTCCACTAATGTATTACTTCCTGGTAAAATATTTTATAAATAAATTATATTGGTCGCTAGAAGAAGGTATAAAACCATGGGTGGATATAGAGAGGACTGAGACCCAGATACTAGACATGGCAACATTACTGTGGTTAAAAAAGAGCTCAGGCCCGAACTAATCAAGATCCAACCAGTAATATTGCATTCTTTAAAAATATGGGACATGGTCTGCAGAGCCAAGTCTATCTCGTCAATCCCCTCACCCCTGACACCAATGACGGCTAACCCTGAGTTTACACCAGCCCTTCAGTCAAAAGTATATAAGGTATGGAGAGAAAAGGAACAAGGAAAACTTAGATAGAATAAAGACGTTCCAAGAAGTTAGAGAAGAGTTTGATTTGCCAAATATGCACCTGTTTCAATATTTTCAGCTGAGACACTATGGAGCCTATGCAGTAAGCGTTGATAAGCCACTTATCAACCACTTATCGCCCAAAATGCCTACTGCTATTCAGTAAGTGGTGATAAGTGGGTGATAAAAGATTGAATCGCTCAAAATAAATTGGTCATAAAAAAAATCACACAGGCAGCGGTGATAAGCCACTTATCACTGCTTTTCGGCATGTTCATAAACTCACGCAATTCTAGTAGCAGTGGTTAGGCTATGAACGCCTATCACCGCTCTAGAATGGTGATTTTATCACAAAATCCTCACGCCAGAAAAAGTTGGTGTAAAGGTGTTGGAAACCTGCAGAGAAGCGGCGAGATGGGACTTAGAATTTTTTTTTTTATTCTGCATAGGATTGATGCCGGGAATCTCTGGAGCTGATATACATTAATATTAGCACCAGAGACCCCTGGCATGAACCCTATGCAATAAAAATTAATTTACAGTAAACTTCATTACCATAGCGGATAGCCTCAGGGACACCCTACTTCCTGAGATACAGGCCCCGTTACGGGGTGCCAGTATCTCCTATGCATTTAAATGTCGTGTCATGTGACCATGGGAATAAAATTCATAGGAGAAGCCGGCACCCCATAACGGGCCCTGTATCTCGGGAAGTAGGGGGTCCCCGAGGCTGAAACCAATGCAGTTCAGCTCAGGAGACCCCCTGCTAATCTAAACTATTATCAAAATGAAAATTTATACACATGCATTTTGGGCGAGATTTGCACAGGGAGTGATGGCTCTCTCAGAGCAGCTCTCTCTGCAGCAGATACAACTCGCCGGGTAAGGCCTTTTCAGAGGGTCGTTCATCAGATCACCGGCTAATCGCCCATTTTGTGAATTTTGCTATGACAAGAAATGAAGGCTTTCTGAATACCATGATACCAACGCTCATAAAAACGGTGATTTAAATGTTCCGGTGATTTTTTTTATTAACCTTTAGTGCATGAGGCCCTATGTCGCTTCAATTGAACCAAAACAAGATATTTTTAGGCCACTATCTACGGTTGAGAATCTTTATCTAGCAAGGAAATATCATAAAGGGACAATAGCACAACAGTATCAAGTTCTGATCACTCAAACCAATGGTCAAACGAGTAAAAGATTCTATACTGGGAAAATGATATCGGACGACCGCTCGATAGTGAGGAGTGGGAGGACATCTATGAGAGATCAGCCAGGTCATCTAGCAGTTCGTGAAATTAACCTGAAAATTCTACATAGTGGTGTAAGAGATGTGTGCTGAGGTATGCAATGGATACCGTCTTTAAGGTGAAATTACAATAAGGCTTTATTGTCTGTTCCTTTACCATACAGCAAACAAAACTAACATAAAATAATAAACACCTATCCATGTGTAAGGGCTAACATATTTTCCCAGTCCCTCTCTTCAAGGCTGGGGGGGGGAGCCCCTTACCCACTTATCACCTCAAAGTCTCAGCAGTACCTTAACACAGGTGGCCCTTCAGGTCCATGGAGGGCTGCTCGAGGGTCCAGGCATAGAGGTCTGGTCCCCTTGTGTCTTTCTCGCAGGACCCAGCCCTCCTTTTCCTTCTGTCAACTCCCTTGTGAGATAAGGAATCTCCTTCCTGTTACTCAGAAAAGGCCTTTTCTAACAGTCCTACTCAGCCAGGTGGAGTCTGGTTGATTGCCTTTGCAATTAACCAGCACACTGCTGGATTTAAAGGCAGTTTCTCTCCAACAGTGATAAATCCCTGTTACAGGTGGTATTAGACACCAGCTATGCTCCACTCATTTTTTCCAACCACCTCCTTCCTTTGCTGGTGAAATTGTGGCCAAATAGGTACATTCAAACATATTTGGTG
Organism: Ascaphus truei; assembly: GCF_040206685.1. NCBI lineage: Eukaryota > Metazoa > Chordata > Amphibia > Anura > Ascaphidae > Ascaphus > Ascaphus truei. The sequence continues at coordinate 347,081,575 of NC_134486.1, forward strand.
GGTTTGCCCCAAGATAACTATTTTCTGGGGGCAAATAAAGGAAAATAATAAGGAGAGTCACAGGACTAGATTATCAGTGGAATATAGAAACTATATTAATTTTGAGACCAGTTGAGGATATAGAGAGGAACATGGACAAGCTAATAATACACATTTATCCTCGGCCAAAGCAACTATAGCTAGACAACGGACGCAAAATTATCTCCCGACAATAACAGCTGTAAAAAATAAACGATATAATGATGATGGAGAAACGTACCAGTTTGATCCAAGACAGGTACATTAGTTTTATGTCGATTTGGGATCCATGGGTGATTTACTGTGATGGGAATGGGCAGTGATCCCTAATGGAAGCCTAGTTTGGATGTAGCGAATATAGAACTAAGATGTTAAGGTATTTATAACAAAGTTTTGCTGTTTGCACTTTGTATCTTGTACAAAAAAAGTATGGAGATGTACCCCTTCCCCTTTTTATTGTTGTATCCCACCCCTTTTTATTGTTGTATCCCACCCCCCACCCTCCTCCTAATTATAATTTGTAAAAATCAATAAAAATATAAATTTAAAAAAAAAAGCAGCAATGAACTGTGTGCCCCATATTTTTGGATATGTTAATTCATCAAAGTAGCTCAATTGTTCCATATTAAACAGCTGTGAACAACTTTGTGATTAAAAAAAATTAACATCTACAAGTCCAAAATATGAGCCAGACAATAAATGTGCATACTGCAAATAAAAATCATTTTGATATTGGATTAGCCAATAATCTTAGCACCATAAAATAATTAGTTTAAACAATGCTTGTTTCTGTTTTAGAGCCATATACTGTAGTATAATTTTTTATGGTCATGGAATTTCTGTTATGTTCAGTTTAACATCTGATTGATTTCTGTTTCCTCTCGTTTTGTTGTGACAGCTGCATGTGGCGGGGATCTGACAGGCCCTGCGGGTGTTATTTTATCACCTAACTACCCTCAACCATATCCTCCTGGGAAGGAATGTGACTGGAGAATAAAAGTAAATCCAGACTTTGTCATTGCCTTGATATTCAAAAGGTACCATTTATATAGAGAAAAAAAGATGTGTAACAGGTTTTTATATGTCAAATCTAAAAATTACACCATTCATCAATTCATTGCGCTCCTAATTACATTTTCTAGCTAAGCCCTAGAGCTACTGTAGTATCTAGTACCTACACCATCAGTACAGACGCATGGCAAAATAAAAAATACATTATTTCGCTTCTCATCACTACAGTATATGGTACAAAAGATTTGTTTTGAAAACAGCTATAATACAACAAGCTGGATGTATCTAAATCAGAACAAGTCTAAGTACCATGTCTATGAAAGAAATAAAATGTACTGCAGAATAATTGCAAGCACTGTACACAACTATGTACTGTACAACATAATGTATAAAACAATTACAGCTCAACCTCGTTATAACGCGAATCTCCGTTACAACGCGAATCTCCGTTACAACGCGAATTCGCTTATAACGCGATGCAAGCATGGCTCCCAATTTTCATATTTATGAATACTTTACAACTCGATTATTGGTATCTTAAACACTTTATTGTACAATGCATACAATTGTAGATTATTTCTAACGCGTTCCGCTTATAACGCAATGTGATTCTTTGGACCCGAAGCTCAGCGTTATATGGGGGTTGAGATGTATAGGAACAACCTGAGTTTCGATCACAACCACTGCAGTCACATACTTTGGGAGTCATTTAAATAGCAGAAAAATCATAACATAAAGATTTTTCTTGGTACAAATTTTTTTTAAAAATGTGCTACAGTCAGATTCTTAATAAGAATATATCTAGGGTCATTTTTGATTGGTATTATGCAATTCATCTTTAGTGACTTAATTTATTAATTTATTCTTCTATTATTATAATATTATTGTTATTAAATATTTGCTAATTTTTTTATGTAAAACAAGCGCTTGACAGAATAAACCATGTGAAGTAGTGGCCAATAATACAGTGCAAGGATTGTACAATATCACTAAATGTAAATATAAATTAAATATACAGAAGAGTTCAATTTATTACAGATGGGAGACATTTTTCTCTAAATGTGCACTTTTTCACAAAATGCACACTTTTTTTTGCGATATCGGACTGGTTTGTAAAACATTTGCAAAGTTTCAATCTCATCTGGAAATATGGCTTTTGAGAGTGAGGTCCAGCTCAGATTCACTTAAAACACTGCTTGAAAAAAAATTCTTAGATCTTGTTAGCAAACCTTGTCCACGGAGTTCTAAGATCTTAGCAGGAATATCTTCATACCTGCAAAAACAGTAGTCTTCTATACTGATCATCACCATCATCATGATCATCATCATCCTCCCTTGTTGATCCACTGCTGGATGAAGGACTCCCCAAGCCTCTCTTCTACATGTTGCTCCAACACATTTTCTGCTTTTATCCTCTCATCTTGCTTTTAGTAGTTATCTTGGCCTTTTAATTTCCCTTGAAATCAAGTCCAGTAACATCTTTGTCCAACAATGGACATCTCCTTCACTCTTCTCCCTCTCCTTTCTTTGCACTCATGAAGTCCACTGCTTCTTGCACTCACTATGACACCTATCTCTCTTACAACGGGAGACAGATTGATGAGGCGGTGCAGCTGCCTTGTGAAAAAGATGCAGACCGGGATTTTTCTCAGATCAGTGCAAAAGCTTTAATGGCACATAACAGCAAAGAGATCCACTCTTACACCTTTCGCACGGAGGACTGCACTTTATCAAAGCGTACTTACCAACTCTTTGATAAAGCGCGGTCCTCCATGTGAAACGCGTAAGAGTGGATCTCTTTGCTGTTATGTGCCATTAAAGCTTTTGCACTGATCTGAGAAAAGTCCTGGTCTGCATCTTTTTCACAAGGCAGCTGCACCGCCTCATCAATCTGTCTCCCATTGTTTACCTTTGGTAGGAGCACGCCATCACCATCAGCATCTGGAGCCCACATCCAAACAGGGAGTCAATTCTGGTTTATTGCTGGTCCTGCTCACATAAGACATACAGTACCTCACGTCAGAGGCTATTGAGGGGACCTAACCACTCTGTTATATTGTAGCTATGTGGGATATTTTACATAGATGGTTACTGTGATAAAGGATTACTATGTTCATTCATTTGTAAAGTTTGGAATTTACTGAGAAGCGCCACTAGGGGGCGTTGGACTCCCATTCCCTTCTCTCTGCATATCACTCTTACTGGTCTTCCTCTCACTTCCTATCCCTGTCCCTCTTTCTTCTCTTGGCCGCTGGAGACATTTATCCAAATCCTGGCCCCTGCCATATCCCCTCTTGCTCTCATTGACAACTATCAAGCCACGTGATGGCCACTTCCTTGAAACTGTTCCTTTTATGATTTCTCAATCTTTCTTTTTCCGCTCCCAGCATAATCGCATCTTATTTTCAGTCTCAAATTCCTCACACTCAACCTCCAGCCTCTGCTTGCCATACAGTACTCACAACCTGCATTCCATTGATCTTCAGCCCTTGTAATCCAGCCTAAAATGTACGCTTTCTTTACTACCACACTCAACTTGTCCAAATAGCCTTGTAACAGCTTATAACACTGTCCTTGCCTCCTCACTTTACCAGTATGCTCCTTTTGTACACCAACATTGATTGCACTTTAACCAACAACCCTGGCAAAACCCACATACACATGCTTTCAATGCTCTTGAACCCCATTATGCCAAAGTCACATTCTCTGGTTTATTTCCTTCTCTACAAATGTATTCTTTCGTGCTTTAACTCTGCTCTTTTTCTTGCCAAACAGAGCTACTTCATCTGTCTGATAAATGGGCACAAATCCAACCCCTTCCACTTCTCTGTCTCTGACGACCTTCTTCAACGTCCTGCCACATTGAGCCCCACTCCTTCCATTACACCCTAAGACTTTGCTGATTATTTTGAGTGCAAAGTGGAAGCTATCCACCAATAAATGGATGTGCTATGCTGTTTCCCTCCTCAACCTCCATAACATGCGACCTCAACCCCATTCCCTCCCACCTACGGAAACCTCTAGCTTCTACCATGGTTCCATCCTCACTTGTATCTTAACTTATCGCTTTATTCTGGTACTTTACCATCTCTTTTTAAGTAAGCTATTATTCGACTTATTCTTAAGAAAAATATCCTAGATCCTACCTCCCCTTCTGACTATTGCCATGTCTGCCTCTTGCCTTTTGCTTCCAAACTTCTGTAACACTTTTTTTCTTAATGTACTGTATACAGTAATTCATTTTCTCAACTCCCATAACCTACTTGACCCTCTCCAATCAGGCACAGCATACTCAATAGAAACCTAATGTCTAATGGCCTCCAAATTGTCAAATGTCAAGAAAATGACTCCATTCTGATTCGTCTTGATCTTTCCTCAACTTTCTAAACTGTTGACCAACCTCTTTTCCTACACATACTTCACTCTCTTGGCTTCCATGACACTGCCCTTTTGGTTTTCCTCCTACCTATCTCATCATTCATTCAGCATTTCTTATGCCAACTCTTCCTCAATACCTGTAGGTAAACCTCATGGATTTGTTTTAGGCTTCCTTTCTCTTCTCTCTACATACTGTACACTCTTGCTGGGCGATCTCATCACTCTTTTGGATTCAGCTATCATAGCTATACTGATGACATATGACTATATTTATCTACATCTGACCTAACACCTGCAGTCCAGTCAAGAATTACACATGTATTCTCTCTATCTCTATCTCGTCTTTTACAATTTTTTACGTTCTCTCTCTCAGCAGCTGGCATTGGAGTTGCATTAAAGCTAAAGCGCTCAATCAACTTTCTTTAAGCTAGCAAATTAACGTCCAAAAGCCTTCCTGCTTAAGAGCCTGCCTGCTTATGCAGCATTTTTTAAGAGCACCTAAAAAATATCACACAATATACAATATATACTGCTTTTGTTTCGTGTTATTTATTATCTCATATCTAACTAAAAATATAATGCTTTGTTCATTTCAGATTAACAGTTACAGTATATATTTGCCTCTCTAAGTACTGTAGGACTATTTGTTTAACCTTTCCAGACCTGTTATTTAGAAAGCTCTGGCATTTAATGTCCCAAATAAGCATCAAGTGTAAGTAAAGCACAAACAGGAGTGGATTTTGGGGGGATTTATACTGTATGCTGCAAATTTCACAAAATTATTGCATACATTATGTAACGGTTCGAGCCCTACCAAATCTCACATGAGCCACTAATGTGTAAACTCTGCCCCAGTTACATGTCTGTGTAGTGTGGCGCACCTGCTGGCTCACAGGACTCCTGAGTCTCCCACTCGTTGGTAGGGGGGATTTCACCATGACAGGCGTATGAGGGAGTGCTGAGTTCTACTCACAGTTGGTACAGCGCCTCCATCCCTTCCAGATCCCCACGATAGCAGGAAGGAGTTTCTGTAAGAGAACTCCTGGGTACATCTTCTTGCTGAATAACTCCAGTCTCAGACAAGAAGGGTCTCTTGAACAAGGGCATCTTTAGTTGTATCAGACATGGCAGACTGCCCATCATAGCGGCCGACACTTAGCCGCACATCCTCATGTTGTACCTCTCAAGGAAGGTCATTCCTGATTCTGTAGTTTGCCAATTAGGTTTCTTCCACCTCTCCCCTAAGGGAGACTACCAGCTGTGCCAGAGCCCTGGACACAGTGTGGTGTCCGCTTGTCACTCTGCCACTGGAGCTGCACAGACAGACAGCTCTTGCATCAGACACTTCACCCAGACATAACACACTAACTTTAGGAAGTGCTGTGCAAAATATAGGCTCCAGAAAGACCCACCTCTGTGTCACTAACAGTGGACACAGAGCATGCTGTCACTTCCTTTGCTACATATGCCACATCACAGGGTTTGAGGGCAAACCTCCATGATGACTACTGGCAAGCCTTCTTACCAGGGATTACTGCCAGAAAGAGAGAGATATGTAACACCAATTTTACACATGGCTACAAGTATGTCACAAAAACATTCATGATAATCTGGTCAAAAAGTTGCACCTAGGGTTATTTTTGTGAAATTCCTAGCCATATGCAAATTTTGGCCACAACATAACATTTAGATTTATAGATGTGTAAACTTGCACCTACTGTACTTCCGTTTGCAAATGTTTTGACAAAGTTTACAAATGTCACACAAATTTGATAGAACCCTTAAGCCCCAAAGATTCAGTAAATTCTTATGTTTTTGCTGACCTTTGAGACTTAACAGTTTGAGAATGTATTATCAAAAATTTGCAGATAGAGAATACACAATGCAAAATATATTTAAATTATTATATATCACAAGAATCTCAGGTGTGTTCACAGATATCTCTCCACATGTTGCATACATAGGTATTTGGGATGTACTGTATATATGTGAATGGGTTCTCTCTTTCATGGAAAAAAAATGAAAATGCTGCATGTCTCTATTAAAGAGAAAATTACAAACTACACCATGCAAGTATCATTCATTTATCGTTCTGTCTTTCCCTATCCAATGTAGGAAACCTTTGCGCAAGTTTGATGCATTAAAAGGAAAGGTTAGGTAACAAGGAAAAGAAAAATACCACAACAGCTAAACTAACAAACAAAACAGGAGAAAAATGGTAGTAACATAAGCTAAAATGGCAAATAACATCCACATTGCTTAGTACTTTTATAAACTGATATACAATATTCAGAGTTTTATATTTAATATACAATTTCAAGGGTGTAGCAAATGATCTGCCTAGCCCATGATGTGTATGATATCAATTACATTTTTCTTCAAAACCTTATGTTTAAATAGATATGGTTCTAAGTGATTTATATACTTTAATAATAAACAAGTTATTTGTAGTCATTTATAAATTAATTTCAGAATCTGAATGCTCTAACTGATTGCATTTTTCCTTAATACTCTTTAAATTTAAATTTTTATGTTTACTAAATTGTTGCATGCCTTTAGCATTAAGGTTTTTAGAAAAGTATCAACATATCACAAAAGACTAATCTTGTTAATGTACTGTTTATATTTGTTCTCATTCAATGAGTACCCAAGAATTGCTTCTAGTTTTATTTGTTATTTAACCTTCTTCCATGATAATAATGTTCTGTGCTTTTCATTACATTCTCCACTACTTCATTACTTTTGTGTCCCTTCTCCTTGGTTGTGTTTGAAAATGATACCAAGAAAGACAATTATATCTCACCCATTTAATGGTATCAAAATATGACTGATATAAAATGTTATTTACTTTTTATATAGACACAATTTTACAATATCTAACTTTTTTTTTTTAAACAGATTGAGACTCTTTTGACATGTAAATGTAAAAAAATAATATTATTTTAATCAACAAATGCAATTTGTTGTATGTGTGTTTCAGCTTTAATATGGAGCCCAGTTATGACTTTCTACATATTTATGAAGGAGAAAATTCCAACAGTCCTTTAATTGGAAGTTTTCAAGGCTCGCATGCACCTGAAAGAATAGAAAGTGGGGGTAACAGTCTATTTCTGGCTTTCCGCAGTGATGCATCTGTGGGCATGTCTGGTTTCGCCATTGAATATAAAGGTATGCACAGAGTTTAGTTCATGGTTTTAGAAGCAGGATATCACTGAAACTTAGGAATTCTCTTAGTATTGAATTACAGTAATTGTAAAGAAGTGAACTATGAGTAAGGACTGTCTTATGGCAAAAAGTTCAACAATAAAGACACAAGAGAATGAGTCATGTGTTAGAGTTACATCTGTAAAGCAACTGAGAAACTAGCATTGCTGGTAGCAATGATACTACAGTAAATAAAAGTAAAAGTGAGAATGTGAGAGGAGAAGTATAGGAAGCAGTCTAGTGTAATGACTAAGACACATACTTAGAGACTAGATGGATGGTAGTATTATTGACTATAATAAAAAAAGGAAAATAATTTACTATTGGTAGTAAATAAATATATATATTTAAAAAAAAGGGACAGGCATATAACATAAAACAAAAAGGGACAGGCACTCCTGTATGCCAAAAAAAGTGACATTTATTGACTCAACGTTTTGGTCCCCACTGGGACCTTTCTCAAGAGCAATATTCATAGACATGGGCCTTAGCACTCGTGGGAAGAGAGTTCTGTTGTGTAGTGGCTCATGAAGCTGCGGTCTCGATTTAGGCCACCTGTGAGTGTCCCAAATAGTTTCATACATTTATATTCATGCAACCAACTCTCTTGTGGTGCTCTGAGATTACCTTTGAGTATGGCGACATTGAGATCATTCAACTTATGGCCAGAGTCAAAGAAATGTTCGCCAACAGGTCTGCCTCTTGTTCCGCGTATGATGCCTTGGGACACTCACCGGTGGCCTAAACTGAGACCGCAGCTTCATGAGCTACTACACAAGAGAACTCTCTTCCCACAAGTGCTAAAGCCATGTCTATGATTACTGCACTCTATGAATGCACACACACTGCTTCTTACACATACAGCAGCGGCAGCTCTTATTCGAGCAAATGCCGCTGGCTGTATGAGGCTGGGAAGCGGGTAGCCGCGGCGCGTGGCGGCGCACTGTGACGTCACGGTCACAAGCGCGCCCGGCTTCCCCGTCTTCCCCAGGCTTCCCCGACACCCCTGGAGTTCAAATCTAGGTAAGCGGGGGTGCGGGGAAGCAGAGGGGCAGAGTAGAAGCCGGGTTCGGGGTGTCTTTGGGGGGGTAATTGCGCGCGATGTGGAGGGGGGGTGCGTGGGGGAAACGCGGCGGCGCGCGTTTCTGACTGGCGGCAGCTGGGGTAGATCCCGGCATGCCGCCGGCATTTACTTTAATAAAGTATGTCGCTACTGTACACATGTACAATGTAATTTTATCCTTCTATACCAATAGGGACCACATAGTACCCACATACATGCACAGACATGCAACACCCTCTTACATTTCAACACCTACCCACCCCATTGTTATACACTCCCCCTCTACATACACCTTTTGAAAAGCGCTCTATACACTGTGGGTGATTTATAAATGAAGATTTACACACACACACACACATATACCACGCTTTCTCTAACATCACAAACATTCATGGACTATTTAATACCTTAAGTCACAAATCGCATACTACACAGGGGGGAGGGTTAGACTTCACCCACAGAGATAACATTCCTAGCTGTCCTGTTTGAAAGTAAATTTCATGGTTTAATCAATTGTAACATCGCCCAAAGAAGAGATCACTGTATCTTGAAAGCTTGCACAAATAAATGCATTTCGTTAGCTACAGAACGGAATTGACTATTTGTTTTTGATTATTAAGCTCAGCTCATACCCCTACGTCAAAATATGGAAGATACAGTACCATATTGTACCGCACTCAAATGAAGCTAAAGGATTTACTTTATATACACACATATACATGTGTGCTGGGTGATAATGGTGAAAAGCGGGGTTGCAGACCTGTCTAAGACATGCAAAAGAGCATACAGTAATATTTCCATTTGCTATATGCTTTACTGTGGAGGGTTTTTGTCACTTTTTTTACCCACCATAACCTTGATAATGTGTGGTGAAGACCTATTCTTAGTCTTAAACAAGCAGAGCCAGTAAAACCAACCTCACACTGAAGAGACCCACAAGGTCAAAACAGTCTGTCTGTGAGTGGGTTTACTGGCTTTGCATCTCATCCCAGGTCATGTTTAAAAGCTGTGTTTAAAGCAGCATGCATTGGCTTAAGGGTTGTTCATGTAATGTGAGCTTGAGACAAAAGGTGGCACTGTGTGCTCATTTGCATGTGATTCCTCAGAATCCCTTGCTGCAGTGGAAGTGCTGTGTGCTGGGTGATAATAGTGAAAGGCGGGGTAGCAGACCCATCTAAGACATGCAAATGAGCATACAGTAATATTTCCATTTGATATATATATGATATGATATATATATATATATATAATGGAAATATTACTGTATGCTCATTTGCAAATATGACCTAAATGCAATTAACACACACACACACACGTGTATATACCCTATTTCCTCGATTCTAAGACGCACCTTTTTTCCGATTTTCACATGTCTGAAATTGGGGTGCGTCTTAGAATCAATGTATTAAAATAATACAAAATGAAAAGTGTCCACAGAAATAACCCCCTCTTTTCACTTACCATGTTTCAGGAGAGGTCCCATGTCAGCGGAGGATGAAGTAGGCGGCAGCAGGAGAGGTCCCACGTCTGCATATGGTTGAAGATGGACAGCGGGCGGGAGTGCGGCGGTGGCGGAGGCAGCAGCAGGACAGGTCCCAAGTCTGCAGGTGAATGAAGATAAGACGACAGTGGGCGTGTGGTGGAGGTGGCAGCAGGAGATCATAATAGCAGGAGATCTGAGCAGGAGCAGAGCTTCATAGGGGAACATCTGGGGATGAGCACACTATAACCGGAAGTCAGACACCGATCAACTTCTGGTGTTACAGTGTGCTCCTTCCCAGCTGCTCCCCTATGCCGTTCTGCACCTGCTCAGCTCTCCTGCTATTATGATCTCCTGGCGCCACCGCACACCCGCTGTCTTCTTATCTTCATTCAACTACAGACTTGGGCCCTGTTCTACTGCCGCACACCTGCCCACTGTCCATCTTCAACAATCTGCAGACGTGGGACCTCTACTGCCTCCGCCACCGCCGCTTCATCCTCCACTGACATGGGACCTTTCCTGGAACATGGTAAGTGAAAAAGTAATTTTCCTCGATTGTAAGGGCCAAATTGATGTCGCGTCTTTCAATCGATGGCGTCTTAGAATCAAGGAAATACAGTATATCAAATGGAAATATAACTGTATGCTTATTTGCATATATGTGTATATATGTGATTATATATATATATATATATATATATATATATATATATATATATATATATATATATATATATATATATATATATATATATATATATATATATAATGTGTGTGTGTTTGTGTTAATTGCATTTAGGTCATATTTGAAGCCAAAAGAGGTTATAATGTCACCTAATAAGAGTGTATAAAGTGAAGAGAAAAGAAACGACAGCGGAACGCTGGGGTAAATCAACACATAGATAAAGAGGAAAAGAAAAAAGTGAAAGGGCAAATAAGACAGTAAACAAATGATGATTAAGGCTCAAGGAGAACCAGAAGAATAATTTGTCACAGACAAGAAGAAAATAGACAATGTAAAAGGCAAAATAATTTTCAACAACAGAGGTCAATCAGAATGAGTCAAATGACCTTGAGTTATAACAGTATGGAGTTCAGAAGTAAGCACTAGCCTGATCAACGATTACTTTGGTATGGCATGGGCAAGCCTATCATACATTGGTCAAAACATGTACAGTAACTAAAACACCAATTTTAAATGAAGTACAGTATTATAGTACAGTACAGTTAAATATGTGCAGGCTTTTGTGCAGTAGTAAAGGATTAATAATAATGGGTTTTACATCATTTGGATGTGTGTTGCTTTTGTGTTTATGTGCTGTTAATTTTATCTGTGCCATAGGGTTTCTTCTTACATACCCCTCCGGCGAGATTATACCTTCATTTTCACTCAATTTACGCTCTGTTTTAAGGACCATTGTCTGCCATTAAAATATATATATATACCCCCTAGGTGGGAAGTAGGCGGTATCCAGAGAAGAACTGTGTTAATTTCATTTACGGGGATCCCCTGCTCCCCATATAACTTACATGAGAAGGTGATGCCAGAATCTCATATCTGTTTAAATGTCCCACAGGAAACGGGACCTTTAAATAGACATTTTCTGTACCCAACTGAAGCTGGTAATGGCAGAACCTTCCGATGTAAGTAACTTGGAAAGCAAGGTTTACTGAAGCTGAAATCGATGTGAATTCAGTGACGCCTTACTTTAACCCTATTTAAAAAAAATCTAACTAAACCAACAGGCATTACCCTTTAAAAGCACCTAATTTAATATATATCGCAATATTTAACATTTAATTTTCACAGATTTTATGTAGATGTCCGCCAGCCAAAAAGGGTATCCCCTGGTGCTCAATAGCTCTAGAGGACATCTTGGTTCCAATAATGCTAAAAAAATCTATATCGATCCAAATTTGCCTCCAACCGTAAGTATTGTAGTGAAGTTTTGGAGTGGCTTCTGTTATTACCAATACACTCCGCGGATTCCATAATCACGTCACTGATTTGTAGAATCCAATCCGCAGATTCAGCAATACAGTGACGGAATCAGCAATCTGTTAGCGGATTCTAAAGAATCTTCTTAAGAATCTGCCATAGATAGCCGAGTCTGCGGATTGGATTGTACAAGTCTGTCAATGGATTGTATCCAATGACAGTTTTTAATGAATCCATGCGGATTAAAATCAACGAAATCCGTTTGTGGATTTTATACCACAAAGCAGATTTTGGGGAGAAAATGCGAGAAAATCCAGGAAATGGATTTGGGTGGATTCGCCCATCTCTACTTTTCAGGAAGAGGGAATGCGGTGGTGTGAGCGGTAAACTCAAACCCCCATTGGGAATAGGCAGCAGAAAGGTGTCAAGTAGTTGCTGACACCAGGGAAGTGCCGGGGAATACGAACAGGCACAATGCACACGCTGTCATCGTATTTAAAGGATTTTGATTAAAAGAGGATAGTTAGTAACACTTGATGAAGAAAGTTAGATAATGTTGAAAGAGAAAGTAAATACTGTACTAGACAGAGCAAGAGTGAAAACAAATAATTCAGAAGTAATTTTCTATCATTTTCTTTTTCAATTTTTATCAAATTTTCACATTTTAAATAAAAAACATTAAACTTGTAAAGGCTTTTTTTGAACTCCAATAAATTTGCAAAGTTTCATACATTTTAGAAAAACTACTGCTTTCACTGGAAATTCTATCTCTAGTCTAATCTCTATTAGTTACAGAAGGAAAGTAGCTCTTTATTTGGCTACTGACTGTGGGCCTCATGCAGAGAGCAGCGCAAAAAGGAATCTCGCCATTTTCCGGCGAAAATGGAGCTTTAAAACGCCGGAAAAGGCAAGTTTTAAAAAAAGCGCCATTTTTTTTTTGTTGCTTGAAATTCGCCGCGCGGCTAGAGAGTTTCTAATCTCTCCAGTTTTTTTTTTCTGCCGTATGCAGAGAGCCGCGATCGCCATCTAGTGGCTGTTCGCGCCAAAAAAATGGCGCGATTTTCTACATTTTTCCTCTCCACCAAGCAGCTGGCGCTCCGCGGCCGGTGGAGGGGAAAAAAAAAATCGCGATTTTTTCCCCAGTAGTTTCAACAGCGCTTATAGCGCTGGTTGAAACTCTCCATATGCAGAAAGGCTTGTAAATGCAGTTTTCTGCCCTTTCTGCATATGGAGAAAAAAACTCTCCAAAAAAGCTAAAAAATTTCCCCCTCTCCAATTCTAAATAGCGCTGCTCTCTGCATGAGGCCCTGAGTATGAATTAGTTGATTGCACAATACAGACAGAATCATTTTTCAGGAGATGAAATCCCTCTGCCCAACTTCCATGGATCAGACATGAAGCAGCTTCATCGATTGAGGGCAATGTTCTCATTGGGGTCTAAATTTCAGATTGAGGCAAGAGTACTGAATAATATATTCCCATATGTAAGTACTGAGATGCTCCTATACAGGGATGTTCAGAAGATCTTATGCTCACCTTTGTAACTCAGGCTTATAAATCATACTGCATCTCTGCATGTACACTTCCTAAGACATTTAATTTTACATGATTACTGCTTATATTTTGTTCTGCATAAAGATTCTACTTACAAACAACAAGACTGGAATTCCTAATATACTGTTGACTAAAAACATTAGCAAGGACCTATTTTCTTTTATAAATCTATATATGTTGCAAACATAAACAAGCTTACAAAGTTGCTGTCTTCAAACTATATGTATTGCCTATTTTACTTTTTGTTACCAATTTTAATTCAAGATGTATTTCTTTGCAAGTTGATTTTATTTTTTTTGAAACAGAGAAACCAAGGGAAGCTTGTTTTGATCCTGGCAACATTATGAATGGAACTCGCATTGGAACTGACTTTAAACTTGGATCTACAGTAACTTATCAGTGTGACCTGGGCTACAAAATTATTGATCCTGCAACAATAACTTGTGTGATTGGTGCCGATGGAAAGCCTGCATGGAACAGGATATTGCCATTCTGTAATGGTAAATATTTCATTTAAAGTTACCACAACACTCATTTATTTACAATTAATTTACATTATCGGAAATACATATACTTTACAGTTCAACCTAACAGAAGTATTGAACAGTTTATGATAGTTTGTGTATTAAATGTTCTAAATGTATAAATTTTCACAGTTACTACAGTACCTCACACTGCCATAAATACACATTGAATGATACATAATATAATATGTGATTGCTCCCCTCTAGTGGCTAGAAGTCAGGAAGTATGAAATTACTGCTGTGCTGTTGTCGTAAATATACACACACACATAAAACTCACTGCACATATACTTATGCATTTTACTTTCACTTTGTATATTAAATCTAAAAATAACTAGTATTAATCCTGTGTTTTTTAGCATAAATATATTTTGTATATAGGTGCTCTTTTGACAGTACTTTTACCTGATTGCTACCATAAAATATTAGTTATGTAAACTGAATGAAAATTACAAATGATTTTTCCACACACTTGTTTTTCTTTATATCCTTAGGCTTATACATATTAAGGAAACTCTTTGACGTTAATCCTTAAATAAATAAAAATTTGTATTGCATTTATTATTATTATGAGTAGAGGGAGAATGCCCTGGACCTTCGGCATTTGTGGTGGTGTGATCGATTCAGCAGCAAACATGAACAACCCTGTGCCCCAGGGGCTAAATTGCAGCGGTTAGCCTGATCATCCCCTAGAAAATTAGCATTTCTGCCATGATGTACATGGTAAATCAATAGTATCAGGCATGTCATAGGGGCACTGTAACGTTTAAATTAGCATAATTCCAAGGTATTTGTTCACAGGTAAATTCTCAAGTGGAGTATAAATTATTCTCTCTTTAGACCTCTCTCTGTTTTATAGATGTTTTGGAAGGTACAGTATATTCTCTTTATTTCTCTCTCCTTCTCCTTTTGATGATTCCATATTATAATCTGTTTACTTATCTGATGGAATGTCCCAAAGCTATAGTTTTCAGTCCTTTATTATTTCTCTACTCACAGAAATGCAGCAGAGGACATACATTAACACTGTTTAATCCCATTGGAAGCTCTAGTAATGAAACTCTCATTATATATATACAGCTCAACCCCGTTATAGCACACACACACACACTGCAAACTGTACGCATACACAGCACACACACTGCACACATTGCACACGCACACAGCACACACACAGCACACTGCATGCACACTACACACACTCTACACACACTCTACACACACTCTACACACACTCTACACACACACTGCACTAGCACACACTGTACCAGCACACATCACCAGCACACACTCACTGCACACACAGCACACTCAGCACCAGCACACATACAGCACACACTCACAGCACACACTCACTACTCACTACTCACTGCACGCAGCTCACACAGCACACACAGCACACACACTGCACAAAAACAGCACACACAGCACATTGCACAGAGCACACACTCACTACTCACTACACACAGCACACTGCACACAATTACTGCACACTGCACACACACTGCCCACACAGCACCAGCACACACACAGCACACTCACAGCACACAGCACACACACTGCCCACACACTGCACACACAGCACCAGCACACACACAGCACACGCTCATTACTCACTGCACACAGCACACTACACACACTCACTGCACACTGCACACACGCTGCCCACACAGCACCAGTAAACTCACAGCACACTGCTCACACTCACAGCACACTGCACACAGCACACACTCACTATCACTACACACAGCACACACAGCACACTGCACACACTCACAGCACACTGCACACACACACAGCACACACACAGCCCCCTCCCTCCCCCTACACCCCTACCTCTTGGTGTCATGGCTTCTGGGGGCATCGTAGGGCTGCTGGGTGGGATCGGTGCAGGGCTTAGATGGATCGGTGCAGGGCTTAGAGGGGATCGGTGCGGGGCTGGGGGGATCGGTACAGGGCTGCTGATAGGGATTGGTGCGGAGCTGGGGGGGATCGGTGCGGAGCTGCTGGGGGGATTGGTGTGGAGCTTCTGGGGGGGATTGGTGCAGAGCTGCTGGGGGGGATTGGTGCAGAGCTGCTGGGGGAAGTACAGTGGTTGCTGGGGAATCATGTAGAGCTGCCGGCGCCTCACTCCACCTCCTTCCCCTTCCTCCCGGGCGCGCAGTGGCCATTTTTTTTAAATAAGCGCGACCCCGGTTATAGCGCAGTCAGATCGAGTGGCCCCGATGACCATGTTATAGGGGTTGAGATATATATATAAATATATATATATCCCAACCCCACTATAACGTGGTCCTCAGGGCCACCCGATCTGACTGTATCTGTACCGTGTACGTTCGGGACACTTAACAATGGCCTAAATCGAGACCGAGCTTCATGAGTCACTACCCTGACACAAGAGAACTCTCTTCCCATGAGTGCTAAAGGCCCTGTCCATACATAGTGTGCTATATGAATGCACACACAACTGTCTCTTACACATACAAATGTACAATGTAATTATATCCCTATATACCAATAGGTACCACATAGTATTTACACACACTAATAGTAATGCAGCACGCTCTTACATTTCTACACCTACCCACACCATTGGTACAGGCCCGACACAGTTTATTCTAACATTTGCCTGTTTTGTGCCCCTTATGAACGGGGCTTATTCCGGCTGGCGCCAAAACGGAGCCGCGAGCGAGCCGCATCTTGCCGCATCTTCCCCTTCCCGTGCGTTTAATTAAAATGCCCCCCTCCCCTTCCCCGAACCCCTGGGTGCTCCCCCTGGCTTGCGCAAAGCTGCGCGCAGCGTCCCCCTTACCCCTGCTGCCTCTGCAGCCTTCGGGGATGGCGTGGAACCTTGGGCCGTGTGACCGGCACCAGAGTGACGCGCTGCACGCGCCAGGGAAATCCCCAAATGAGCCGCCGGCTTGCCGTCGGCTCCCCCACACCACGGCTACGGCCGTGTTCGAATAAACAGTGTTGCCACTGTATACAATCCCACTCCACACACACATTTTGTAAAGCGCTGTATATACTGTGGGCGCTTTATAAATGTATATTTACACACACACATACACATACACATATACATACACACACACTCACACGTACTCTTACATCACTAACATTCAGGGACCATTTAACACCTTAAGTCATAAATCGCATACTGCACAGGGGGGAGGGATAGGCTTCAGTCACAGATACATTCTAGGATGCACTGTTTCTACGTAAAACCTTTCTTGCTTTATCCATTGTAACACCGCCGGAAGAAGAGATCAGTGTATCTCGAAAGTTCGCACAAATAAAACAATTTCGTAAACCACAGAATGGTAGTGTCTATTCGTTTTTTTATTATATATAGTGGTACATCAAGAAACCCAACATTTTAATCCTCCAAAATGGAACCTTCCTCAGGGGGATACAAGAGGAAGGTCTCATTTTGGAGGACCGAAACGTTGGGTTTCTTGATGTACCACTATTTTCACCAATACACTTTGTGAAGTTTTCTACAATTGAGTGCTGTCTCGTGCTTTACCAGACATTGGAACGGTAACGTATGTCTATATTATCCATATGGGGCAAGCACCTACAACCTATCAGCACCTAAGGAGTGCCAACTGTTCTATTTGACTATATATATATATATATATATATATATATATATATATATATATATATATATAGCAACTGTAAATATTACTGTATGCTCATTTGCATGTCTTAGACAGGTCTGCAACCCTGTCTTCCCCATTATCGCCCAGCACACAGCGTTATATACATCCACACCGGGGGAAGGACCAGCACAGATAACATTCCAATAGACACTGTTTATAGTATAGCTTTTGCTTTCTTCATTCATTGTAACATCGCCGGAAGAAGAGATCAGTGTATCTCGAAAGCTCGCACAAATAAAAACATTTCGTTAGCCACAGAACGGTATCATCTATTTATTTTTTGATTATATTTTTATATATATATATATATATATATATATATATATATATATATATAGCTCAAATAAAAAAGTCACTTGAGAGCACATTCACATGTCTTAGACAGGTCTGCCACTCTGCCTTTCACCATTATCACCTAGCAAACAGTGCTTCCACTGCAGCAAGGGATTCTGGGAAATTACATGCAAATGACATGTGAATGTGCTCACAAGTGATCTTTTTATTTGCTATATGCTATACGGTGGAGGTTTCTTGTTGCCTTTTTCACCCACCATACCTTGAAATGTGATAGTAAATCCTACAGCCTTGAAAATTCCAAAGCCAGTACAACCAACCTCACGCTGATCAGACCCATTAAAGTTAAAACATGTCTGTGAGTGGATTCTTTGCATCTGATTCCCATGCTGTGCTTAAAAGCTATGTTAACAGCAAGCATTAGCTTATAAGGGTTCCATGTAAAAATGGATGTCAGGCAAAACGTGACTTGGTGTGCACATTTGCATGTAATTTCCCAGTCTCCCTTGCTGCAGTGGAAGCACTGTATCCTAGGTCAGTGGTGTGCAAACTGGGGGGCATGCCCCCTTGGGAGGACACAAGATTATTTAGGGGGGGGGGCACAGACGGCCTGCGGCAAAACCTGGGGGCGAGCAGATACTGTGCACGGGTGGCCAAGAAGCTCAAGCTCTGTGCTGCTGCTTCTCTGTGCTGTGGCTTGCTGTGGGGGTGGGGCTTCTCTTTGCACACAGACAACTCCTCCTGTCTGTTTGCAGTAGCACACGGGGGACTTGAGCATGCTTGTACTTCCCCCCCAGGTGAAAATGTGTGACTGTTATGATTGTATATTGTGTTGTGTTTTGTTTCTGTGTTGGTTGTGATTGAGTGTGTTGTGTGTGTGTGTTGTGATATTGGTGTGATTGAGTATGTGTGCTGTGTATGTGTGTGTTGTGTGTGTTGTATCTGTGTTGGTTGTGATTGAGTATGTGTTGTGATTGAGTGTATGTGTTGTGTTTGTGTTTGTTGTGATTGAGTGTGTATTGTGTCTGTGTGCGTGTGTTGTGATTGAGTGTGTCGTGTGTGTGAGTGTTGTGATTGAGTGTGTGTGTGTGTGTGCTTTGTGTGTGTTGTGATTGAGTGTGTTGGTTGTGATTGAGTGTGTGTTGTGATTGAGTGTGGTGTGTGTGTTGTGTCTGTGTTTGTTGTCTGTGTGTGTGTGTGTGTTGTTTTGGTTGTGATATGAGTTTGTGTTCTATGTGCGTTGTGATTGAGTATGTGTTCGGTGTGTGTTGTGATTATGTGTGCTTTGTCTATGTTGTGATTGTGTGTGGGTGTTGTGATTGAATGCAGCGGTGCGCAAACTGTGGGGCGCAAGAATATCTATGGGGGGGTGCATGTGGCATGTGTCAAAACCTGGTGTGCGCGGGCCGGCAGACGCTGTGCGCGGGAGGGCGAAAAAGCTGTGCGCGGGCGGCCAAAAAGATGTGCGTGGGCAGGCAGTCGAAAAAGATGTGTGCGGGTGGGGGCGAACAGGATAGTGCAGGTGGCACGTGTGTGCGTGCACACCTGGGGGCTTTGGAGGTACGGGGGAGGAGCACGCTCCAGCGCTGTGATGTCAAACGCCCCTCTTTCCGTTGTCTGCCCTGCAATAGCGCTGTGTTCCTGCTCTCCTCCACTGGCAACCTGCTTCACTGCAATCCTCTGCAAGTGAAAGGGTCGGCTGCCACTATATCAATCATACTATGAATGTATAGTAATAATTTAAAAAAAAAGTGAAAACACCCAATTGAAAACGGAAAAAAATAAATAAATAATACATAATACTGTAGGTAGGAGTGTGGATGTTACCGGGGACAGCAAGCCAAAGAACAGGGAGAATTGTATTGTATTGTATTGTATTGTATTGTATGTCTTTATTTATATAGCACCATTAATGTACATAGCGCTTCACAGTAGTAATACATGTGGTAATCGAATAAATAACAGATAATATAAATAACAGATCATGGGAATAAGTGCTTTAGACATAAACATAACATTAAGGAAGATGAGTCCCTGCCCCGAGGAGCTTACAATCTAATTGGTAGGTAGGGAGAACGTACAGAGACAGTAGGAGGGAGTTCTGGTAAATGCGTCTGCAGGGGGCCAAGCTTTATGTATCATGTGTTCAGAATGTTCACAGTGCTATTCGTATGCTTCTTTAAGCAAGTGGGTCTTAAGGTGGGTCTTAAAGGTGGATAGAGAGGGTGCTAGTCGGGTACTGAGGGGATGGGCATTCCAGAGGTGTGGGGCAGTCAGTGAAAAAGGTTTAAGGCGGGAGAGGGCTTTAGATAAAAAGGGGGTAGAAAGAAGACATCCTTGAGCAGAACGCAAGAGTCGGGATGGTGCATAGCGAGAAATTAGGGCTGAGATGTAAGGAGGGGCAGAAGTGTGTAAAGCTTTAAAAGTGGGGAGAAGAATGGAGTGTGAGATGCGGGATTTGATTGGAAGCCAGGAGAGGGATTTCAGGAGGGGAGATGCTGAGACAGATCTAGGAAAGAGTAGAGTGATTCTGGCAGCAGCATTTAGGATAGATTGTAAGGGAGACAGGTGAGAGGCAGGAAGGCCGGACAGCAGGAGGTTACAGTAATCAAGACGGGAGAGAATGAGGGCCTGAGTCAGAGTTTTAGCAGTCGAGCAACAGAGGAAAGGGCGTATCTTTGTTATATTACGGAGGAAAAAGCGACAAGTTTTAGAAATGTTTTGAATGTGAGGGGCGAATGTGAGAGAGGAGTCGAGTGTGACCCCTAGGCAGCGTGCTTGGGCTACTGGGTGGATGATCGTATTTCCAACAGTAATGTGGAAGGAGGTAGTAGGGCCAGGTTTGGGAGGAAGTATGAGGAGCTCTGTTTTAGCCATGTTGAGTTTAAGGCGACGGAGAGCCATCCAGGATGATATAGCAGAGAGACATTCAGAAACTTTGGTCTGTATAGCAGGTTTAAGGTCAGGTGTTGAAAAGTATATTTGTGTGTTGTCAGCATAGAGGTGATATTTAAACCCAAAAGATGTTATTAGGTCACCTAGAGAGAGTGTACAGAGAAAAGAGAAGAGGTCCCAGGACAGAGCCCTGGGGTACCCCCACAGAGAGATCAATAGAGGAGGAGGAGGTGTTAGCTGAAGAGACACTGAAAGTACGATGGGAGAGGTAGGATGAGATCCAGGATAGAGCTTTGTTCCGAATACCAAGAGTATGGAGAATGTGAAGGAGAAGAGGGTGGTCCACGGTGTCAAATGCTGCAGAGAGGTCGAGTAATATGAGCAGAGTGTAATGACCTCTGTCTTTGGCAGCATGGAGGTCATCAGTTATTTTAGTGAAGGCTGTTTCCGTGGAGTGAGCAGTGCGGAAGCCAGATTGTAGAGGGTCTAGGAGAGAATAGGTGTTGAGAAAACGGAGCAAGCGAGAGAATACAAGACGTTCAAGGAGTTTAGAGGCAAAAGGCAGGAGGGAGACAGGTCGAAAGTTAGAAAGACAGCTAGGGTCAAGCTTGGTGTTTTTGAGTAATGGTATGACTGTTGCATGTTTGAAGGAGGATGGAAAGGTTCCAGAGCAGAGGGAGGATTTAAAAATGTGTGTGAGCATAGGGATTATAGTAGGAGCAAGAGGTTTTAGGAGATGGGAGGGAATGGGGTCAAGAGGGCAAGTGGTAGAGGGAGAAGTGGCGATCAACAGCGACACATCCTCCTCTAAGACAGTGGAAAAAGAGTCAAGGAAGGAAGGAGGAGAGTTAGGAAGAGGTGTAGGATGGGAAGAAGAAACAGAGGGGATGTTCTGACGTATGGATTCCACCTTTTCCTTAAAATAGTCAGCAAAGTCCTGAGCGGAGATGGAGGAAGGAGAGGCAGCTGAGGGTGGTTTGAGTAGAGTATCAAAGACAGAGAACAGTTGGCGTGTGTTAGACTTGTGCATGTTGATTAGTGCAGAAAAGTAGGCTTGTTTAGCTTGCGAGAGGGCAGAGTTGAAACAGGATAGCATAAATTTGTAGTGAAGGAAGTCTGCGAGAGTGTGAGACTTCCTTCAGAGGCGTTCAGAGGAACGAGTGGAGGAACGCAGCATGCGTGTGAGGGAATTTAGCCAGGGTCTAGGGTTAGAAGGGCGAGTAGTGAGAAAGTGGGGCATGTAGATCAAGAGAGGAGGACAAGACAGAGTTGTAGTTCCTGACCAGGTTGTCGGGGTCTGTAGCAGAGCTGAGAGAGGAGAGGGAGGAGTGTAAAGTGGACTCAAAGTCAGGTAAGTGAATAGAGCGCAGGTTTCTGCAGAACCGGGGTGTAGATGGAGGTGGAGAAGGGGAGAAGCGAGATAGAGAGAATGAGATGAGATGATGGTGAGAGAGAGGAAAAGGAGAAATGGAGAAATCGGAGAGAGAGAAGTTCTTAGTGAAAACCAGGTCTAAGTAGTGGCCATCCTTGTGGGTGCTGGCTGCAGTCCACTGTTGAAGGCCAAAAGAAGAGGTTGGAGAAAGAAAGCGGGAAGCCCAAGGGAGAGAGGGGTCATCAATGTGGCAATTGAAGTCCCCAAGGAGAAGAACAGGGGAGTCTGAGGAGAGGAAGAAAGAGAGCCAGGATTCAAAGTGAGAGAGAAAGGCAGAAGGGGGATGAGTAGAGGTAGGTGGGCGATAGATGACCACCAGATGAACAGGGAGAGGAGAGAAAATCTGGACAGTGTGAGCCTCAAAGGAGGGAAAAGCAAGAGAGGGAGGAATAGGAAGGGTTCGGTAACGACAGAGAGAGGAGAGCAGGAGCCCCACGCCTCCACCCCTGCCATCAGTGCGCGGAGTGTGGGAGAAGGAAATGCCACCATAGGAGAGGGCAGCTTCCAGAGCAGAGTCAGACTGAGTGAACCAGGTCTCAGTTATAGCAAAGAGAAGCAGGGAGTGAGAGAGAAAGAAGTCATGCACAGAGAGGAACTTGTTAGAGAGGGAGCGAGCATTCCAAAGGGCACAGGAGAAAGGGAAAGAGGAGGGAGGGTGGCAGGGGATGGGTATGAGGTTGGAGGGGTTGACACCAGAAGGAGTAGAGGTTGCAGTTGGCAGGCGAGGACGAGCGCATGTAGAAATAAGACAGGGACCAGGATTGGGAGAGATATCCCCAGAAGCAAGGAGGAGAAGCATGGATAGAAAGAGAATGTGTGAGGATGATTTGTAAGGGTGTTTTTTAGTGCAGGGGATATAGCTGTGTTGTGTCAGAGGATGCAGGTAAGAAAGGAGTTCATGTGAACAGAGAAGTGGTGAAGAAAGGAGAGATGGAGATATATGAATGGAGTTAGAGACATACTGAGGCTGGTAAAAAGAAGTGCATAATTTGAGAAGAAGTGAAGTCACTGCAAATATAAGTGGTAAAGGCAGCATCACAGCAGTAATGATGCAGTCTGGTATAGATGAGATCCTCTTTTCCAGCGTGAATAAAAAGGCAAATGGAAAAAAGGGAGGGGAAGGTAAAAAAAGGGGGGGGGGGGAAGGGAAGGGAGGTAGCAAAGAGGTGAATGAATGCACGTACGCTCTCCCAAGCTTGGCGCTTCGTGAGACAAACAAAATTGACATTGACGCGCGCTCAGCAGCAGTCAATGCACACACACACAGTCAAACACACACACAGGCACACACAAAAATAGCCCCGATCCACGCCGCCGCCCCCCCCCCCACGCGGGTGCTTGCAAAATTATGCAGGACACCCTGTGCTCGTGTTTGGAGAGTTGGTGAAATATGTAAGTATTTAGACATATTTGTATTTACATTGTATACCGTTTAATAAAGGTTTTTTTTCATGTGAGTTTGATTACATCAGGCAGGGGGGCCCAAGAAATTTCATGGATGAAAAGGGGGGCTCGGCATAAAAAGTTTGCTCACCCCTGTTTCTGTAGGTGATAATGGCGATAGGCAGAGTTGCAGACCTGTCTAAGACATGTGAATGTGTTCACGAGTGACCTTTTTATTTGCTATATTCTATCCGGTGGAGGTTTCTTGTTGCCTTTTTCACCAGCCATAACTTATATTTATATATTTATATAGACTTTTTATTATATTTATTTATTCACTACTTAAATTAGTTTTTAATTTAAGCTTTGAGCAAATAATTTACTGTGTATATATTCCATAAAATGTTGTTCCTGTTATCTGTATAATCCTGCCTGACACTTCTGAAATTGAAGACACTCACAGCTCCTGACAAGTGGGGATTATTATAGGACTGGAGCTAAAATTACAGTACTATGGAGTTATTTATCATTTGTCAGGCAGTTTTGATTTACCAATTAAATTGGGTTGTCCAGAATCTGTGGTAACAACACAAGACTCAATTTGGATATCACTGATAGAAACATTTCAGTCAGTCAAAGTAACAAGATAATACAAGAATATGTGAAATGATTTCTTTCGTTTGGTTGCATTTGTTGAATCAGCTGGGAGAACACTTTTGTAGCCCCAATCATAATATCAAGGACATGAAAGTAACAATTACCAATGAGTATTTCAGAACTCAGAGGGACAGAAAAATATGGGAATATAAACTAATGTAAACTTTTGATGCATTGAATACATGACTCAATTGGTGAAAATTATTGATGTCTCATTAAGTTATATACATACACTATACCTTTGTAATTGGGTATACCAATATACAGACATCCTGTTCTGTACATCTTACACCTTCACTCTAATAAATGACCCTACTTTTCCTTGTATTCATTGCTGCAATTCACTAACCATGTGCCCAGACACTTCAAACCCTTACCCCAATTCCTTACCAATTTATCTTTCCCTTTTCTGCAGTTCCATGTTACTGTGTGTTTAACAAAAATTTAAATATGTATACCTAGACTTGATATAATTGAATCCTTTTATAAATATGACATGACTACAGTATTTCAGATTAATTTGCCCGAAGAAAGAACTTTGTGGTCCTGGCAGCTTGTCCTCCTTTTATCCATTAGTTATATGTTAAAGGTATCACTTCTACCGATATATCTACATAAATCTACCAATACCTATACCTACCATATATCACTACTTTAGTGTGTCTGTACCTTGAATACTGCACCTATTTCACATATATGTAGCTCTTGGCAAATAGTTGTTTCATTTATTATTTTGTATTTTTAAACTTAGTGTTACAAACTTGCTTACCTGGAATCCCACAGTAGAATAATTTGCTTTTTATAGGGGTATAGCAGAAAATGGGGGAAACAGAGAGCCCCTTAGATTATATAAAAGGGCGGGAAGCTCCTAACTCAGACATTTTCATAGGTGCTGATCTGGACAGCGTGCTTGGGCTACTGGGTGAATGATTGTACTTCCGACAGTAATGTGGAAGGAGGTACTAGGGCCAGGTTTGGGAGGAAGTATTAGGAGCTCAGTGTCAAATGCTGCAGAGAGGTTGAGATATATGAGCAGAGTGTAATGGCAGCATGCTTTGGCAGCATGGAGGTCATTAGTTATTTTAGTGAGGGCTATTTCAGTCGAGTGAGCAGTGCGGAAGCCAGATTGTAGAGGGTCTAGGAGAGAATGAGCATTGATTTTGAATCAGGGGAACGTGGTTCAATTCCCAGTGTAAGCTTCCTATTACCTTTAGCAAATCACTTTATCTCCCTGTACCTAAAGCACCAAAATCATAGATTGTTAAACTCATCTGAGCAGGTTGTGTCTGTAAATAATCCTATGGGCTGCAAACCCTACACTCTACTGTAATTGTGAAGCGCTTTAAATCCAATAAGGAGAAAAGCGCTATATGAAATAAAGTTATTAAAGTTATTAACCGTCTCTTAAATATATCTATTATAAATGCCATCACAGTGTCCATTGGTAATACATTCCATATTTATTTATTTTTTATTTTGTATATATGATTGAATAAAGGGGGTCTCTGGAGCTGGACCTCATTAATTTCAGCTCAGGGGACCCCTTGCTTCCAGAGGTACTTACCTCCGAAGGGAGTTCCAGTATCTCCAGCAGTTTCTGCCATTTAAAGCTCCCATGGCACATGGACCAATAGGAAGCTACACCAGGTGACGGTACCACTTCCTATTGGTCCACAGGCCGCGGGAGCTTTGAAAAGCAGCCATAATGTGAACCTTGGAGTGGCTACAAGCATGTATTATGGAGGTATGTATCTCAAGAAACAGGGGTCCCTGGAGATAAAATGAATGGATGTTCAGCTCCGGTTACACCCTACTTTAACCCTGTATTAAAAAAAATGATATATATATATACTTTATTTCAGTGTGTGACGTTAGATTGATATATTTGCCGTAATCTCTTTTTCTTTTTGCAGTCTCTCCCTTCCTTCTATTTTTTTTAAAGTGACAATATTACATTAAGCAGGAATCCATGTGGGATACATTTTCTAATTACTTAGAGAGTAGAAGTAAAAGGGATAACCAACTAGAAAACATGTTTCATGATGGAGAGATAATATCTCAGAAGATTTTGATTTATCTTCATGCTTTCTCCGTCTTTCTAAAATAATGGAGAAAGAAATATGTTTGGTTGGATAAAACCCCATTAGAGGAATATATCAAATGGGTTTAAGAGTTTTTAAAACCCCGACATTTGGTATGGAAGATAAAAAGTTTCTAGTCGAGTGGACAAGTATATTGGATCACTGTTTTATCAGTCTAATGAAATTACTCCTCGTCATAGAAAGAAATAAAGAGTTAATTAGAATAGATAAACAAATAGTTCTTCTGAAACAAGAGATTTTTTTAAATCTCAGATCTTAAGAATTTAGTTCAAAAGATCTTGGAGCTCAAAAAGAATTTATAAAAAATATGAGAATCACATTATGAATGTTAAAAATAAAAAAATTCAGAGGGACAAATTAGACTATATGTTACACCGTAATAGAGAATGGGATACAAATAGAACATATACGAACACTAGAAAAAAAGGACACATACTGTATCAGGTCCGTCAAAAGGGAAGGAAAAATGACCCGTATATTCCACCCAATCAAAGGGAGAATTATAAGCAGTGGTTGACAAATCACCAAAAAATCTACTCGCCACACAAAAAAATCTACTCGCCACCTAGTACCAAACGTGTGCTGCTTGGGCCAATATTTACTCGCCCGGGGGTTAAATCCACTCGCCCGGGGAGAGCAAATGTATAGGTTTGTCGAACACTGATTATAAGGATAGTATAAGAAATAAAAAATCTAGAAATAATGACTAAAGAGTGTAGATACCCCTCTCCAATAGATTTTAACACCTGGAAACAGGCGCTTTGGATCCCACTTTTGAGATGGAGGCTAGAAGAAAGGACCCCCTTTTAAGGAGCATTGGGTCTAAAAAACAAAAAAACATTGTGGAGGGTGGAGCACCCTACATTTCATCATCAAGGGAGTCCAATAAGGAGGAAAATAAGTTATCAAGAAGAGGAGTACGAGGAGGGAGAAAGTCCACCCTCCAAAATGTATATCCACTTCTAGATGTGCTTAAATCTAATGGGATTTTTAATTTATCAGATATTAATCTGACATCCCATCAGATGAATATACTAAGTAAGGGTTTGACTTTCCGTCCCTGCTCATCCCCAAGGACTTTGATCTATTTTTGGACCCCCAGAAATATGTAAGAAAACTAACCCTTAAACGATATTTTAGCAAAATGGGTGTTGTTGAGGTTCCACAACGGATATAGATATAGATCACCTTGATTGCACAGCTGAGGCAGCTGCTATTTTAGATCTGGTAGATCTATTGGAAGAAGGGGATATATAGGGGAATAACTCTTCATCTATCATCCATTCTGGTTTCAAACCAACTTCAATCTTTTACCCTTATCATGCAAAGGGACAATTTGTTGAAACATTCAGCAAGTTGGTGGAGGAAGATTTTTTTCAACTGTGTTCCGGTACAAGCAAATTTAGACATAATTCAAATCAACAGGAACAAATAGATGTTCTGGTTGTGGTTGTTTGACATGGTCTGGCATAGCACAGCAGATTTGGTGCTGGCTTATTTAAGACCCCACTAGATGGTCAAAATATAATATAAATATGATTTCATATTTGCACGTTTTAGTAATGAGAAAATGATGGTGACAACACCATTTATACTACAGTATGTTTACTCCTTCCAAAGCGAATGTCAAAACAAATATTCAAACCAAATGTGAATGTGCATAGAAGGAAAATGCATCGAAATGTGTGATATAAAAAAAAAGAAAAAGCGTATTTTTTAGATTTAGCCGCGAATATTCGTGGCTGTGAAGAAATGCCATATTAGTGGCGAAGATTGTGTCTGTAAATATTCCTACGGGCTGCGTATTGCATAATATACTGTAATTGTGAAGTGCTTTGAGTCCCATTAGGAAAAAAGCGCTATATGAAATAAAGTTATTATTATTATTAGATGCATCACTGGCCTAGAGTCATCATTCACCATTAAAAAATACTTAATATCGTACACGGGGGAAAAAAATACTTATTCCGCAATTTTATTACCAGAGTCATCAATATTTGCTGGGGTGCAATATTTTAACACTAGTTGTGATGCGGTAATTAAAGCATTCAATAATTACCGCATCTATATTGCATAAGGGAGGGCAATGCCATATTTTTACTATAGGGTGGCATAATATCAATTATTACATAACCCTATGGTAGTAATTAAATCAATACTTGATGCCTGTAGCTACCAAGGTATACCACAGACATGAAAAGGGTTAATTTCCTCCGGTTACGCCATTTTGTGTGATGTCACTGTATTTTACAAGTTTTTGCCGAGGTAAACCCTCCTACATCCTCTTTTTTTACTTGTATTGTCTTTCTGATAAGGACATGATTGGATAAATGTGGACAAAACCCTTGATTGACAAACATCATTCAAAGACCCTGAATAAAATAAATATGTGCTTCATTTCCAAAGAAACAAATACTGCAAAAAAATTGACTTAAGCATTGTTACAATTAATAGGAAGCAAATTAGATATATTTTTTTGGATAAGTTACCGGGGATTGCACCTTGTAATGCTTCTTATTTTTCACGGTACAGATGCAATGTTATCTAAGTTCGTTTTGAGTGCGAGGAAACTGCTGCTGAATGGATCCTGACCTGATCCGATCTCATCTTCCTTACACCTAAAAGCCCAAAAATCTGGCTGACCTGAAGGGATTAATGCAGCGGGGGTCCCTGCTTCTGAATGGCACTCCCGCTGCATTAATTCTATTGGGCCACCATGAGTCTAAGAGATGAAAAGAGAGAGGCTGTCCCTTTTTCTGTATCTCTCCTCACAGCTCTTACAGCAGATCGCACTGTTTTTATTATTATTTTTCATATATTGGATTGAAGCAGGGGGTCTCGGAGGTGAAATGCATTAATTTCAGGTCTGAGGACCCCCTGCTTCCATACTGTAGGTACAGGCCTCCGTATTGTGTACCAATATCTCCTGCAAGTTTAAATATCTCGTGTCACAGCCCACGTGACCAGAACATTTAAACTTGCAGGAAATACAGGCACCCCATACCTGTGCTGGTGGCGGCCTTGTAAGTTTAACACCACGGGAGTCCCATTCAAAAACCGTCGTTATCATACTTGGCGGTGATCACGGCTGCACTTGGGCCATGGTCCACCCGCTCCAAGTACAGGGGGATCTTGTATCTCAGCACATCTGTAGGTCTCACAAATTACTCTACAAAGGCTGGAAGATAGAAGTGTCAGAAATGTTTTCCTGTTGGGAAACAATCCTTTTTTGGCAATTTTATTTAAGAATACCGTGCAAAGTTCTCTTTCTATATGTTTGACATTTGTTGGTGGAATAAACGTATGCCATTTCTTACTTTATTTACATGTTCTTCTTGTCCTCAGCTATGCAATATTTAAATAAACATATCTCTATTCTTTAAACATGGTCTCACTATTCTCTTATCAGCTACATGAAATTGCACAGTTTACGGAATATGAAGTTACAGTACACTACACTTCTCAAATCTCAAGGAGAAGTCATCACACATAGTTTTACAAATGATAAATGTTTACAAATAATTTAAATTCTGTGTTTATGTTCAAAGATAACTTTTTCAAACACTGCAGCATTTAATGGCATTAAAGTAATTTCATCATAATCAGCAAGTTCGAGTATTACCAGCAACCTGTTTTATGGACTTTTACCAAACATATTATATCCTATTTAAGTGAACATTAAAGTACTATATACAGAGTTTGTTGTGGGATCTTGGATTGCTAAATAATGTATATTATGCGTAAATTTCACAGGTTTTAATCAAGCTAGGGTTTACTTGCTAGGGTGACGAGATTTGTCCCAGCAAAAACCGCTGACCTGCACAAGCGCAAAGAGGGCTTGCCAACCGTGCATGCGCGATCGACACTTCCCGGCTTCTTGTGCGCATGCACAATTGGCACTTTACGACTGCTCATGTGCATTCAGAGCTTGTCGGTCGCTCATGTGCAAGAGCAGCCGGCAAGTGCTGATCGCGCATGTGCATGAACAGCCAGGAAATGCTGATCGTGCTTGTGTAGTCGGCGCACGCCAATGGGACAAAAAACCGAGGCAGAGCCTGAAAAACCAAGACTATCCCAGCTAAACCAGGATGTCTGGTCACCCTAACAATTGCTCGCCGATTTTGCAACACAGTATGTGAGCTTTCAATATGTTATACTCTATATAGTATGACTTCTTCAGATACACCTCTACAGCAGTGGTTTCCAACCTTTTTCTGGCAAAGGAACCCTATGTAAAATTCTGAGGAAACCCAACCCTCTCTATCAGCGAGTCTGACATTTGCATCGTAAATTCGTCTGTTTATGGTACAACTTTAAAATTACCTGAAATTTACAGGGAACCCTTTAGGGATACATGGTGAACTCAAAGGTTCCTAGGAAACCTGGTTGAAAAACACTGCTGTACAGCATCTGAACTATTACAATCCCCTTTTTAAGGCATTGTAAGGTAACTACATGATTTAACTACTTACATTGCTGCACATATTTGAAAAGGTTTCAGGAAAATAACCTATTGAGTCTATTTGATCATTTGAATGACGGATTGTTTAAAACACCAATCCTCTGCTCCAATTTTTATTTTTTAATTGATCGAGGTCCCCTATAGCTGAATTGTTAATTTTTTAACTTGTGGGCCCTTCCACCCACATGGTTCTCAAGTGTTTTGGGAAATTGATATGGCCACCATTCAAGCATCACTTCCACAAACCAGCAGGAAGCCACACTGTCCTCAGAGTTCATATTGGCTTACTGTTTGGAGTACTCATGAAAGCATATTTTAAAAATGCAAACACTGTGAATCTTCTATTTGCAGCCTAATTAGAGTACTGTAAGGATTTCAGGAAATATAATGCAATGTGAATTTAAAAAAAAAGAAATATTGGATATTTTGAATATATAGCATATTGTGTGTATTTTTATATATATATATATATATATATATATATATATATATATATATATATATATATATATATATATATATAAAAATACACACAATATGCTATATATTCAAAATATCCAATATTTCTTTTTTTTTAATTCACATTGCATTATATTTCCTGAAATCCTTACAGTACTCTAGTTAGGCTGCAAATAGAAGATTCACAGTGTTTGTATTTTTAAAATATGCTTTCATGAGTACTCCAAACAGTATATATATATATTATATATATATATATATATATATATATATATATATATATATATATATATATATATATATATATTATACACACACCATACACATTTGAAGTTATGGTGGGTGAAAAAGGCAACAAGGAACCTCCACCATATCTTAGACAGGTTTCCAACTCTGCCTTTCACCATTATCACCTAGCATACAGTGCTTCCACTGCAGCAAGGGATTCTGGACAATGACATGCAAATGAGCACACCGTGTCACCTTTTGCCTGAAATCGATTTTCAGGCAAACAGGTTCCATGTTAAAATGGATTTCAAGGTGACACAGTGTGCTAATTTGCATGTAATTTCCCAGAATCCCGTGCTGCAGTGGAAGCTCTGTATTCTAGGTGATAATGGTGAAAGGCCGGGTTGCAAACCTGTCTAAGACATGTAAATGTGCTCACATGTGATCTTTTTTATTTCATATATATTTTTTTGTGCCGGCTATATAAATCTCCTGTATTATACAGACATACCCCGGTTTAAGTACACTCGCACGTAAGGACATGTCGCCCAATAGGCAAAGGCAGCTCGGGCATGTGCCTGTCAGCCCGTCCTGAACAGCAATACCGGCTCCCTACCTGTACTGAAGCTGTGCACAAGCAGGTAGACTATAGAGCCTGTTTCAAATGCGTTATTTACATCAGTTATGCCCGTATATGACGATTGCAGTACAGTACATGCATTGATAAGTGGAAAAAAGGTAGTACTTCACTTTAAGTACATTTTCACTTTACATACATGCTCTGGACCCATTGCATAAGTTAATGCAGGGTATGCTGGTATAAACTAATACAGGAGATTTACATACAGTAGCGGGCACAAAAATATAAAAATGCAATTAAAAGCACTTGACTTCAAAAAAGTAAATCATGCTAAATGTTAATAGACTGTGAAATGAAATCATTTATTTTTCTCTTTCAGCTCCTTGTGGAGGGCAATATACAGGATCTGGTGGAGTCGTTTTATCACCAAATTATCCAAACAATTATACTGCTGGGCAGACTTGTCATTATTCAGTAACTGTTCCAAAAGAGTTTGGTAAGATTTTCAATACTTTTGTAGCAATTAGTCCAGTGTTGGTCCAATATATACAAACACATGTATTCAATATGTGGCCATTTTCCCCATGTCTAAGGGAGCTACGTGTGCTGGATACCTGTCTGGCATATAGGAGGCCTGATCCTCTGCCATTGGTAGACGGGGTGATCGCATTCTATCTGATGACCGTGCCTCCACCTGGGAGGGATCCTCTCGCTGCAGGATAACTCCTCACAGTACCAATATAGTGCTTAGAAATATGCACACAAATGTATATAACAATTGGTTTACTGACACAATAATATAATAACACCCACAACATAACGTCCCCACAATACAATAACCCAACACCACAATAGTGAGTCCCCCAAAGTACTGAGGGTGCCCTGGGCACCTGTAACCCGATGTTCACAAGAGCAGGCCCACCCAAATGTGAGGAGTAGCGCTACTCCCTTGTGTGTGTGGCCGTTGGTGCTCATTGGGTACCTTTCCTGGTCTCCGGTCCAGACAAGGACAACCTGAAGATGGTGATCCGTCGGACCGGACTGTGCTCCAACAACGCGGTTTACTGGATGCTCCGTCTCTGGGTGGATCTCCCGTTGGAATTTGTCCATGTAAATGTCTCCGAGTATGTGCCTGTGGTCTGGTCCCAGACCGCATGCCACACACACTGCGTGATGTCTTTCACTGGTGCACTAACTGTGGTGAGCTAAGGGGAAGCATCCCTATCTGTGGGCCTTCCCTTTAGTACAACAAGCTGAAAGGGGCTCAGGGCCTAACTGGGACCTGCGGGGCAACTCTAGGCCTAGTCCAGAGAAGCAGTGATCCCTGGACACTAGCTGCTCTGTTGCCGTCCTGCTCCTAACTGGCTTGGTCTCCCTTAGCGTGCCAAATGTATCTTCTTACTCCTCCGTTATCCCTGCTCTGCCCACATGGGAAGCAGCTCCAGAGGCTGCTGGGACTTATAGTACCATGTTGAGCCTGCCCCTAATGGCCACCACACTTTCCTCCATTGCGCATGCACAAGGATCGTACTGCGCATGCGCTAAATCTAAAATAGCCGCCGCCAGCACCGGTGGTCCATTATGGAGCTCCAGAGCTCCTTGATAGCCTGCAGCCTCCCCGCCCGGCACAGCGGTAAGAGGGGAGCTTGAATAGAAATATATATAAAAAAAATTGTTTCCGATATAACACCATAAAATATATACTATACAAATAATGAAAAGTGCAGTGCATTAGCTAAAGAAATTTAGGGCCATATTTACTAAGCTATGCAATTCCATAAGACACCTTCCAGTGCCAGAAGATACCTTATAGTCCATTCACTAGGGAGCAGCACAGCTCAGTAAATATGGCCTTGTATCTTGAAAGTACTTGACCCCTAAAATCATCCACCAGCAGTCTGCTTGTTGTCCTCAGGTTTACCACTGTTGGTGCTGCTCAGTGCAGTATCGGTTTGTGCACTGCCTACTTAATGGACTGCAGAACATGCTTGAGAGCAAGATATTTATATTCGTGTATCTTTCCTGGTAAAATATTTCCAAGGGAACACATTCATTAGAAATAGACATAGAGAAAAATGAATTCTTGTCTCAACAAGTTTACTATATTTTTACTACCATCTAGTGTACCCATAAACACAAATATAGAAACCGCAACTGAAAGCTATAGGGCATTTTATGTAGGAGCAATATTTTATCATTACCACATATTTCATTGTAAAATCTTTTAGTAGTGTATTATTTGGAGACATATTAATGTAATTGAAGTAATGCTTTCAGAGACTCTTAATGCCCATTATTATGATTTGGTTCAGAGCTAATTTATAACTCGGGCCTGTTATCTGCAACTTTTAAATAGCTACAGCATATATTCCTTGGCTAGACATGAGCTCATAACTGACCCAACAGAGAAACAGTATGCATTGTATTTTTTGGCATACAGTACAGTATGTTGTGGTGCTTTTAATTGGAATTTGGAATGCTACTACATTTTAAATTATTTAACTCATTTCGGAAATACAGTAGCAGATACCTTTAAATGTTACAGTGCTTTGACTTAATTGCATAATCAATAAATTTTGCTAAGTAATACATATTTTGCCATGGGAATCCGAACGTTTACATTGTGTTTACTTTAGTCTAAAGGAGCTTTCCAGGTAGTTTTATTATGCATACTGTAGTAGTATGTTCCTTTTTGAGCTTGAGTAATTTTTCCTTTCCACATAATATAATACATGTATGTTTATTATTTTTCACTGCAGATATGACAATGACTGTATTGTTTATGTTTTCGCTTATAGTTGTATTTGGACAATTTGCATTTTTCCAAACGGCACTGAACGACTTGGTTGAACTCTTTGATGGTGCACATCCACAGTCTCGACTTCTCAGCTCCCTCTCAGGAAGCCATACTGGTATGATATGAAAGATATATATATATATATACACTACCGACCAAGTTTATTCTAATGCGGCTAGAGCCGCAAGCTGCGAGGTTTCCCGGCTTTGATGCTGAATCCCCTCGGCGTGCCGCGCGTCACTGATGCGCGGTCATGCTTCATCGGGAGCGTGCGCGCACTGCGTGCGTGACCCGCGATGTGGGGGATGGCGGTGGGGGGCTCCGGGGGACCCGGTGGACCCGGAGAGGGGAGGGGGGTGCCTCGATCGGAGGACCGATCCTCCGAGGCTCCGGCGCGCGCACGGGACACCTTGGCGCGCGCCCGGTATCTGTCGCGGCCGAGACCAGGTAAATGTTAGAATAAACTCGGCCACGACAGTATATATATACAGCTTAACCCCGTTATAGCGCGTCCTCGGGTGCCATCCACGACCACCGCATTATAAACAAGGTCGCGAAAAAAAGTTTTGGTTTTTTTTTTGTGGTGGTACCGCGTCCGCCAGAGGGGGAAATCTGAGAACTCTCCCAGCGTTCCCAGACCCGGTGGGGCAGCGGCAACAACACGCAGCACTTACCCGGCATCTGGCAGCTTCTCCCTGTCTCTGCTTCCTGCTTCTGCTTCCGTGTTGCGATAGCAAGCTCCCTTAAAGAGACAGTGTGTCTCTGTGTGTGTGTGTGTGTGTGTGTGTGAGTATATTTGACTGTGTGAGACGGTGTGTGTCAGTGTGTGAGTGTGCTGTGAGTGTGTGTGTGTGCAGTGTGCTGTGAGTGTGTGCAGTGTGCTATGTATGCAGTGTGCTGTGAGTAAACAAAACAAAGAAATTAACCCCTCTAAAAGCGCTAACCTACACTAAATATAATAAATTATTAAGTGCTAACAATAATGTGCTAAACAATATGTGCCATTGCAAACATCAAAGTGAGAACAAAATCTATAAAACAAGCAGCTTGGTGACAATAATGACAGGCTATTCCAAACCTGATAACAAAAGTGCACAAACAAATATAAAGTCCCCAGCGCTATATGTCCAAGATACCGTGACCTTAAAGGAAGTCTCTGATCTTTCAAGATGGTAGTTGGGCTTGATAAAGATGTTCCAGATGGGACGGTGTCTTTGATGTAGATAAATACACCTTCTGAAATACAGATGACAGACACACCTGATTGCACAGCGTATTTCTACAATCAGATCCCTATCTAAGATAGTACAGAATCTTACTCACATAAGTTACGTCAGTATGTTCATTGGAGAGAATCTGTGGTGGCTCCCCTTCTCCTCTGTTCCTCTCACGAACCCCCGTGTGGAGACAGCTTACTGGGATCAATCACAGTCCTCAATGGCGTCAGGGATGGATCCGTTGCGACACCCCCACCGACGTGAGATAAGATGGGCACAATATGGTGTGGTATGTAATTACTTTAATAGGCTAAAACACTTAAACAAAGCATTAAAATACACTCACATGGTGCAATATAGATGATACTCCGCGCTAATGCCGTCCGCAGCTTGCAAATCCTTCCAGCACAGCGGGGAGGTTCACTGCACACAGACACGCTGTCGACTCGGCGTGTGACGTCAGTGATGCAGGAAACCCTCCTCGTGTCAGGACTACAGGTGCTGGGATGGCTCAAAACACTAGGCTCCTCCTCCCTACGCGTTTCGTGACACGTGGTCACCTCGTCAGGGGCATCATCTATATTGCACCATGTGAGTGTATTTTAATGCTTTGTTTAAGTGTTTTAGCCTATTAAAGTAATTACATACCACACCATATTGTGCCCATCTTATCTCACGTCGGTGGGGGTGTCGCAACGGATCCATCCCTGACGCCCAGTAAGCTGTCTCCACACGGGGGTTCGTGAGAGGAACAGAGGAGAAGGGGAGCCACCACAGATTCTCTCCAATGAACATACTGACGTAACTTATGTGAGTAAGATTCTGTACTATCTTAGATAGGGATCTGATTGTAGAAATACGCTGCGCAATCAGGTGTGTCTGTCATCTGTATTTCAGAAGGTGTATTTATCTACATCAAAGACACCGTCCCATCTGGAACATCTTTATCAAGCCCAACTACCATCTTGAAAGATCAGAGACTTCCTTTAAGGTCACGGTATCTTGGACATATAGCGCTGGGGACTTTATATTTGTTTGTGCAGTGTGCTGTGAGTGTATGCAGTGTGCTGTGAGCGTGTGTAGTGTGCTGTGAATGTATGCAGTGTGCAGTGAGTGTGTGCAGTGTGTGTGCAAAAAAAAAAACTTAATTTTTTTTGGTTTTAATTCGGGGTCCACGCTCAAACCGCGTTATAGCGGATTGCGCTATGATGGGGTTGAGCTGTATATATACAGTATATATATATATATATATATATATATATATATATATATATATATATATTTATTTATTTAGTAGTAGATAGTTAAGAATATTAACATAGTACGATTTCCACATTTTATGAAAAGTGTCCAATGAATGTTTTTCTGTTTAAAAAAAATATATTTATTTAAAGCTCTCCACAGCTTAAGAAATGTATGTTTTTATCTTTTGAAATATGTATATATGTGATTATTAACACATGGGCATGTAGGGCAAAAGCAAGAATGTAAAATATGTAGAAAATCCTAACTTACAGCTACCATTAAAATCAGTAAAAGCTGAAGGAGTGGCTCAGTGAGTAAAAACACCGACTTTGAAAGCGACGGTATTCAGTTTGAAGCAGGTGAGTCTGGTTCAAATCCTGATATCATCTCCTAGTGACTGTGGCCAAATCCCTTTATCTCCCTGCACCATAGGTACCAAAAATAGATTATAACCTCTATGGGCAGGGAATTGTGCCTGCAAAGAAATTGTACATACAGCGATATACACTGTCAGCACTATACCAGAAAAAAACATTATCATATACATTTAGGTTCACACTAAAAGAGGAATTTGCAAATGTGAAAAACTAAAATAGTTTTAAGTTTTTATATTTCATTTGCGGTTTGCATCCATATCCAAAATGATTACTAGTTCTACACCATATCCTATTACTAATATCCCTAATTTACTATTTTGCAGGGGAGACAATGCCTTTAGCCACATCTAATCACATTCTACTGAGATTCAGCACAAAGAATGGTGCACCTGCCAGGGGATTTCACTTTGTTTATCAAGGTAATTGAGATCTTTGTTGCATATGGTTATAAAGTTACCAGAGTCGGTTTGTATAAACCTCTTTTTGTTAAAATAGTGTATAATAGAGGATTTTTACTCCTTGCATATAACACAGGGCAAACAGTATCTATGTTTAATTAAAAAAAATATACAGTGTATTATGTATTTGATTCATATGTACATGTATACTAGATTGAATTTCAACATATTTGCTTCACTTGAGTGTGCTATCTTTCAGTTGTTGCTTAGTTTGTGGCATTTACCCTGTGGCTTTTTAGGGGACATATTTTGAAGGCTTTTGCCACTTATTTAATTTAACAAAAATAGGCATAAGGAAAGTAATGTGAGATGTTTATACACCTTAGTTGTACAGTAATTGAAAAAAGTGTCCTCATCTTTTCATTTATAGGTACAGTCGGTGGCATGAATGCATAGTACAATAATCTTCCTTTATAAAAAAAATACAGACTAGGACTATGACTATGTTATCTACTGTATGTCTTTATTTGCAGGCCAAATTATATAAGTATTACATGGGCTTTTATTCTAAAACAAAATTCAACTCAATGTCATAGATAAAGAGCTAATTAAGTTATGACTTGTTTTGGAATAGAATACAGAGAACAAGGATGAAAATATTTTAAATGATTACTCAAGATTAGATAATGTGTACAGATGTAGAAAGAATTACTGTTCTTGCGGCCCAATCGTGGCCCCAAGAACTGTAAGTTTTGCGGCTCAGAAGGATTAATGCTGCAGGGGTACATTCTTTGAATGGGACCCTGCAGCATTAATTTGTTGCTTGTTACTCCATCTGCTGGAAGAGAATACCGGTACCAAACTTTTAGATGTGGTGCTCAAAACGTCTCTGTCCCTGTCTTCCGCCGTCCCCCCACAACTCTGAAGGTAAGATATAGGACTGTATTTCCTTGCCAACCTGTTGGATGACATGGAGTACTTTATATTGGGTCTCTACATCATGAGGGGGAGGCTATATGACCATATTTGGTGATCTACATCATCAAGGGGGCTGGACAGGACATAACACTTTCAGACCCTTAAATATGTAGATGTCCAAAATAGTCATAGACATGGAACCCCGCAGAGCTAATCTTCCTGGGCAGTTTACTGTTCTCAGGCCATGAGAACTGTGGCTGCAGTGCAACCACAGTAGAACAGTCAAAACTGACAACAGTAAGTCTTGCTACATCTGTATATAGGTAAATCACTGCATATACTGCATACACTGCCCTTTCCCCAAATAGCACTTTGATAATAGCATGTAGAGTATGTGTAGTGATTTATTATATGCATGTTCTCATATTCAAGCTACTATACTGTATATGATTTGAAAAGGAAGGTGGTGAATAATTCCAACAATGGAAAACATAATGTTCCCATAGTTCTTGCTTCCTTTATTTGTACTCTGAATGTGTTTACAATATTTATACAGAATTAAGTATGAAAATAGATTCACCCCTTAAGCTTCTTAGTCATGTTTATGTATTGTATGGTCTGCAATGAATGATACTGGTTCACATTTAAGAACATATTATTGTCCTCTGAGAAAAGCCATGAACTTTGTTTAGGGACATGATCGCATTATGTCATGCTTTCACTATAAGCTCAGGGATGGGAGACTGATACACTAATTAAGCACAACTGATGACATTTGTTGCTTCAAATGCATAAAACATGTTCTGTAGTGATTGAATATGCTAGAGGTAGCTATACATATGTTGATAAAGGTGTAACAACCAGAATCTGTTCCCAGCACAAGCTAATTAAAAATCACTAGGGCAGATAAGCAGGCTTCTCTACATGTACATTTTCATTCAAGGGGTGCCTGTGGTTCAAAAAGCAAACAAGTGAAAACAAATAATACTTCTATCAGATATGAATTTATTTAAGATTTTTCCTTCTAGAATGACTCTATTTGATTGCTAACAAATGTTAGAGTTTTTTTCTTAGATGCATTCATTTAAATCTGTATATACTATGCATGAGGGGTAGTTCATCACATACAGTACCACTATATATATATATATATATATATATATATATATATATATATATATATATATATATATACAACAAATGTGAGCGCACAATCCTATAGGTAAAACCATGTAATAAGATATATTAGCAAATAACAAATAATAAATGACCATATAAAGGTAGATTTGCAAAACAGAATTAATAACAATAAAAATAGAGGGAGAGATTGCTGCAGGAATATAGTGAGGAGAACATGAGATAAAGGTAAAAAGTCTGCTGAGTCCTGCAGTGTAAGATTTGCCTTAATTCACCTCCTTAGAGGAAGTAAGTAAACGACTACTGTAGCAGCTGTATTGCTCAAGCAATTCCAATGTGAAGGATGGAAGTATCAGTCTCCTAAACAGAAGTGCCCAGGTGTAAGCTGAGCAGACACTTACGCAGAAACAAAAAATGATCGAGTGGACTACCGCTTGCTATGAAAAGAAGTTGGGGAACTCACCAGAATTGAAGGTTAAAAAAGTCTTTAATGAAAACTACATAAAATGACAAAACTCCTCCTCCCACATGTTTCACGCCCACTATGGCGCTTTGTCAAGGCGCCATACTGGGCGTGAAACACGTGGGAGGAGGAGTTTTGTCATTTTATGTAGTTTTCATTAAAGACTTTTTTAACCTTCAATTCTGGTGAGTTCCCCAACTTCTTTTCATAGCAAGCGGTAGTCCACTCGATCATTTTTTGTTTCTGTTGCTGCCTGGATCGGAGGAAACCACCGGTTTCACCATTGTTGCGGGAGGAATGGATTAGTGGTGACACCTTGTGAGTGTGCGACTCTACACCACTTCATTTGGACGGAGACGGGGTAAGGTGAAGCTTCTCAGGGGGTCACACAGCCTGGTGGGAATCCAACCTCTCTGTAAGTACCCCACTTCTTATACCTTGCTTAACCCCTTGGTTTTTCTCCCCTCTCCCTGCATCTATACTTATATGTACTGGACATTGCTATTATCAATTTAAAAGACTGTTATTTAATTTCACTTACCTTTTTGCTTCTGGAGCTGATATTTGTTTTGTTGCTCTCAGAAACTTGCGCAGCCTGCGCGTCTGTTAGCTGGATGCCTCGTGTAGGAGTAAACGGAAGCAGAGATGTAGTAGCACGAAGGGGAGTACCTGGTTAATCAGCGTCGGGACCCGCGCATCTCACAAGAACACTCACGCGGTGTTCAACGGTTGTTTCTCCCAGCTCGATCAGGCAACTTCAACCCAGGCGTGTGCTAGAATAGAAATCCACAGCCAAATCCCCAGGAAATCCAACTGTGGATTTCTATTCTAGCACACGTCTGGGTTGAGGTTGCCTGATCGATTGCTAATATATCTTATTAAATGGTTATCAATTACCTATAGGATTGTGCGCTCACATTTGTTCTTTATGTATTTCAGGAACTAGTTATTCCTTGTTGAGCTGCCGTTCTATTTTTTATTGATTTCTAATTTACCTAGTCTTTTCACATCATTGGTTTGAGCTTAGTGTATACACCTTTTATATTAGCCTTTTTTATTGAGCGCTGGTTATTTTCTTCTCTGTAGATATATATATATATATATATATATATATATATATATATATATATATATATATATATATATATATTACCATCCTTGCGTCAGGCAAAAAGAGGCAGCACTCACATCCAGAAGATAAAAAATATAAAATAAGGCATGTGTAGACAGACAACCGATCCCGACATTTCGGTTCCGGAATGGAACCTTTCTCAAGGGAGGTGCAACATACAAATGACAGACAGGACATATATATATCAAAAAAACATACAGAAAATCACCTGTGCATATTTACCTAATCGTGGTGAGCCCGCGAAAATCAAATAAACCGTTGTGTTTGCGGATCCGCCATCTTGGAGGAGGAACTGTAATGCACATGTGCATCACAGTACATGTCTGTTGGAACCGCCATCTTGAGTGTGGCACATCCATTGCGCATGTGCGGCCCCAATACGTGACGTCAGCATACGTGACGGCACAGGAGGAGTCAGTAAAAAACTTAGCCATAACCTCAGTCCAGGGCCAGTTCTTGATAACACTTAGCACATGCGCAGGACAGTTAAGAACTCCGTGGTGGCAGCAGACACCCTGCGAATATGACAGCAATGTAGCACCAATGTAATACAAAAAAGATAAAGGCAATATTCAAGATGCTTGCCTAATCAAATAAGCAGAGATGTTGAAAATACTGTATAGGCTATAAGCCTCTATCAATATGCCCACAGTCTACACCGAAAAAGAATGCATCTCTACCATCACAGCATATCTGGCAAATACCTACAGAAACTCTAATAACCTACATAGACCGACAAGACACATGTACACCAAACCAAGGAGTATCTTAGTAAAGCCATAATTATAGACATCAGTATCTTACAGATAGAGTGACGAACACGCATAAAGGCTTTTACCTGTGTGACTATATTTAAATAAAAAGTCACATGCATCACATATATGGTAAATAGAGGCTCCCCTATGGATTCACATCATAGTCATGTCAATCAACAAACACAAGCAAGAGAACAAAAGGGTGGCAAACCACAAGACATCTATGTGAGGACAGGGAGTATATATATATATATATATATATATATATATATATATATATATATAT
Source organism: Ascaphus truei (assembly GCF_040206685.1). Classification (NCBI taxonomy): domain Eukaryota; kingdom Metazoa; phylum Chordata; class Amphibia; order Anura; family Ascaphidae; genus Ascaphus; species Ascaphus truei. The sequence goes on from NC_134486.1 coordinate 347,124,634, forward strand.
ATATATATATATATATATATATATATATATATATGCAAATATAGCTGTATGCTCATCTGCATTTCTTAGGCAGGTCTGCAACCCCGCCTTTCCCCATCATCACCCAGCATACAGCACTTCCACTGCAGCAAGGGATTCTGGGAAATGACATGCAAATGAGCACACAGTGTCACTTTTTGCCTCAATAACCATTTTTAACATGGTTCCCTATAGGCTTAAGCTTGCTGCATGGTCACAGCTTTGAGCACAGCCAGGGTTAAGGTGCATACCCAGAAAACCACCCACAGACAGCTGTTTCGACCTTGATGGGTCTCATCAGTGTGGGGTTGATTTTACTGGGAATGCAAGAGAGGCTATGGGATAGGCTAAACCATAATACTGAGTTAAGTTATGGTGAGTAAAAAAAGTGACAAAAACCCTCCACAGGAAAGCAAATATGCAAATATAGCTGTATGCTCATCTGCATGTCTTAGTCAGGTCTGCAACCCTGCCTTTCCCCATCATCACCCAGCATACAGCACTTCCACTGCAGCAAGGCTATATTTGCATATTTGCTTTCCTGTGGAGGGTTTTTGTCACTTTTTTTACTCACCATAACTTAACTCAGTATTATGGTTTAGCCTATCCCATAGCCTCTCTTGCATTCCCAGTAAAATCAACCCCACACTGATGAGACCCATCAAGGTCGAAACAGCTGGCTGTGGGTGGTTTTCTGGGTATGCACCTTAACCCGGCTGTGCTCAAAGCTGTGACCATGCAGCAAGCTTAAGCCTATAGGAACCATGTTAAAAATGGTTATTGAGGCAAAAAGTGACACTGTGTGCTCATTTGCATGTCATTTCCCAGAATCCCTTGCTGCAGTGGAAGTGCTGTATGCTGGGTGATGATGGGGAAAGGCGGGGTTGCAGACCTGCCTAAGACATGCAGATGAGCATACAGCTATATTTGCATATTTGCTTTCCTGTGGAGGGTTTTTGTCACTTTTTTTACTCACCATAACTTAACTCAGTATTATATATATATATATATATATATATATATATATATATAGACCATACGATACCGGTTGCAACACGACATCAAGGGACAGCACGCAGGTAAGTAAATCAAAAATGTTCTATATTTGATAGAAGACACAAAAACGGTTTTTGCAACCGGTATCGTATGGTCTGTTATTGCTTTATGGGATAAGCACCAAAACTTATTTACTTGCATATGGTGTGCCGGCTGTGCATTGGATTCTATATATATATATATATATATATATATATATATATATATATATATATATAATATATATATATATATTCTTTGAATCACAGTCTTCTAGTGTTTAATTTGTAGAAAAGGGAGACAAACACGTATATACACACAAGAGGCACTCAGCCCTCAACCTTCTGTGGTTTATTTCTCCATTGGTGACACTTTGTAAACACCGTCACTTTAAGAACAAAATAAATCATAAAAGGAAACATCTACACCTGTCAGGAGTCTAACACACATACATATCCATATCTGCAATATTGGCTGACTAAGCCAGTTACTAACTTTAAATAACACACAGAAATAACATTGAGTCCTTAACTGTCAGATGAGGACAGCGTCACAATAGATCCTCAGTTGCTGCAACATGTGGGGGGGGTCTACCCCAACTGGATCCTGGGGAACAGTTTCCTCCCAGCCTAATGGCTTTAAGAGAGAGACTGGAGCAGCAAACCTCACTGCAATATATTCCTGTTCCTTAATTAGGAGAGCAGGTGAGGGAAACCAGAAGCATTATAAAGTCTGGTATGGATTTCCTATCCACCAGCCTTAGTGATTGTGAATCTGTGGAGCAGATCACTTCCATACTAAGTCTGCACTTCTATAAATCAGACAGAAAGCTGCCCACTATCCTGGGACTATGTCACATATCCTACCCCCCAGCTTACACCTTCTGGGGTGAGTGACCATGGATATATTTTACAAAAAGGCCACTACCTAACTTTGTGTGCTATACTGTAAGCTACCAATACTTTTAAAAGATACAAATCTTGTTATCTTATTAAGGGCCATCAACCCTGTATACTAATTTGGGGTCTTACCTATATTTACAAAGAAGAGAAAATACAATACTACAATATTATTGCACTGCATACTCTAGAGGCATAATATACAATATAATTGCACTAACGAATTATGTTATAATGCTAAACTGTCCGTGACATAGTCCGCACTTGTAACTTAATCGGTTAGTTGCCACATATTTTTTTTCTTTATTTCCAGTCCATTACATCCTCAGACTTCATTTCAATGCCCGCTGCATCCTGCACATGATTGGACTGTTTCTTCAGCCTCTGACGTGACACCCGGACTGTATTCTCCTTGGCTCCACACTGTGGTCTAGAGTGGGCAGATCTGGAACTATTCAAGTGAAGCGTTGCCCTTCGTCGCCTCTGCTTTCCAATCTTTCAACCTTCTAGGCACCTCTTACTGAAATGTCTCTTCACAGCGGCTGCCCTCATGGCAAGGAATCCACTTTGGGTCCCATGGGCACTGCAGTCAAGCTTACCGGAGCGCATCACTTGCTCAGGCGGTTCAAACTTTGTAATCTCATTTTGCACTTGAGTGGTGTCCCCAGATCTCTCTGTACCCTTGTCTTCACAGGCATTAGTTTCTGTAGGATACAGATGCTTGAGCTGGGCCAATACCTTTTCTTGTAGTGGAGACACTTGTGCATTACTGTTCCGCATAGCTTCCTTTTGTCTTAACTCTACCGCTATCTTTTTTCTGTACTACTTCTGTGACCCAAGTGTCTGTCTTAGATTTGTAACCTTTATCTCAAACTTAATTTGAGGAACCTCCGTATGGGCAGCAGTAGAGTCCAATGTAGCTTCCCGCTCAGTCTTCAGAGCCTCGAGCTCGTCTCCCAGGTCACGCTTTTGTTTCTCTGCCATCTTTCGGCCAGTACACTAAAACTCCAGGTCCTTCTTCAGGTCTTGTAGTTGTCCTTCTGTACAGATGCAGCGGCCGTTATTGAAACACTTCACACGATGTATACCTCGGAATACCCATGTCATGGCACGGGATTTCTTCCAACCGTACCGCCTTAAGAAGCAAGTGCAGGTGACTGCACAAAAAATGGCATTTTAGTGTTCTGACTTTTAAACACCTGAAATTGACACAGTAACACAGTACTGTACACATTACAATTCATTCATTTCTTTGCATTTAATTGCACACATTCCATGAAATTCAAACAAAGCAACCACGATAAACACGTGTGCCTGGGGCAATTGGCCGCATTAATGCCACGTGGAGTACAGCAGTGCACACGAAAACGGCGCCGTGATTTGTTTGAATAACGGTTGCTGCATCTGTGTTTCTTTTTCCGCTCAGTTTAGCTGCTGGTTCCACATCTGTTAGCTGATTCAGAGCAAGGTTTAACTCTATTTTATTTTCTCTATTCATGACCTAAAGCTGCCGGTTCTCCTCCTGGACCTTGTCCATTTCTATCTGCAGCCAGGCCCTTTCATTGGCCATGTGATCCAGCAGCTTACGGTTATCAGCCATCTGGGTTTCATAGCGTAATTTCAGGCACGCCACCTGACGGGCGGACATCTCCTCCTTCTCAGCAATCTGCATCTGCAGCTCTTCAATTTGATCCTGCAAGTGTGAGGAATCGCCATTCTGGCGTCCGTAGACCATCTCCTCACCTTAAAGTCCCTTCCGCGACAGACATCCAGGATGCGCAACCACATGGACACCCGCAGGGACCACCTGGAAACCTTCGGACACCTGTGGGGACCACCCAGAGACTCACAGACACCCATGGGGACCACCCAGAGACCCCCGGATACCCACGAGGCCCACCCAGAGACCACTGGACACCTGCAGGAATCCCTGGAGATCACCCAGAGACCCGTGGGGTTCCCTGCTGGTCTCCGAGGGGTCCCCGCCAGCCTCCATTATCAATCGTGTGCAGAAAAAGATGCTTTCATCCATCATGCAATATCTTTAGCACCAACATTTATCTGGCGCCAAAATATTGCAAGATCTAAAAGTTTGCTATGCTTATCACTATTTAGTGAATAGCAATTACTGGCAAAAATTAGCCATTTAGCTTTCTTTTGCTTGTCGGACGATTTTTTGGCCTCAGGCTGTTAACGGTCATTAAAAAACCATTAGAGTGTGATACTGCACTGTTATCACTGATTAGTGAATAGCAAAGCAGGCAGTATCACGCTATAATGGCATTTATCATTCATTAAACCACTTACAGTATGTCACTAAATATTTATCTCTAGTGAAGATTGACTGATAATAAAGTATCACTGTTAAGTGAATAGGCCCCCTAAGAATCAGTCAATTAAAGCAACAATACCCCTTACTCCATTTTTAACTTTTAATCTTTTTTGTAGAATTGGAACCATACTATTTTTTAGCTGATGGGACCTCTGGTTTCCAAGATATCTGCCTTTTTAGTTGCTACTATTTCTGGTCCCTTTTGGGAAAGCAATATGGCTTTCTTCCAAGCCTCACTCCCACAAGGAGCCACATGTTTATCAGAGAATGACATTGTAGCTTCCTATTAGATTATACCGGTGGCTGACCTTCATTTTCATTTCTTTATCAGCACATAAAGAGGTAACTATCATGGGAACAGGGAGGTCCTCGAGTTAGAAATTGTGTGGTTCAACTCCAGGGGATCCACTGGTCTAGATAGGAAAAACTAAATACAAAGATGGGTAGATTGCCTGCACCCCTTGGGTGATCTGCAATGGAGCTACAATATAATGGGGTCTGGAACTCAAGGGTCGCCTTGATGTAGTAGCTGCATCATAAAATGCCACCTCGTTTTACTAGCATGTCCTGCGCTAGATACAATCTACAATGAAGGAGGAAGACTCCTTCCCTTTCATTCTGTCTCAGCAACAGAACGATCATATGATCGCTTTAGTGAAGCCATCACATGACCTCAAGTGCCAGAGGTTCTGGCAAATATATATATAATTTATGATTTTCTCTGAAAAATAGGAATTTATTGTAGAGTCAGATTTTTTGCTGAATGTTAATATCAATTAATTTCCATATTTACAGATAACTGCTAACTGATAACATTAAATAATAAAATACAGAGACAATGTAAAATGTGTTAGGTTCTATTCTAATCCATAATAATCTTTTGATTTATTTTGTTGTAAATGTAATACCTGGAAATCACAGTTTAAAGATTTATCAGGCCTTGTCACTTTGGGTAATTTGAACAAAGATTTACTCTACAATACAACTTCCATGATGGAAGACCGCTTACAACTCATTAAGTTGGATGGGCTTACTGATCCTTTCTAAAACATGCCTTGTTTAATAAATATGGCCCAGAAATAAACCCATTATCATGTCATACAGTTATGAAGCTGTAGATGATTTAGATATGTTACATACTGCCTTGGTGTCATTTAACAACTTAGGTTCTCATTTTATTACACAAAAACTGCATGTGGGAACTGGCATCCAATAATATAATATGATCCATTCAGAGGTCTTTGAGGGGATTCATTAAGCTCTGATTATTGGTATTGGAGATGGATTGGCAATAATTGCCCTTGACTTGAATAGCAGTTACCACTAATCAAGCTCCAACACCCATTATCAGAGCTTCATTAATGTTTTTGTTCAATTCTAAATGTCATTGTCCATACAAATATATAAAACCTACCTCTTATCATTATTTACTAAATGGTAATATATACTATATGTTAGTTATTTATAATAATTTCTGCTGCCAAATGAAGGACAACTTTTGATTCTGTATTTTACTGTACGTGTTAGACATATTGGATGCACAACATTTTGTGTAGTTTTCTCGTTTTGATATATAGGGGTTCATGCAGTAAGCAGCGGAAAGGCAATTCTCGCCACTTTCCCGCCAAAAATGGCTACCCCTATTCAGTAAGGGGCGAGAAAGTGGCAAGAATCAAAAAAACGCCAGTTTGGTTGGCGTTTTTTTTTCTTCGCTGGTGGCGAGGTGAGAAGGCACTTTCCGCCTAAAATTGAAACTTTTTCCACCACGCTGTATTCTAGTAGTGGCGAGAAGCTAAGCGGAGCTATTCGCCACTCTAGAATGGTGTTTTTCTGGCGAATCAGCCACGCAAAAAAAAGTTGGCAAGTTGATGGTGAGAGGCTGATGATGAGTGGCGGATCGGCACTTAGACAAAATTCTGCCCTTTTTCCTGGCTGGGATTGATGCCGGGGGTCTCCTGAGCTGATACCATTAATACCAGCACCGGACCCCCCCGGCATGCATCTAAGGCAGAAAAAATGCATTTAAAGGCCATTTCATTACCTTAGCGGCTAACCGCTAAGGCAATGAAGGGGTTAAACAGCCGTGCCAGCTTTAGTGTGGGTAGCGGGGGTGGGTGAAGGGGGTATTTGTCCCTTGCTGTTTTTTTTAGGGCTTGCGGGGGGGTTGCGGGTGCACTTAACCCCTTCACGACCGTAGCAGTTAATACCGATACGGTCATGAAGGGGTTAAGGCCTCCCGCTACCCACCCGCAAGCCCTAAACAAACCACCTTTGGGGCTAATACCCCCTTCACCCACCTGCTCTACCCACAATAAAAAGAAAACACACACAACAGCCCTGCACTAACTAAAGAAATATATATATATATATATATATATATATATATATATATATATATATATATATATATATATACTAGCTGAGAGACCCGGCGTTGCCCGGGATGTAAATGCGTAATAGGTAGTATTATTTATAAATCGTGGAACAATAGGTGACTGTTTGTTGTAAAGGTTGGATAATAATATTGAAAAGAAAGATGGAAGAAAATGTAATACGATGTTGTATAAAAATGGTTTATTGTAACCACACCACAGTACAATGTATATTTTGGTGGCATAAGTGATGTAAAAATCTGAGTTGTGTGTCCTGCTAGGGTGTGAGGCGGCGGGTGGCGCGTGGGTTGTGAGTGCTGTGTGCGAGTGGGGGTCCTGCTAGGGTGTGAGGCGGCGGGTGGTGCTTGGGTTGTGAGTGCTGTCTGTGAGTGGGGGTCCTGCAAGGGTGTGAGGCGGCGGCTGGCGCGTGGGTTGTGAGTGTTGTCTGTGAGTGGGGGTCCTGCTAGGGTGTGAGGCGGTGGGTCAGTGATGTCGGTGCGTAGGGGTGGGAGGCAGCAGGTGTGTGTGGCGGCAGGTATGTGTCGAGTGTGGCGGGTGTCTGTTGAGTGCGTGCAGCGGCTGTGAAGCGGTGGGTGAAAGGCAGAGGCGGCCGGAGTAAGGGCGGGTGAAAGGCAGAGGCGGGGGTGGGGAGGCGGTAAGGCGGGCATGAAGGCGAAGGGCGGCGGGAAGGGGAGGAGGGGGTGGAGGAGGGGGGCAAGGGGTGGAGGAGGGGGCAAGGGGTGGAGGAGGGGGGCAAGGGGTGGAGGAGGGGGGAAGGGTTAGAGGAGGGGGGGAAAAAGGGTTAGAGGGGGGGGGGAAAGGGTTAGAGGGGGGGGGGAAAGGGTTAGAGGAGGGGGGGGGAAGGGTTAGAGGAGGGGGGGGAAGGGTTAGAGGAGGGGGGGGAAGGGTTAGAGGAGGGGGGGGAAGGGTTAGAGGAGGGGGGGAAGGGTTAGAGGAGGGGGGGAAGGGTTAGAGGAGGGGGGGGGAAGGGTTAGAGATGGGGGGGAAGGGTTAGAGGAGGGGGTGGAAGTGTGGGAGGGGGTGGGAGGGGAAAGGGGAAAAAGAGGTGGAGGGGGGGGAAGAGGAGCGGAGGGGGGGTGGAAAGGGGAGTGGAGGGGGGGTGAAGGGGAGCGGAGGGGGGGGAAGGGGGGGGAAGGGGAGCGGGGGGGGAAGGGGAGAAGTGGTGGGAAGGGGGAGGAGGGGGGAGGTGGTGGAAAGGGGGAGAAGGGGGGAGGTGGTGGAAAGGGGGAGAAGGGGGGAGGTGGTGGAAAGGGGGAGAAGGGGGGAGGTGGTGGGAAGGGGGAGAAGGGGGGAGGTGGTGGGAAGGGGGGAGGTGGTGGGAAGGAGGAGGAGGGGGAAAGTGGTGGAAAGGGAGAGAAGGGGGGATGTGGTGGGAAGGGGGAGGAGGGGGAAGGTTGTGGGAAGGGGGAAGGTAGTGGGAAGGGGGAGGAGGGGGGAAGGGGGGGAGGGGGGAGGTGGAGATGGTGGGAAGGGGGGGAGGTGGTGGGAAGGGGGGGGGGTGGTGGGAAGGGGGTGGAGGTGGTGGGAAGGGGGGGAGGTGGTGGAAAGGGGGGGGAGGTGGTGGGAAGGGGGGGAGGGGTGAGGTGGTGGGAAGGGGGAGGAGGTGGGAAGGGGGAGGCGGAGGGAAGGCGGGGGGTGGGAGGCGGTGGGAAGGCGGGGGGTGGGAGGAGGTGGGAAGGCGGGGGGTGGGAGGCGGGGGGATGGCGGGAGGTGGTAGGCGGTGGGATGGCGGGAGGTGGTGGGAAGGGGGGGGAGGCGGTGGGAAGGGGGGAGGGAGGCGGTGGGAAGGGGGAGGGAGGCGGTGGGAGGGGGGGGGGGGGCGGAGGGAGGCGGTGGGAAGGGGGGGGGGCGGTGGGAGGCGGTGGGAAGGGGGGGTGGGAGGCGGTGGGAAGGGGGGGTGGGAGGCGGTGGGAAGGGGGGGGAGGGAGGCGGTGGGAAGGGGGAGGGAGGCGGTGGGAAGGGGGAGGGAGGCGGTGGGAAGGGGGGGGGGGCGGAGGGAGGCGGTGGGAAGGGGGGGGGGCGGAGGGAGGCGGTGGGAAGGGGGGGGGGCGGTGGGAGGCGGTGGGAAGGGGGGGTGGGAGGCGGTGGGAAGGGGGGGTGGGAGGCGGTGGGAAGGGGGGGTGGGAGGCGGTGGGAAGGGGGGGGGAGGCGGTGGGAAGGGGTGGGGGGAGGCGGTGGGAAGGGGGGCTGGGAGGCGGTGGGAAGGGGGGGGGAGGCGGTGGGAAGGGGGGGGAAGGGGGGAGGCGGTGGGAAGGGGGGAGGCGGTGGGAAGGTGGAGGGAAGGGGGGGGAGGCGGTGGGAAGGGGGGGGAGGCGGTGGGAAGGGGGGGGAGGCGGTGGGAAGGGGGGGTGGAGGGGAGGTGAAGGGGGGGGTGGAGGGGAGGTGAAGGTGGGGGGGTGGAGGGGAGGTGGAGGGGGGGTGGAGGGGAGGTGAAGGGGGGGGAGTGGAAGGGAGGTGAAGGGGGGGGTGGAAGGGAGGTGAAGGGGGGTGGAAGGGAGGTGAAGGGGGGGGGTGGAGGGGAGGTGAAGGGGGGGGGGTGGAGGGGAGGTGAAGGGGGGGGGTGGAGGGGAGGTGAATGGGGGGTGGAGGTGGGGAGGTAAATGGGGAGGTGAAGGGGGGTGGAAGGGAGAAGTGGAGTGAGGGGAGGTGAAAGGGGGTGAGGGGAGCTGATGGGGGGTGAGGGGAGGTGAAGGCCGCTCACTCACCCGTCCGGCAGGTCCCACGTGGATCTGAGGCGGGAGGCAGCGTGTTGTGGCCGCTCTCCCGCTGTGTCCCGGGCGCTCGCTCGCTCCCCCGCTGACTGTTGCGGCGCCGGGGGGGGGGATCGGGGAGACACTGACACTGGAGGGGAGGGGGGGGTGGAGGGGAGGTGAAGGGGGGGTAGAGGGGAGGTGAAGGCCGCTCACTCACCCATCCGGCAGGTCCCACGTGGATCTGAGGCGGGAGGCAGCGTGTTGTGGCCGCTCCCCCGCTGTGTCCCGGGCGCCGCCATCTTGGGCACTCGGCGCCGCGAGGCAGCCTGCCTGGCCACTGGCTGTTCCCCCGCCGGGGAGGGATGAGTTGTAGCGCCGGGGAGGGGGGGGCATGTATATGTGTGGGGGGGGGAGAGGTGGGAGATATAGAGGGGGGGTCTCGCACGGCCGCTGACACTGGGTGGGTGGGGGGGGGGGGGGCGCTGAAGGGGTAATAATAGTGTGTGTGTCCCGCTGACTGTAGCGGCGCCGGGGGAGGGGGGGGTCGGGGTGAAAGCGCGGGAGACACGGGGAGAGGAGGAGGTGCGCGCGGGTGCTGCTAACACTGTGAGCCCCGCTAATGTATGTAACAGTGTGTGTGTGTGTGTGTGTGTGTGTGTGTGTGTGTGTGTGTGTGTGTGTCACTGTGTGTGTGTGTCACTGTGTGTGTGTCTGTCACTGTGTGTGTGTGTCCCTGTGTCCCTGTGTGTGTGTGTGTGTGTGTGTGTGTGTGTGTGTGTGTGTGTGTGTGTGTGTGTGTGTGTGTGTGTGTGTGTGTGTGTGTGTGTGTGTGTGTGTGTGTGTGTGTGTGTGTGTGTGTGTGTCTGTGTCTGTGTGTGTCTGTGTGTGTGTGTCCCCCCCTGTGTGTGTGTGTCCCTGTGTTCCCTGTGTGTGTGTCCCTGTGTTCCCTGTGTGTGTGTGTGTGTCCCTGTGTGTCCTTTGGCCCGTCACTCCGCCTCAGGCCAATGAGAGGTGTGCGGGGGCGGGCGGGCCAAGGGACCAATGAGATTTCCCCTAGGGACACCGGACATCCAGGCAGGCATGCATGCAGGCAGGCAGGCAAACATACAGTGCTTTCACTAATATAGTATAAGATATATATATATATATATATACAGTAGAGGCAACGTTTATTCTAACATTTGCCGTAAACTAGGTTACATTCTGGGTATGTGCTGGGTATGTGCTGGGTATGTTCTGGGCTAGTTTGAGGCACGTTTAAGGCATTTCTGCATTGACTAATGACCCATAGGATTAACACAGCAGGGATCCCTGGCAGTCCAATTCAGTTTGAATGGGACTGCCAGGGACCCCCGCTGTTAATCTGATAGGCCATTAATCAATGCAGAAATGCTGGGACTAGTTTAAGGAAAGTTTAAGGCATGTATTCAGAATGTACCTGGGTGTTTCCTGGATTTTTTGGGGAATTGCCACTGGTTTTTGTTCGAATAAGAGTTGCCTCTACTGTATATATATATATATATATATATATATATATATATATATATTTGCAAATACAACTGTATGCTCATCTGCCTGTCTTAGTCAGGTCTGCAACACCACCTTTCACCATTATCACCCAGCATGCAGCACTTCCACTGCAGCAAGGGATTCTGGGAAATGACATACAAATGAGCACACAGTGCCACTTTTTACCTCAAAAACCATGGATAATAGTGCATGTATCCATTTAAAATACATACAGAACAATAAATACATTAAATACATGTAGCACTCACCCATGCCCGGCTGCCACGATGAAGGCCATCCTCATTTTCATCCTGCCCATGCCCCATCCGCTTCTGCAAAACAGACACAAGAATAAAAACATCCAATGTAATGTCCCCTAACCCCTTAATCACCATAGCGGTTATTAACCGCTACAGTCATTAAGGGGTTAACCCACCATCACCCACATACCCTACCCCACTACCCTCCCACGCCCTGAGGCCTAACCACTTTCACCCACTACCCACAAGGGAGGCCGACCCACATACCCTTGGGGCCAATACCCCCTCCCCCCACCCCAACACATACAGTACAATAATGTGCCAAATAACTATTATCCAGATAGGGATAATACATTATTTGGCCATTATTAAACACATTAAATACCATAGTAAAATAAAGAAAATTCTACTAACCTCATCAAGAAGGCCCCGTCGCAAGCATCATCATTGTGGTCCGTTGCCAAAATAATAAATAGCCAATAAATTTCAATTACATTCACATATCAATGAAATCCTTAATCACCTTATCGGGTACTAACCTCAAAGGTAATTTAGGGGTGAAGCCATCCTGGCAATGGCAAAACCACTTATCCATAACATCCTCAATGAAATAAAATGTAATTTCCTAAACAAATCTAATGTAATCATCCAATCTAAAGCATTTAAATGCCAATTCAAAGTCTCAAATGCCACTTAAAGCATTGCATTTACATTGTATACATGCTGCATAAAATGTAAGCTACATGTAGACACTGCAAATCAATGTTAACAATACAATATTTCAAATAAAATAGCATTACATCAAAAGAAGTATACAATGTAATCCAATAAAGTCACCATCAATCAATTAACATACCTGAATTACATCCCAAAACAATTAAAATAGCATCCATACCAATTACACAATTAACTATAGCAACCGTTACAGAGAACAAGTTACCATCATACAAAATAGGACACCAACAATTACAATATACTAAAGCAAGCCTCACCATTACCTACAGTACAGCATATAAGCCCAAAAATTACATCTATCTAATTATAAAATACATTTAACACATATCTATGCATAGCAGCATAGCCAAAATCATTTACAATACTGCAAAGAAAGCTTTTACAACACTATCATTTCTTACCCTATATAATTATATATTGTTTCTTTTATTTTTATTGTATTATTTCATGATGAGGCCACTGTACAAAGGAATGTGTGAAGGGTGGGTATGTGGACAGGATGGCTTAACCCCTTCATTACCTTTGCGGTTAGTATTCTATAAGGTGATGAAGGGTTCATTGATATGTGAATGTCATTGAAATGTATTGGCTATTTATTATTTTGGCAACGGCCCACAATGATGATGCTGGCGACGGGGCCTTCTTATTAATGAGGTTAGTAGAATTTTCTTTATTTTACTATGGTATTTAATGTGTTTAATAATGGCAAAATAATGTATTATCCCTATCTGGATAATAGTTATTTGGCACATTATTGTAATGTATGTGGTGGGGGGAGGGGGTATTGGCCCCAAGGGTATGTGGTAGGACTCCCTTGTGGGTAGTGGGTGAGGGTGGTTAGGCCTCAGGGGGTGGGGGTTAGTGGGGGAGGGTATGTTGGTGATGGTGTGTTAACCCCTTAATGACTGTAGCGGTTAATAACCGCTATGGTGATTAAGGGGTTAGTGGACATTACATTGGATGTTTTTATTCTTGTGTCTGTTTTGCAGAAGCGGGTGGGGCATTAGCAGGATGAAGATGAGGATGGCCTTCATTGTGGCAGCCGGACATGGGTGAGTGCTATATGTATTTAATGTATTTATTGTTCTGTATGTATTTTAAATGGACAACTGCACTATTATCCATTTGTGGATAATAGTAATGTTGCCCATTACTGTGTGTTGTGTATTTCTATGTTTATTGGGGGCAATTGTCCCCAATAAACATGCTATTATGCGTTAACCCCTTCATTGCCTTAGCGGCTATCCGCTATGGTAATGAAGAAGCATTAATGTATTTTAATAATATTGTGCGGGAGCACGGGGTCCCCTTAACTGAACCACATTGATTTGTGGCTCAGAGACCCCCTGCTTCCCGAGTTACAGGCCCCGGTTTGGGGCATCGGTTACAATGTGGACGCCATGTTTATTGCGGGCACGTAGTGTATGGGACGCTATAAACATGGCGGCGACACTGCCCACCCGATCTCACATACCGGGGCCTGTAACTCGGGAAGCAGGGGGTCCCTGGTCCAAAAAGCTATGCGGTTCAGCTCAGGGGAACCCCTGCTCACTGTACAGAATTATTAAAAAATTATTCATGCTGCTTCGCTACCATAGCAGATAGCCGCAAAGGTAAGGAACGAGTCTTTATTGATATGTGTGTTTTAGTCATAGTGTAGATGTGCAGAGGGTCTCCGGAGCTGAACTGCTTTGGTTTTAGGTCCGGGGACCCCCTGCTTCCCGAGATACAGGCCCCTTTAGGGGGTGCCAGTATCCCTCTGCTTTGTTTACATTCCGCGGTCACGTGATCGGGACCTTTAAATGCAGAAGGATACCGGCACCTCATAAAGGGGCCTGTATCTCGGGAAGCAGGGGGTCCCTGGACCTGAAACCAATGCGGTTCAGCTCCGGAGACCCCCTGCACATGTACACTATGAATAAAAATGGTTTAAAAAATAATTTTTAATGTGCTGATGTTTGCGCCGAGAGAGCAGCGGATCTCTCTCTGCTGCAAACACATCTCGGCAGGGGACGGCTTCTCGGAAGTTTTTCGCCAGGCAGCCGTCTCGACACCGGTTACTATCCATTTTATCAAATGGCGGTCACTCATTCATTCGCCAGGGTTTCGCCCTTACAGCATACAGCGAGTTTAACACGCCAAAAACATGGCTAATTGCTAAACTGGCTAATGCATTTTTCCGCTGCTTTCTGCATGATGCCCATAGAGTGTATTCAATAATCTCTGAAGCGGTTGGTCCATTGTGATTGACCGAAAGTTCCCATTGATTTGCTTTGGAGCTTATTCAATAACTCCATTCATTTTATATTTCTAGAATGACACTAGTTCAATGTACAATTGTTTCTGCATAGCCGTACTGTACATTACACTTTTTCAGGGCACTACGAGAGTTTATTTGCAGAAACACAACAAGATCAGAAACATGCATTTTCTTAGCAAGTCATATAAAACCTAATTTTAATTTAAATAGGCTATCTGTATTGAGATACTGTACTATGTTCATTATTCTGCCCTCTGCCCTTTTTAGTGTGAACGGAATGACCAAAGACAAATTAATTTTAATTTGCTTCTGAATTTTCTTTTTTAAATAAATATCTATACAGTTCTTGCAACACACAAATCCAAAGATATTAAGCAGTCTTTTGTTTATTGCATTTTAATTGTAGTTATGTACAGTAGTTGAATACTGCTGCGACACACTTTATTCGAGCAAATACCCAGTATGTACCTGGCAGATACCTGGAATGCGCCACTCCTCACCTCAGACAAGCCCCGTTACGTTTGCCTTCCCAGCCATGGTTCATGCCTGGCTGACGGGCGGCTGATCTGTTAAATGATAATGATTAGGATTTAATAGGCTGCAATGCTTCGCGTGTCTACCAGATGGCATAAATTCATGAATTGTAATGCAGTATATATATATATACTGTGCAGTATTGCAGCCAGCGGGAATAAAATGCTTCAATCCCTGCCTGGAAAATAACGCAATGCACTCGGGCAGAAAACAGTCACAAACCTCAATACACCCGAGTATACCCGAATTCGTGGGACTAGCCGAGCTCGAATAAAGTGTGTCGCCAGTGTACATGATAAATAATATGCTATGACTATCAACCCAATTGTTCAATATAATATCAATTATATTTGGTGGGGGCTGAGGATAACATATTGTTTTAATAGAAAATCTATTGGAATACAGTCTAATTATATAGTTATATGGAAGATGATGTACTGGAATTGTGAGAAATTATGCTTTTGAGAGAAAGGATTCACCCTAAGCAAGGTTAGCTGTACAGGGTCAGCTCTGTTGATTCAATGAAACAAAGTGAACATTTTATCAAGAGTATACTGAACACCTTTCACTTGTAGAGACTTAAAACTTTTTGTGATCAAAATATATATTGTAGCAACAATTACTTTATTATTATGTCATCCCGTTATCATATAAATAGAAAACAATAGAATTCAGACAAGGACACTGTTAGTAGTATCTTTAAGTAAGAGATTGCCAAATGAACTCCATGAAGAGGCAACTTTTTGGTTGAATTTTATTTATTGAATGAAATTATGACACATCGTAGCATTTACTATTTTTTCAGTTGAAGTAAGAATACCAAATGCACAGTAATAGAAAAGCCCACAAAAAAACTCAAATAAACTGACTGTGCTTACTGTACGAGAAAATCTTTCTCGTCATATTATACAGATATTTATGCAGATATCACTGCTTGCAAATAGTGACTACATTGAAAATGATCAGTTTTTACTAAATGGTTTATCCAAATGACTCAATGTTTAATATGTACACCGCTTTAATATAGGATTTCTTTTTTTGTGCATCAAATAAAGATATGAACATGATTTAAGCCATTTGCCTTGCTGGCATTGTGAACACCTTTCAGAATAGCATATACTCGCTGAGTGAACACACTAATCTGACCTGCAAAGTCAATCATTTTATTTATTACTCTCTATTCGAGGTTGACCTTATTGTCTGTTCACTTTCCACTCGGCTGATTTCAATTTTGTTTCACAGCAGTGTGAAACATTTACTAAAGAATGGAAAATAATTACTAGCGGAAATAGATTTTCTATTTAACAGTGGTTTGGAAATATATTTAGTCAGCACTATGCCTAAAGAAAAATATATGTTTTACAACCTCCGCTGTTTCATGTTCTTTATCAATACAGGGCCAATGAGGAATAATAATGAAATCTCATTATCATCTAGTTCCCACGGCATGACAATTAATGCCACATAGAACAAGTGTATGTGCCTCATTTACTCTTTGCCTGGCTTTCCTAGAATTTATGGAATCCTGAGGCTCCATTTTAGCCAGGAAAAAAAAAACAATCTATTAAGGAAAAACAAATAATGGATATGCAAAGATAATGGTTAACTGAAGGTTTTTAATTCAAGATTTCAGGACCACTCAGCCTACTTATTTAGAACATATAGATCCCTCCTATACAAGCCATCATCTACACCTTCTGAAAACTCTCTACACTGGCAGGTCATCACTTCTTCAGATCCACAGAGTTTTGGTGGAATGGCCACTGTGCTCTTTACTGGATCCTCTTACATTCCTGCAGTCTCTGCTATTCACCCATACATATTAAAAACTCAGTGTTGGACACCCTTAGATTCTGCACCCAAATGATAGTTCCAATTCACTTTATCTGAAAGGCCTCCAAGTGCTACATTTATCCCAGCACTGCTAATGGATTATATCCGCTAACAAGGTAATTTCATTCAGTCTCCATGACAATGCAAGCATTGAAACATATTTTTGTCAGAATCAAATTGTCATTATCCATTCTAAATATACAAAGTTTGTCTTTTCCCAACTATAAAACACGCGTACATTGGGGTGGGGGAGATTGTGTAGCTGCAGCTCCACAAGGCGGCTGATGGAAGAGTGCAGTCCAACATCACACAGAAACAAACTGGCAAATAAACAGAATAATACATATCAAACTTGATAAAGACAAGAATTAAAGAATATACTTACATCTAGGATGCATCCAAAAAGGAAGACGCAGGAGCTCTCACCCTTAATTCAAAGGCAGGATCTGAAGGAGAATAGGGGCCTGTGCCAAGAAGTAGAATCGGCACCTGCATTACCATGTGCAGCCTCAGAATACGGTAGGATGAGGAAGAAGAAATTGTGCAGGTTGGTTGTGAGTTTGCTACAAGAGAGGACATACAACACATTTCAAACAGAAAAGATGTGTAGTGTTTGCAGAAGAAACTCACTTTAACAAGTTAAATACTGCCCAACAAGGTTTTCTGACCATTATTATGCTAGGTTTTCTTGAACTCAGTCAGAAGTAAGATAAACAGTGTTTGTATACTGGTCAGTAAGAATATGCCTTTTCAAGTAAAAGACTATAAGACAGATCAGAGGGGATGTTTATATACTGTAGCTCAAGGCTTAATAAGAAATGTTCCCTATGCTTTTGCTAATACATATGCTACTAAGCTTGGACAGAAAGACGTTTTAGAACATGCATTAATGATAATTGACTTGTTAAAGGAGGGGTGCCTTGTGGTGGGGGGCGACTTTAACATGATCCTAAATCCTAGCCTAGACAGCTTATCATGGAAATCAACTCTATCTAAGAAACAAACAAGATGAATAAATACAATTCTACATCTTCATCAACTACTGTACTTGATGTGAACTACTGGATGTTTGGAGAATAATAAATCCAACAACCAGAGATTACTCCTTCTATTGAAACCCACACATGGTTTACACAAGAATTTAGTATTGTTAGTAAAGCAAAAACATCTTGATGGAGTCAAGGATATCAAGATTGGCCCTATCACATCGTCTGACAATGCCCCTACTGAGATGATGTTGAAAATTGGTGGGTTTACCAAAGCGAAACGGACATGGTGTCTAAATTAAACTTTAATAAAAGTCTCCGGTCTCTCAGATAAAATCAGGAACTCTATGATGGAATTCTTCTTCAATAATCAAGCTATCAGCCTCAGCTCCAATAAATTGGGAAGTGCCCAAATGCGTGATACACAGAGAATTGATCAGATTAGACACATATCACAAGAAGTAGAGAGAGTTAGAAATAGAAAATCGAATTAAAAAAATTCAAGAAATAGAACTGAAACATGAGAAACAACAAATGACATAGGGAGGCTTAGAATAGGTAGATCCCCATTGATAGCTTAAAACATTGTTAAATCATAAAACAGAGAAAGCATACTAAACAGAGATACTATGAGAAAAGGAGCAAGGCAGACATATTATTAGCTATGAAGCTGAAGAGAACACAAAGTAAGTTTTGAATGAGTTCATTGAAAACACAAGAAAGAGGAATTATATACTGTACAACCCAAACAGATAAAAGAGGAATTCAGAACGTTGTATTCTAAATTATATAACCTACCTTCATTATCGGGTGATGACACAATTAGATTTTGTGTACTAGATGGATAGAGCATTCAGACCAAGTACCACTTAACCTTACAACATTCTCCTCCCCAATGATGCCTTTCTGTGCCAATTATGTATTCGCTAGGCCATGATCCCCGCAACTTTTGGAGGTTGGACTAGAGCAAACATTATCCGACTCAGAAATCCTCTCTTTGTCGATATATTATTACCTTCTAGTCACTTTGTATTGTATTGTATATCTTTATTTATATAGCGCCAAAAGTGTACCCAGCACTTCACAAAGAATACAGTACAGGGAATTATAATAATACAATAAGTGAAGCAAAATCAGACAATAGGAAAGGAAATCCCTGCCCCGAAGAGCTTACAATCTAAGAGGTTTGATGGAGAACTTACAGAGACAGCAGGTGAGGGAATAAATACTGTAGATGGCAGTGCTTGAACACAATGGGTGGTAGGAGTGACTAAGTGTGGGTGAATAGCCATGAGTGCAGGCTGTTGGGATGCTTTGTGGGGTGAGTTTGAAGGTTAATCAGTATTAAAATGAGAGGGTTAACAACATTTATTGGGGAAGAGATGACAGGGAGGCATGGGTGAAATCAGGTGTGCATGTCTGGGTCCACTTTGCATCCAAGTATAATTGGAGCAGCAAGTGTCATGGCAACATAGACAATTAAGTAATTACATTTTCAAAAGTGACAAAAAAATTGCTGACAACACTAAGACAACACACACACTTTGAGTCGGTCTTTAGATACTAAGGGGTCTCTGGGCACAATCTAGCTGCCATATATACAGTAGATTAACAATTTATGGGGATCAGAGTGAAAAGCAAAACAATGTGAAAGCATGAAAAAAAGAGATGAACTTGGAATTAGAGATGACATTGGGATAGAATATGGGATGTAAAGAGCTCCTCGTCAATTTCAGTCAGAACCCACGAAAGCATCTACAAAGGGAATTTTAGGTGGTACTACACTCTAGCCAGACTAAAATCCCTGTTCCGAGGTCTCAGATAGCAACTGGAGATTCTGCATGGAAAGGGCATTTTACTACATATACTGTATGGTGGAGTTGATCAAACATTAAGCATTTTTTTAAATCAGAATTAGATATCATCCATGAAATTAATGGAGTAATTGTTCCTGAAGACCCTTGGTTAATACTCCTCAACAGGGATATAATACCTAACTATAAGCTAAAAAAAAATCCCTGATTTTACACTTAGATGGAGATTCTGCTAACATGACTGATATAACAAAAAATTAAGGTGGATCTGTACCAGGCGCTAAAGCCACTTACATTTCCTGTCTTATGCAAAAAAATAGTCCAAAAGACCAAACCTGGGGCTTCAAAAAGTTAATCACAACAGTTTTATGAGACAGTGTTCAAAAGAACAATAAACAATGTAAATTCCTTTAAACTTCTTTAAACTAATTCTTGATTAAAAAGTATCCCAACCAGGTCCAAATGAAATTTTTATAGATGATCAGTCTTGGGGTTACAGTTTGAGCATTTGCAAAAAAGATAGCGCCTTGCTAGCTCTGCTCTACTTGAGAGCCTGCACAAACCAGCTACAATATGCAAAATAGAAGTGGCACATAGAATATGTTTAGTCCATAACTGTAGACTTCCATCCCCCTACAGTATATAACAGACTTAACAGACTGTGGGGGCTATGCACTAAGCAGTGATAAGTCATTTTAAGAGCGTAAAGTGCTTTTAGAAAGTGAAGTTCCGCCGAGCGCTATGCACTAAGCCGCGCAAACAGGCACTTTGCGCTCTAAAACGAGATTTTTCTTGACATTTTTTCAAAGTCCAACTTTGCTCTTACGATCAGCTGTTTGCCCTGAATCCTGCCCTTCTGCGGGATTCACTAAGCAACGCAAATTGATCGTACGTGAAAGTTGCGCTGAATAAAGCTCACCAGCTAAAGGCAGGTGATAAAAAAAGCTGGACTTAGAAAAAATTCTTTGTTTACCTTTTTCAGGCGCAAAACCAATACAACAAGCCGGCGGGTGTCCCCGGCTGACACCGCAGGGATCCCCGAGGGAGGCCGGGGGTTGCGCGGGTGTCCTCGGCTGACCCCGTGGCCATCCCGGGGTCCCCGCCGGAGTCCCGGGGTACCCGTGGGCCTGCGGTACCAATGTTGTGCCAACAAAAATACTAAACAATATTTCCAACTAAATACACCCCCCTAACACATACAGTACAATAATGTGCAAAATAACTATTATCCAGATATGGATAATAGATTATTTGCCCATTATTAAACACTGCATTAGCATACCTAAATAAAGTCAATAAAAACAGCAGCCAGCTAATCCAATGAATACAAGCAGTAACAACATCAACAATTATTTAATTAAACCATTAACCAATGAAACCAATTAATTCCTAAACCAACTCAAAATGAATACTAACACTAACCAATCAAACCAATTAATTACAACAACATTAATGAATGTAAACATTACTGTATAAGACAAATAAATACATTCAAACAATCTCTGAAAGAACCATAAAACGCATTAGCTAACATAATACAACATTAACTACAAACGAACAGCAATCGCAAACATTTTATTACATTAAGCAAGAAAAAAACAAACAATGACATCCACATAAGAAACTGACATTAATAAAACCAACAGCAATACCAAGCCAGAAATGCCCCCAAATATTGTCATAATAATATATTAATCTGTACCCTAAAGTGGTACAGATTAATATATTATCAGTCAATGTGCCTCCCCCAAAAAATCAAAAATCATATCCAATGAAAAAACCTGTAAAAAACGAAATTTACAAATATTCAATATATTACTTACCATTAGAAGCGGTGGCCCTCCGACTCCTGGGGTAACAGGAAGCTCATGTACATTGAAGGCCTCCAACAGCATCCGATGCCATCCGCCATGAAGATCCGGATCAGGTACCCAAATATTCTTTTTTCTTTCTTTAATTACCTTCTTCTATCTTCATCTTATCACCATTTCTTGTTCCTCTTTATCTTCTTTCTTCATCTGTCAATCCAAAATACCCCATGTTAAATCCCAGCCGATGCTGTCTCGTCGGCTTCTTGGGCTCAAATGAGGCGTCACGGCCTTAACTAGGGCTTGTGACGTCACATTTAGCCTCCAAAGGGTTAACAGCCACCTGATTGGCTGTTCAACCCATGTTCCGACTTTAATTTTTTTTTTTGACATGACGTCACTTAAAGGGAATGAGGCCAGCCAATCAGAATGGCTGTGCTTCATTTGCCTTTAAGATGATGTCACGAAGCCGGCGTCACATGCTATTTCAGCCAATCAGATCGTGGTAACCAATTCCATACTCTGATTGGCTGAAATACCATGTGACGCCGGCCATCTTGGATTTAGTGAAGTCATCTTAAAGGCAAATGAAGCACAGCCATTCTGATTGGCTGGCATCATTCCCTTTAAGTGACGTCATGTCAAAAAAAAATTAAAGTCGGAACATGGTTTGAACAGCTAATCAGGTGGCTGTTAACCATTTTGAGGCTAAATGTGACGTCACAAGCCCTATTTAAGGCCATGACGCCTCATTTGAGCCCAAGAAGCCGACGAGACAGCATCGGCTGGGATTTAACATGGGGTATTTTGGATTGACAGATAAAGAAAGAAGATAAAGAAGAACAAGAAATGGTGACAGATGAAGATAGAAGAAGGTAATTAAAGAAAGAAAAAATAAGATTGGGTACCTGATCTGGATCTTCATGGCGGATGGCATCGGATGCTGTTGGTGGCCTTCAAAGTACGTGAGCTTCCTGTTACCCCGGGAGTCGGAGGGCCACCGCATCTAATGGTAAGTAATATATTGAATGTTTGTAAATGTCTTTTTTTACAGGTTTTTTCATTGGATGTGATTTTTGATTTTTTTGGGGGAGGCACATTGACGGATAATATATTAATCTGTACCACTTTAGGGTACAGATTAATACATTATTATGACAATATTTGGGGGGCATTTCTGGCTTGGTATTGCTGTTGGTTTTATTAATGTCAGTTTCTTATGTGGATGTCATTGTTTGTTTTTTTCATGCTTAATGTAATAAAATGTTTGCGATTGGTGTTCGTTTGTAGTTAATGTTGTATTATGTTAGCTAATGCGTTTTATGGTTCTTTCAGAGATTGTTTGAATGTATTTCTTTGTCTTTTAATGTTTACATTTATTAATGTTGTTGTAATTAATTGGTTTGATTGGTTAGTGTTACTATTCATTTTGAGTTGGTTTAGGAATTAATTGGTTTCATTGGTTAATGGTTTAATTAATTCATTGTTGATGTTGTTACTGCTTGTATTCATTGGATTAGCTGGCTGTTGTTTTTATTGATTTTATTTAGGTATGCTAATGCAGTGTTTAATAATGGGCAAATAATCTATTATCCATATCTGGATAATAGTAATTTTGCACATTATTGTACTGTATGTGTTAGGGCGGAGGGGGGAGGGGGGTCGTGTATTGATGTTTGTTAATTCTTTTTTTAATATACATTTTAATTATAGTGTACATGTGCAGGGGGTCTCCGGAGCTGACCCGCGTTGGTTTCAGGTCCGAGGATCCCCTACTTCAGGAGATACAGGCCCCATTATGGGGTGCCGGTATCTCCTGCACTTTCAAGCGTCCGCGTCACGTGACCGAGACATTAAAATTCTGTAGGGGATACCGGCATCCCATAACGGGGCCTGTATCTCCTGAAGTAAGGGGTCCTCGGACCTGAAACCAACGCTGTTCAGCTCTGGAGACCCCCTGCTCATGTACACTATAATTAAAATGTATTTATTTAGTGTACGATTGCCTGTAACAGCCTTGCATGGAGATGGCAAATCTCCATGCAAATGTTTCAAGCAGCTTTTTTTTCTATCAGCTAGCGTACGTAAAGGTTAAGAACGCTAGCAGGGGGAAATTACATTGCACGCACGATAAGCCAGTTTTGGGCACGTCCGATAAAAAATGGGCTGATGGCCTTAGTGAATTGCGCCGCCGGCTTCATTTTTTATCGGACGTGCTAATTTTTTTCAGGCCAGCGCGAAAGCTCGGAGCTTAGTGCATAGCCCCCTGTATCCTCAATGATGAAAATAAAGACTCACGGTTGTAGGAGATGAATGAGTCCAATCCTGGTCTCCTGGATTACTGCTGCTCACTTTGTATGCTGTCATAGAAATAGAAAAAGGCAACACACCACCGGAACAAAAATGGCTGGGGAGAGGGTAACTTCAAAATTCAGCTTTATTCACTCATCGGATCAAGTGACAGGCAAAAAAACTCTCAGTTTTTTTGCCTGTCACTTGATCTAATGAGTGAATAAAGCTAAATTTTTAAGTTACCCTCTCTCCAGCCATTTTTGTTACGGTGGTGCATCATGTTTTCCTATTTCCATTTCCTGTCTTAGCATGGAAGAATTTGTCTAGGACTGTGCCTGACAATTTTATAATGTGTTTTTACTTTAGCTTCATTTATATTTACAGTATTTTATTTATTGCTTTCGCCACTCCTCATGGGGTGGTCATGTTTCATGATATAATGTCTTTTATATAGTTTTCTTTATTGCAATGCTTTGTTATTCTGTTTTTTGTACAGTCAGATATTGGTATTGGTTCCCTGAAATATGAAGACCTTGTTTTTTGTAAAGATATATAAAATATCTATAAAAAATATTTACAACAAAAACATGTATACATAGGATTTCCTTAAAATTAAGACTAAACTGAGTGGCTGCCCTAAACAACTAAAAAAAAATCAAACTTATAAGCCCTCAAGCCACAGATGAGTGGGTACACAAATACATTGACCTGCTGTAGCCCATTATTTTGTCACAACCAATTTCCTTTTTCTGCTCTTGGCTGCTTTCCTGTAATTACCTTTCTCACCTCCCTCTTACAGCCTCACCTTACCTGCTTCACAATATAGTTTTCTACACTTACATATTAAGCATCACAATCATTACAATCGACCTTAATATATATATTCCCATACACCATAAAAAGTGTATCATTACCCTTCCCAAAGTCTGGCTAAGCCTAAAGTGACATGATGCTGACAAGATTTAGATCACCAGCACTAGTAATTCATCTTTTTCTGCAACTAGTTCTTTAATCCTTTGCATTAGCCTTTATTGGCACACAGAGTGTGCCCTGTTTAAGGATTTGTGTCTTAACATTAGAATAAATATTTTCCTGTATTTGAAGAGAAGCATTTTGACGCTCTTTGAAGCCACCTTTGAAGCATTGCTTTAAAACAGTGTTTAGCAACATATGGCATTAGCAGAGCAAAGATCATTCAAGGAGTCAACTTGTATTTCTTGGTAATAGTAAAAATTAATGTTATGCTTGTAAACGTAATCAGGTGTCCAAGCTCAAAATGTTTAATATACCATCACAATCATAATTACGGATATTTTATCATTTTTCCATGATATCCTTCTTGAATCAAAACCAGTCTTTTCTTTAATTTCCAATAGAGTTCACAATAATAATTAAGAGTCAGGGTATGTGAAAAAGTAAGTGAAACCCAGGTTTTATCAGCTAAATTAAAGGGGATAATTAGAATCAGGTATTTAAATATTTGGACAGATCTTCAGGAGTGACTTTGGGAGGCCCTATATAAAGATAAGAAACTTTGTGAGTTTGGTCTTCACCATACAGGTGTGTGGAAACACGTCATGCAACGGTAAAAAGAAATGTCTGAAGACCTCAGAAAAGCAGTTATTGATGTCCATTAGTCTATAAAAAGAGTTACAAAACCATTTCTAAGGATTTGGGCTCCACCAATCCACTACAAATGGAGAAAGCTCAAGACCACAGTCATTCTACCCAGGAGCAGTCGTCCTACCAAAATTTCTTCAAGAACAAACCGGGAAATCATCCAGGAAGTCAGAAAGAATCCCAGAGTACCATCCAAGGATCTGCAGGCCACAGTCGCCTTGGCTAATGTGAGAGGCCATGACTCAACGATCAGAAAAATACTGAAAAGAATGGTGTTCATGGCAGGATAGCCAGGAGGAAACCACTGCTCTCTAAAAAGAACATTGCTGCCCATCTGAAGTTCACCAAAGAGAGCATAGATGATCCACAAGACTTCAGGAACAATGTTGTCTGGACATATGAGTCAGAACTTTTTAGCCTCAATGAGAAACATTATGTTTGGCCAAAACCAAACACTGCGTTCGAACAGAAGAACCTCATCCCAACCATCAAGTGTGGTGGTGGGAGTGTGAGTTTGGGGCTGCTTTGCTGCCTCAGGACCTGGACAGCTTGCCATCATTGACACAACCATGAATTCTGCATTGTATCAGAAGATTCTAGACGAGAATATCTGGCCATCCGTCTGTGATCTGAAGCTGAAGTGAAAGTGGGTCATGCAGCAAGACAATGATCCGAAACATGCAAGAAGATCTACAAAATAATGACTGCAGAAGAAGAAATTTAAAATTTTAGAATGGCCATGTCAAAATCAGTACCTAAACCCCATCAAAAGGGGGTGGCAGGACCTGAAGCGAGCTGCCCATTCAAGGAAGCCATCAAATATCACTGATTTGAAGCAGTTCTATAAGGAGGATCGGCAAAACTCTTCAAAACCAATGTGAAGGACTGACCAGCAGTTACACTTACTGTAGTTGAAGTCATTGCTGCTGAAGGTGGTGCCACCAGGTACTGAATCTAAAGGTTCACATACTTTTTCACACATGGATATTGAATAATTTGTGGATAAATAAATGTTTCAAAAATAACTTGTTTTTGTGTAATTTCTTTGATCAAGTTATCTTTACTATTATTAGGACTTAGATTAAGATCTAATAACATTTTAGGTTTGAAATATGTGAAAT
This sequence comes from Ascaphus truei, assembly GCF_040206685.1. Classification (NCBI taxonomy): domain Eukaryota; kingdom Metazoa; phylum Chordata; class Amphibia; order Anura; family Ascaphidae; genus Ascaphus; species Ascaphus truei. The sequence continues at coordinate 347,150,776 of NC_134486.1, forward strand.
TCCTAAGGGGTTCACAAACTTTTTCTCACCACTGTACTGTATATACTTTATTACTATCACACTCTTTCAACTGTCATAAATATTTATGTATTTTTCTATCTGGTAATTCTTGGTTACATTTTTCCATATTTTCTTTAATGTCTGTATCCCTCTGTAGAAACTTGTCTTGATCACAAGTTTTCAACTACATTTTTATCTAAATCCTCTTTTATTGGTACTCATTTCTGTTCATAATGTTCAATCAGTAATTTAATTAAGCGAAAGATCAATCTTCCCATTTGGGAAGAAAAAAATAATCGAAAAAGGGAAAGCTAGGAAATACTTGTAATTATTTATTTTGTTATCTAGATTATTTCTATTACTCGAAATATGTCACCATAAAATAGATTTTCTTTTAAAATATGCTGAACATTATTGAAGATCTGTGTAGTGTCTTTGGTTTGTGTATAAGAGGATATACTGTACCTGTCTTACCAAGGAGGGACAAACACTTCCTCCACAGAAGTTTGCCATTATTGTTCTTCCAATTCTGATTAAAAAACAAAGGACATAAAGAGATGGGGAAAGAAAAAAATATATATTTTCTTCTATGTCCTCTATGGCAGAAAAATACTAATGGGTTTAGCTCCTCCTCCTCCTCACAGCTGGTAGAACAAGCACTTATTGTGACCATTATATGAGGGGTGTTATCCACCTTAGGTGCATTTTTCTTGTCATACTTCAGCTGATGTCTGGTAGGTTCCCTGCCAGTTTAAGTTTGTCATGCATACTTTTTCTGAGGGCCGCGTTGATGCCACCCTAAAGGTAGTGGAAGGTGATTTCCCTACCATTTCCCTAACTTACCTCAAGAATGGCTACATTAATGCCGCCGTGGTGATGCTGTTGCCAGCCACATAGAGCCCTGTTTCAGCATTGCTAGGCATCTTACCCCTGAGGCCATGGTAACCGCTTATCTGTGAAGCGTAGGTATGGGGACTTCATAACACAGCGCAATAAAAGAATCACGCCAACAGTTCCTGAGATTATGTCTGAATGGGCATCACTACCAATTTACAGCTCTTCCCGTTGGACTGGTCACAGCACCCAGAACCTTTACAAAGGTCATGGTGGTAATTGCATGAAAGGCGTTTTTGTAGTCGCAATACTTGGACAAAGGGATAATCAAGGCCCCGTCAAATCAAGTTTATAGGGATCATGTGCACAATGTTTTAGTAGACCATGATTGGATCATCAATCTAAAAAAAAGTGGGCTGGTGCCAGCTCAGATCCTTAAATTTGTAGGTGTCATATTTAACACAAGGAAAAAATCTTGTATCCCTCCCGACCCACCATTATCCACCAGATTATGAAGAAGGTCTGATTGTTCAGAAACCTCACAATACCATCAACGGCTTAATTAATGCACATAATAGGACTTCTAAATTCATTTACAGGCATTGTGTCTTGGTCCACCTTTATATCAGACCCCTAAAATATAACTCTAATATAATGCCAGAATTCCGGCTACCATTGTTACCATGCACAAAGCTCAGCCTACAATGGTGGACCACAGGCAGCAACTTGGACAAGAGCAAGTCTTTGATACATCTGGTGTGGACAGTATTGAACACCAACGCAAGCCTCTCAGGTTGGGGCCCAGTTTAACAAGATCAGGTAATTCAAGGACAATGGTAATAAATACTTTACCATGAAACACTTTCTAAACTGTGAGATAGAAGGCATTATTTACCAGAATAATAACAGGAAACCTTAATAAGCAGAGCCCCAATATTGAGGCTGAGGTCATGATGAGAAGGAACTATTAATATACTGCATGAGGTACCGTGCATATCCCTAAATAAATTCTCTAGATTGAGGAAAAGACAAATTGGGACTACCGTTTAACGCTTTGCAAATAAATGTATTTTTTATCTACTACATTCTATACTGTAATTAACAAATAACCTCCACATCCAGTACAAGGTTAGGATTTACTTTACTTTACTCAACATTCCATAGCTAACATACTGTAATGCCGACGAGTATTCTAAAACAAATCTGGGGCAATCACCAACAAGACCCAGGTACATGCTGGGTACATGCTGCAACATTTCAGTGACATTTCTGCAGACAGACTAATGGCCCATCGGATTAACAGCAGGGGTCCCTGGCAGTCCCATTCAAACTGACTGGACAGCCAGGGACACCTGCTGTGTTAATCTAATGGGCCATTAGTCTCTGCAGAAATGTCACTGAAATGTTGCAGCATGTACCCAGCACGTACCTGGATCTTGTTGGTGATAGCCCCAGATTTTCCAAGGCAAGTTTAAGGCAAGTTTTAGAATACTCATCGGTGCACCTGTAGAAGGATTTATGATATTTTGAGGCTTTGGAATAGGTCCTTGTTTGGTGTTTGTAGAGACTTATGACTATATAAGTCATGAGGCAAAGCCTCAAAATGACATACATATATATATATATATATATATATATATATATATATATGTAACATAGCCTCCCGGAAGTTACTTCTGCTTCTGGACCTTTCCTCTGTCAGTCCTGTTAGTGCAGGCAGTGGAAAGGTTAATCCAGTTTTAGGCCTGTATGTGTATTTCAGCTTTGAATGTTGTAGCAATATTCGAGGGCGGGCCTTGCAACTCTGAGGTTGTCAATCTCAAGGGTGGATATTGGTTGGAACGCCCCCTGCTGTGTGTGGGCCAATCTGTATCCGGCTTTGGCTTGTAATGAGTCAAAGTTAGAGACACTCCCCTGAGATATTCAAATTGGGACATGCCTCCTAAATTATCAGTTAGTGTTGAGTTAGTGTTCAGTTAGTTGGAGTTGGAGAGTGAGCTGAGAAAGAGAGGAGACAAGAGATGAAGAAACTGTCTCTCCCTTCCCCATGCTACCAGGGGGAGGGAGGAGATATTCTATAGCTTAGGCCCAGAAATCAGGAGAGCAAGAATGATGATTATTGCCTGAGAGATATGCTGCTACTGCTTCTTTATCATGGAGTCTGCTAAGTAAAATACAGAAAGACATTGCTGTGTGGCTTCCTGTCTCTGCATGAAGGAGTGTCAGTGGGGTTGCATCCTTTGAAGACCCCAGATGATCCTTACTGGCTGGAGGCACTGCACCATCTGGAGAAAAAAAGGTAATCTGTGCCCCTCCTGTCACAGTCCTTGCCCTCCCCACACCATCGCGGAGTCCTCAGCCCTCTTGTTGCCAGCAGGTTGCTGCACCCAGACCATTTGAAGTAACCCAGGAGAGTACCCCCATCTCACTTAGGGGGGGATGGGATAAAAGGGTTACACACACACACATATATATATATATATATTTATATATATATATATATATATATATATATATATATATATTGTGACAAACGGCTTACTCCGGGGCTCCGTCGTTTGTCCGGGACTGTTTAGAACACGGTCTTTTAGGGTAGGTTAAATGATGAGGCGTCACGTACTGTTCCTTTAAACAGGCTATGCCTGGTTTATTCAGTCCCAGGCACTGAGACTGCCACAGTGCATACAACAGAAAACAGATCAAAACAAAAGCTGCTCACCTGAGCGATAACTTAACTTAGATATCCCTGACTCAGGGTTGGAAGTGGCTTTTCCACTTCCAACATCAAAACACGGTACTTTTGCAGTCTTACACAAATGAACAGAAAGATTGAACCTGTTTGGGGAAGAGGCTTCTCCCCTCTGTAGTTCAGCAGCCTTCCAGCCTCCTGGCTCTTGTGGGGAGACCAGAGCAAACAGGAAATCAGTCTTTCATACCTGATTCCTAATTAGCATGACAGGTGACAGAAATCAGGCAGCAGACAAACTCTGGTCTGGATCTCTCATCCCTCAGTTCCAGCGCTTGCCAAACTGTGGGATGGAGTGTATGTATTATAAGGCTGCACTCCCAGGCCAAACAGGATAGAAACTGTCTAGTATCCTGGGAGCCCTATATACGGAATTTATTACCATCCCCTGGTTTCTGTCACATATCCTCCCCCCCAGCTCAGACCTCGAGGGATGAGCGACCATGGATATTAGGGAGTGCATCCTTGACAACCCGTCAGCATTGCCATGTTTGTGCCCTGACCTGTGTTCCACAGAAAATTTAAAGGGTTGTAGGCTTAGGAACCACCTGGTCACTCTAGCATTCTTTTCCCTGTTTTGACACATCCAGGTAAGGGGTGCATGATCTGTGACCAACCGGAATTTTCTCCCCAACAGGTAGTATTTGAGCGTCTCTACAGCCCACTTTATTGCGAGACACTCTTTCTCTACTATGGAGTAATTTTTCTCCTGGGGATTTAGTTTCCTACTTAAATAAAGGATGGGGTGCTCCTCACCTTGAGACTCCTGGGAGAGTACCGCCCCCAGCCCTACCTCAGATGCGTCGGTTTGGACTACGAACTCTTTGGAGAAGTCAGGTGTGACCAACACTGGTTGGGCACAGAGAGCTTCTTTCAGGCTTCTAAAGGCCTGTTCGGTTTCGGGGGACCACTTTACCATTAGCGGTACTCTTGCTTTTGTGAGGTCAGTTAGTGGGGTTGCCTTAGTTGCAAAATTGGGAATAAACCTTCTATAGTACCCAATTAACCCCAAAAAGGTCCTTACTTGTTTTTTTGTAACTGGCCTTGGCCAATTTTGTATCGCCTCCACTTTGAGTGTTTGGGGTTTGAGTAAACCTCTGCCAATAGAATATCCCAGATACTTGGCCTCCTCCAGACCAATAGTGCATTTAGCGGGGTTAGCAGTTAGTCCAGCAGACCGGACTGCGTCAAGCACAGCTTGGACCTTTGGAAGGTGGGATTGCCAATCTTCACTATGGATTACCACATCATCCAGGTAGGCGGCAGCATACCGAGCATGTGGTTTTAAAATTTTATCCATCATTCTTTGGAATGTGGCGGGAGCTCCATGTAAGCCAAAAGGCAACACCTTATACTGTGTAAGGAATCCACTACTGGCTTTGACTATTGCCTTGCAGACTTGTGCAGTTGCAGGCTTCCTCTGGCAATCTATGGCACAGGTGCTGCCTCTCATTGCAGCTTCTGCCCTGTGCTACTTCATTGGAGGAATTCTCACACACCCTCCTCCTGTGATTGGATCTCCGCCCTTTATATTCTAGGCGTTGGCTCTGAACCAGCGCCGAGCATAACTATTCATATCTCTATGTTACTGACTCTGCCACAAACCACCCCAGGCCTCTCTCCTAGTGTTCTTACCTTCAAGTTCCTGAGTATCCAGAGGTCTGGTCCTGGACGTCTGTGCTGAAGCGTTGTTGCCAGCACTGGCCTGCTGCTATCTCCTTGCAGTGGCCTACCCTGGACGTCTGTGCTGAAGCGTTGATGCCAGCACTGGCCTGCTGCTATCTCCTTGCAGTGGCCTACCCTGGACGTCTGTGCTGAAGCGTTGATGCCAGCACTGGCCTGATGCTATCTCCTTGCAGTGGCCTACCCTGGACGTCTGTGCTGAAGCGTTGATGCCAGCACTGGCCTGCTGCTATCTCCTTGCAGTGGCCTACCCTGGACGTCTGTGCTGAAGCGTTGTTGCCAGCACTGGCCTGCTGCTATCCTCCTGCAGTGGCCTGTCCTGGTCCTCTGTGCTGAAGCGTTGATGCCAGCACTGGTAACTGCTGAGATCCCTCATAACAGTAGATACCTTTCCTTTCCTGCGGCCTGCTGCTATCCCCTTGCAGTGGCCTGCCTTGGACTTCTGTGCTGAAGCGTTGGTTCTACCCGACGCTGCCCTGCGGTGAACTTCGGCCAGCCTGCTGTCTCCTGCTGAGATCGGCGTCATGGGCCGAGGCCGCACCTCGCGCAGAAGCCACCCCCGCGCTCACGCTCCTAAGCTGAAGCGGGGAAATCCTGACTACCTTTTGCCGAATTCTTGCTTCCATAACGACGATGCTGCCTTCTCCAATCCTGACCCTGCGATGTACGACTACGAACTGCGCACTCCGGATCAGTCTGCGTGGACTCAGGTCGGTGATTATATAACCCCACCTCAGCCCCGCGGTCCGGTCCCGGTTTGTGGCGAGCATCGGCGTAACAGTATGCTCGGCCATAGACACCACCCTTAAATTATTCCTGGAATTTGACAAAAACATAAGCGAGCGTGAACCTCTACTTGCTGCCCACGCACAGACTATTCGCAAACCCTTTTCTGTCAGTCCTGTTGCTAAACCTGTGGGGGTACCTCTCTCTCCTAAAAATGGTCAAACCATTTCTCTGTCGCTGCCCGCTAAGGAAGAAGCTGCCACGCTCCCTAATCCCGAGTTAACCTCCCTAAGTTCTGTCTCTGAGGTTATTTCGGTCTTAACCCCTGCTAGTCAGGCTTATGCGTCCCCCACTGTAAATCCCTGCAGTCCCCAGGTCAGTGTGTCTTCCCTAGCACCAGAGAATGAATCCTGTTTGCCCTCTTTTCCTAAACCAAAAATTCTAAGCTCTGTTTCCGAGGTTTTTTCTGTATTAACCCCTGCTAGTCTGCTCTGTGAGGTCCCTACTGCTAACCCTAGTATTCCGCAGTCTAATGATAGGTCCCTAGGGCAAGAGGCAGAACCCCCTATGACCCCACTCTCGGAGACTAGCTTCTATTTCTCTGATTCTCAGGTACAGAGTAATTTAACCCTTGGGGTTTTTCCTATGTTAACCCCTGCAGGTCAGCCCTGTGAACCTTTCTTGGTAGATCCCTTTAGTTCGTCAGTCAGGGACACCTCCTCAGCCTCAGAGGATCAACCCCTTTTGTCCTCTGACTCAGCTAAAATTCTCGGGGCTATGCCTCCTGAACTTTCGGCAATAATACTGGCACCAGTAAAAAGTATTCTGGAGCCGTTTGTTTCTCTAAACCTGTTCGCAGAATCCCTACTCCTAGGTATTTCACTCACCCCGTCTGTCACTCAGAGAGCTGAGACCCCTGCTTCTGAGCATAGACCCCTTTTCGTGGAATCAGTTGTCGTTTCTGATGTCCCAGACACTCTTTCCCAAATACCCACTTCAGAGACCAGCACAGGCGTGGTTGCCCCACTTGCACTGTCTGAGTTCTTCTTTTCTCAAATCCTAGGGTTTAAAGCGAACAGTACATATTATGCTCCTTTCCAAGTGACCCCTACTGAGATCAGCGTATCTGCTGTTGCTCCCTCAGTACCATTAAAGTTAGGGCCCTTCTTGTTGAAGGATCAGGCTTTCAAGTTTGAGACTCCCTATATCCCTGACTTTGTAAATCTGCAGTCCCTTCTCACTGTAGTTAAAAGTTCTCTGGCAGCCACTGAGTTAAGCTTTGCCGCTGTCAAATCTTCTGTTATAGAAACAACCTTGCCTAGCGTACTTCTGTCTGTCCTATCTGTGATGCCTATCACCTTTACTAAAATTTCTGTTTTGCAAGGTATTTCTCCTATTAAATCTGTGATACCTGCAATTCCTTTAATCAGTTCCAAAACCCCTGTCACTAAGTCTCCCATGGAGTCTGATGCCCTCACTAGGGATTCTCAGGGACCCAATTCTGTAAAAAGCAAGATGTCCCTTGTGTCTGTTGGAGAGTTTACCCCAGTTTCTCTCACGGATCATGCCACAGCCTCCGGGATGATTAAAAATGACTTTAAGTCTGGGATGCCCATTCCTGTAATAATACTGTTTCACGCTGATTCGCCCACAGTATTCGGGGTATCCACTACTGACTGTATGTCTACTACCACGAACTCAGGGGTATCGCATTTGGAACTTTCCCTTTTTTCAGAAGATCCCGTCTTTAAAATGGACTTATTTTTCTCTGTGTCTTCCACAATACTTGGGGTACTTGCTATTGACTGTCTTGTCCCAAAACTAGGGTTACCTCTCAAAAAGGTGCCTGGAGCTACCGATGTTAAAAACCCTATGTTTAAAACAGTAACAATTTGCATTGCTTCTCCCACAGTATCATGTGAGACCTGGGTACCTGGGACCTCCACTCCGAAGCCAAGCTCTAGTTCTCTGTCTTCTTTCTCTGTGTTGGAGGCACCCAGCTTTAACCCCAAGACTTTTTTCCCTAAGGTTGATGCACCGCTTAACCGCCTACCTTGTTTTTTGGATAAAATCTGTTTTCTCACCTTTCAAACAGACTCCTTACTCGCAGGTCTCTGTGCGGTGCCCAAAGTGCCCGATCTGTATGGCAATTGGCCTCTCCCTAAGACGAAGACACCCTTACTGGACCTCGTCGCTTTACCTGAAGTGTCCGTTCCTGTTCTCTATGGGTCCACTATGGGTATAGATATGCTTATTATGTCCTTCGCCAAGGCCACAATTCCGGATTTGTTTCTCTCTAAAGATCACAAACCAAAGGAAGCGGATCCTTCTTCAACTGCCAGTACCATGAGTTTCATACACACTGCTACTGACTCTCGCAAATTGCTTGGGAGAGCAACCCTGCTTGGTATCAAAAGTACCGCTGCAATAGTGTGTAGTGAACCCTCCCGCCCCATTCCCTTGCTAACCACCACCCGGAATTCCTTGAAAGCTAAAGACTCTCGCAACTTCCTCCGTGCTGATTTCACCAAAGACATTGCCTTCCCTGAAGGTCCCTCTGCCATTTTTGTCCGACAATCTGTGTCCTGTGTCCCGTACTCTTGGAGTATTACTATGCACCGGACACCTGGCTACTGTCCTTCCGATGTTCCCATTCCGGAGCCCTCAGGTCCCATTGTCCATGTACCAAGAACTGCAGTACCACCGCTGTCTTTCATGGCACTCGCCAATGTACATCTGGATTGTGGACCTAATTCTCGCCGGAGACACTTCAGGAACAACTCAATGTCTCCCAGACCTATGAATGGTCCTGTTCACCCAGGCTTCTCACCCAGTGGTGGGGGTACTGTAAGGAATCCCAACAAACTATGGGCTTTCAACGCCACCTATCGCCTAAGGAGGTTTAGGAACAATTCCATGTCCCCCAAATCTGTGATGGATCTTGTTCGTCCGGAGGTCTCACCTGAAGGGGGGGGTACTGTAAGGAATCCACTACTGGCTTTGACTATTGCCTTGCAGACTTGTGCAGTTGCAGGCTTCCTCTGGCAATCTATGGCACAGGTGCTGCCTCTCATTGCAGCTTCTGCCCTGTGCTACTTCATTGGAGGAATTCTCACACACCCTCCTCCTGTGATTGGATCTCCGCCCTTTATATTCTAGGCGTTGGCTCTGAACCAGCGCCGAGCATAACTATTCATATCTCTATGTTACTGACTCTGCCACAAACCACCCCAGGCCTCTCTCCTAGTGTTCTTACCTTCAAGTTCCTGAGTATCCAGAGGTCTGGTCCTGGACGTCTGTGCTGAAGCGTTGTTGCCAGCACTGGCCTGCTGCTATCTCCTTGCAGTGGCCTACCCTGGACGTCTGTGCTGAAGCGTTGATGCCAGCACTGGCCTGCTGCTATCTCCTTGCAGTGGCCTACCCTGGACGTCTGTGCTGAAGCGTTGATGCCAGCACTGGCCTGATGCTATCTCCTTGCAGTGGCCTACCCTGGACGTCTGTGCTGAAGCGTTGATGCCAGCACTGGCCTGCTGCTATCTCCTTGCAGTGGCCTACCCTGGACGTCTGTGCTGAAGCGTTGTTGCCAGCACTGGCCTGCTGCTATCCTCCTGCAGTGGCCTGTCCTGGTCCTCTGTGCTGAAGCGTTGATGCCAGCACTGGTAACTGCTGAGATCCCTCATAACAGTAGATACCTTTCCTTTCCTGCGGCCTGCTGCTATCCCCTTGCAGTGGCCTGCCTTGGACTTCTGTGCTGAAGCGTTGGTTCTACCCGACGCTGCCCTGCGGTGAACTTCGGCCAGCCTGCTGTCTCCTGCTGAGATCGGCGTCATGGGCCGAGGCCGCACCTCGCGCAGAAGCCACCCCCGCGCTCACGCTCCTAAGCTGAAGCGGGGAAATCCTGACTACCTTTTGCCGAATTCTTGCTTCCATAACGACGATGCTGCCTTCTCCAATCCTGACCCTGCGATGTACGACTACGAACTGCGCACTCCGGATCAGTCTGCGTGGACTCAGGTCGGTGATTATATAACCCCACCTCAGCCCCGCGGTCCGGTCCCGGTTTGTGGCGAGCATCGGCGTAACATACTGAAAGAGGCCGTCTGGGGTTGAGAAGGCTGTCTTTTCTTTTGCCCTTTCTGTGAGGGGAACCTGCCAGTACCCTTTTGTTAGGTCTAGGGTTGTGAGATATCGGGCTTTGCCCAGTCTCTCTACAAGTTCATCTACCCTGGGCATAGGATAAGTATCAAATTTTGACACCGCGTTTAGTTTCCGGTAGTCATTACAAAACCTTGTTGTACCGTCTGGCTTTGGAACTAAGACTATAGGGCTGTTCCACCCACTTTGGGATTCCTCAATTACACCTAGTTTTAGCATTTTTTTAACCTCTAAACTTATAGCCTTTCTTTTGGCCTCTGGGATTCGGTACGGTTTAAGGTTAACTCGGACCCCCGGTTCAGAGACTAGGTCATGTTCAATTACGCTAGTTCTACCTGGCCGTATAGAGAAGATTTCTTTGTTTCTTTTCACTAAATTCTGAACCTCTCGTTTCTGATGAACAGACAGGGTTTCAGCTATGCTAACCTCTGGGTCAGTTTCTTGATTCTCTGACAGACCTGGGGGTACTAGGGTTAACAAGACTTCTCTATCTTTCCAGGGCTTGAGTAGGTTTATATGGTAAATTTGCTCAGGTTTCCTCCTACCTGGCTGTCTTACCTTATAATTTACTTCTCCCACTCTTTCCAAGACCTCATATGGCCCATGCCATTTAGCAAGGAATTTACTCTCCACGGTGGGAACCAGAACTAGTACCCTATCACCTGGAGAAAAAATTCTGACCCTAGCACCCTTATTATATGTATTCCTCTGTGCTTCTTGAGCTTTCTCCATGTGTTCCCTCACTATGGGTAGGACTGCAGCAATGCGGTCCTGCATCTGGGCAACATGCTCTATTACACTTCTGTAAGGGGTAACCTCGTGTTCCCAAGTCTCTTTGGCTATATCCAGTAAGCCCCTTGGGTGTCGGCCATACAATAGTTCAAACGGGGAGAAGCCAGTGGATGATTGGGGAACTTCCCTAATGGCAAATAACAGGTACGGTAACAAACAATCCCAGTTTTTCCCATCTTTATCAACCGCCCGCCGTAACATGCTCTTTAAGGTTTTATTGAACCTTTCCACTAAACCATCTGTTTGTGGATGATAGACTGAGGTTCTGAGATGCTTGATTTTTAGGAGTTTACATAGCTCTTTCGTTACTTGGGACATAAATGGTGTTCCCTGGTCAGATAGAATCTCTTTAGGAATCCCGACCCGGGAAAACAGAACTACTAACTCTTTTGCTATGTTTTTAGCTGAGGTGCTACGTAGGGGAACTGCCTCCGGATATCGGGTGGCATAATCTAATATTACCAATATATGCTGATGTCCCCTAGCAGACTTTATTAGGGGTCCTACTAGATCCATAGCAATCCGGTCAAATGGTACCTCTATTATGGGAAGGGGTACCAATGGGCTGCGGTACGCCTTGAACGGGGCGGTGATCTGACATTCTGGGCATGAGGAACAATAATTCGTAATTTCTGCCAGAACCCCAGGCCAATAGAAGCTTCGGAGAACCTTTTCTTTTGTCTTTTCCACCCCTAGGTGTCCCCCCAATGGATGACTATGTGCGAGGTGTAATACTACGTTACGGAATGTCCGTGGTACCAACAATTGTTTAGTTGTAACTGATTTCCTTTTATCAACCCGATATACTAGGTCGTTCTCTACCTCGAAGTAGGGGTAAGCAAGTGACCTATCTGGTTGGCCAGGAGTACTATTCTGGTCCCGTATATTTCCCCTTGCTACCGCTAATGTGGGGTCCTCCCACTGGGCCTTCTTAAAACTCCCAGGACTGACCTCTAGGTCAGCGAGGGTCTTATCCGGTTCTGGGGTGGTAAGTGTCTGCTCAACATCTTGATTTGGGGTATTCCCTACCAAAGTAGTGATGGGGAAGGGAATTTTACAGCACTCCTCCTTTTCCCCCTTCTTATTTGGGCCCTCGTCAACCTCCATTTCTGAAAAAGGGAAAGGATTTGTTTCTTCTAATACTTCGTTATGGTCCGTTATTGAACTCTGGGCGCTATTCTGAGCGGGGGACCACATTTTTAGAAAATGGGGAAAGTCGGTCCCTATTAACACATCATGTGCCAGTTTGGGTACAATACCCACCTTGAAATCTAAAGAACCAAACTCTGTTTCTTCTTAATGGGCAAGAGGTATTCGGACACTAGTGTGACCATGCTCCCAGAGTCAAGAAGTGCCCGAACCCTCTTACCATTAACCTTTACAAATGCTCACAGATGGTTATTCAAGGGGTCCTCTGGGCTAGGGCCCATACATTGGGACAACAGCGAATAAGGTTCCACGCTGTTGCATTGCATGGGCTCATCATTTAGTGGGCAGATTTTTGCTGTGTGGCCCCTCTCATGACAATTTACACATTTAGGTACATAGTCTGTGTCCCACTTAGAGCCTTTTCCCGGCTCCCCATGTTGGCTATTGCCCTTAGTGTGCGAACCACTGTTGCTGGTGCTGCGTGAAGGTGGTCGCCGCTCTTCAGCGCCCCTTAACCCCGGTACCCTTTTACCGTCTCTGGAAGAGTCCTGGAACCTCGGGTAGTGGGGTTGCTCCACGACTGTGGGTTGCGGGTGCTCTTCTGCTGCATTGTACCTTTCTACGAGGGCCACAAGCTCATCCGCATTGTGGGGGTCACTCCGACTGACCCAACGGCGTAAGGCAGAGGGAAGTTTCCTCAAGAACTGGTCCATGACCAACCGTTCCACGATGTGGCTGGCTGAGTTGATCTCGGGTTGTAGCCACTTCCGGGCGAGGTGGATGAGGTCATACATCTGGCTTCGGGTGGCTTTATCCATCGTGAAGGACCATGCGTGAAACCTTTGGGCGCGAACAGCCGTGGTTACGCCGAGGCGGGCGAGGATCTCGAACTTCAATTTTGCATAGACGTTAGCTTCGGCTGGCTCTAGATCAAAGTAAGCCTTCTGGGGTTCGCCGCTTAGGAAGGGTGCGATTAGACCAGCCCACTCAGCTTCTGGCCATCCCTCTCTCTGTGCCGTGCGTTCAAACGTGAGAAGATAGGCTTCCACATCATCCGAGGGTCCCATCTTCTGAAGGTAGTGGCTTGCCCTGGTCATTTTCGGTACTGGGGCTGCCGCTGCCAGTGGAAGGTTACTGATAGTCCCCCTCAGGATCTCGAGTTCCTGCTGTAAGCCCTGAGCGAACCGCTGTTGCTCCTCTCTCAGCAAGCGGTTTGTCTCTTGCTGGTTTGCATTCGCGTTTTGCAGGGCTTCATTCGTCTGTTGCTGGTTTGCATTCGCCTGTTGCTGGTTGGCATTCGCCTGTTGCTGGTTGGCATTAATCTCTTGCTGGGCTATTAGCAGCTGTTGCTGGGCTGCATTCGTCTGCTGCTGGTTTGCATTAGTTTCTTGCTGGGCTATTAACAGCTGTTGCTGGGTTTCATTCGCGTCTTTCTGGGCAGCGACATTGCGTACCAGCGCACCCACCACGTCTTCCATCTTGTTTGCAGAGGATGAAAAAAACTTTTTTTTTTTTTTTTTTCAAAGTTCTTCAACCCGCAGACCCCCTAGTGCTCTGCCCGCATTCTCCACCATATGTGACAAACGGCTTACTCCGGGGCTCCGTCGTTTGTCCGGGACTGTTTAGAACACGGTCTTTTAGGGTAGGTTAAATGATGAGGCGTCACGTACTGTTCCTTTAAACAGGCTATGCCTGGTTTATTCAGTCCCAGGCACTGAGACTGCCACAGTGCATACAACAGAAAACAGATCAAAACAAAAGCTGCTCACCTGAGCGATAACTTAACTTAGATATCCCTGACTCATGGTTGGAAGTGGCTTTTCCACTTCCAACATCAAAACACGGTACTTTTGCAGTCTTACACAAATGAACAGAAAGATTGAACCTGTTTGGGGAAGAGGCTTCTCCCCTCTGTAGTTCAGCAGCCTTCCAGCCTCCTGGCTCTTGTGGGGAGACCAGAGCAAACAGGAAATCAGTCTTTCATACCTGATTCCTAATTAGCATGACAGGTGACAGAAATCAGGCAGCAGACAAACTCTGGTCTGGATCTCTCATCCCTCAGTTCCAGCGCTTGCCAAACTGTGGGATGGAGTGTATGTATTATAAGGCTGCACTCCCAGGCCAAACAGGATAGAAACTGTCTAGTATCCTGGGAGCCCTATATACGGAATTTATTACCATCCCCTGGTTTCTGTCACAATATATATATATTATAGTAGATACTGTATATCTTGTTCATAGAAATGGTAAAAAGTTTTGCAGAAAAGAGGCCTCCTAGCCATCAGCATTGGGGTCTCCTGACCGGGGGGCTGGCCTCCTCCACTCTGACCCGCCCCCACACCTCCCTCGCCTAACAAGGGGAGGGGATACATAGGGCCTATTTAAGGCCCTGCTAGCAGTATGTGCTGCCTTTTCACTGCCCACCAGCCATTTCCTCCACAAAAAATAAGGTTGGTTGTTTGTTTGGTTTTTGATTTGGGCAGCGGAGAGGCTGGAGTTGAGGGGAGCATGCCCCATGCTTCTCCCTCCCACCCCCGGTCCCTGTGGTTGCCCACCTTGGCGTAGGAAGTGGGGAAGCTTCCAGCGGTGCAGGAGAGGCGGCCTGGTCAGGTGGTGGGGAGGAGGGGACAGATGGTGTGGCAGCATGCGAGGGCTGCTTCCCGCTCACCACCTTGCCTCAGCTGCACAGCGTGATTTCTTAGAACAGCAGTGGCGTGCTCTGCTGCCCAGAGCCTCCCCCTCCCCCTCCTGGTATAAACTTTAATGTAGGTTCCAATGCTCTACGGCAGCGGTGCGCAATCTGTGGGGCGCGACCCCCAGGGGGGGCGCGAGACTGCCGACGGGGGGCGCGGGGTTTACAGAGGCCCCGCACGCTTCCCGAAGGCACTTAAATTAAGTGCCGGGGGAGCTGCAGGGCCTCTGTAAACCATACTTACCCGTGGCTCCGGCGGCTTCCTCCCGGCGTCGCCATGGCAACGCGGCGTCAAAATGACGCTGCGAGGTCATGTGACGTCACGTTGCTATGGCAACGTGACGTCATTACGCCGGAGCGCGGGTAAGTTGGGGTTGGGGGGGGCGCGGGAGCGAGGGGACAGCCGTCAGGGGGGCGCAGGGAAAAAAGTTTGCGCCCCCCTGCTCTACGGCTTTGATTATAATGCTAATTAAATTAGCATTATAATCAAAACCGTAGAGCGTTGGATGCTACTTTTCCTGAATATTGCCCTGGAATTACTCTGACAGGTACTCCTTGAATCAGCAGCACCGGTAGACTGTATATATTTTTTCATTGTGGTGTGCAGCATACTCCTTTATTTACATAAACTTTGATGTACCTTAAAGGGTTTTGGTGGTTATTTGTGCCCACCCTGGGGAGGGCAGTGGCTATTTTTGGAGGGACTTACACGGGGGATGTTTTGCTGTGTGTGCAGGATTCGCTGCGTGGTGTGGTTTCTTGGGGAGTTCCTGGCCGCACAGCCTCCCATCACTGCCTGTCCGCCTCCGCTGCATCTCTGGTGGGGGGATCCGGAGCAGGGGCGCACGCACGGGCTACACCCTGGGGGGGGTTCTCATCTCCTCCTGCCTTGTTGTGGGCTCTGTGGCGGCTGTGTGGCCTGACACATTGCTCTCACTCTCCTCCCTCCATTGCCATGGGTTTGGATGTGCTTGTTGCGGGGAGACGCACATTCCGCATTTGTTGGTTCGGTCTGTGTTGGACGTGTTTGTGGTTTGTCCTTGGTGGAGGTGCTGGTGTTTGTTCTGGTCATTTGATCCAGCTGTTTGATTGGCTATTCATTTGGCCAGTTGCTTGTTTGGTCGCTTGGTTGATTGGATGTGCGGTGGCGCTGTGTTCCGGGTTGGAGAGAGGGCTGTGTGCGATGCGTGCCCTGCGTGGGCGCATTCCTTGTTTAGGGGTGGCTGATGGTCCGGTGGGGGCAGCGCGCAGTCTTCTCCATGCGATTTCACTGCCGTGCTGCCTGCTCTGCATCCCGTCACATGTCTCCCTCCCCTTCAGTGCGGGTCTCTGTGCCCCCTATGGCAGGTGGGGCATATATATGTGCCCCCTGTGGCATGTGTGGCACCCAGAGTTGTGATTCGGACTGGGATGATGTGCTTCTGTCCAAGTTTAGGACATTTTTCATTCTATGGTGACTTATACAGGAAAAAACAAAAATAAAGTGCGCCAAATGGGATGTAACTGTGAATATAGGGTATGTGATAAAACAAAATGCAAAAAAACAAAAAACATGTGACATGAACCAGTCCGGCGCATTTAGGGTCTTGCTAACAAAAGTAGATGAGTAAGATAGCCACAACCCAATAAATGATGCAGCTTCTTAAAACAGGGAACCCCAGTCCCTGATGAGACCGTTACAGCAAAGAAGAAAAAAAGTTAGAAGCACAGTTAAAATGGGGTAGTGGTCAAACTAAACATCTTTATTAAAAATCGTGTCCCAGGGATCACCCTCTAGGACAACACAAGCATGATGATCAATACATAAATAATAATGTTTAAAAACTGTGCAGATGAAGCTGTTGTGCAATTGCACTCAATGGGTCTCCAAGGGGTTAGAAACGGGAGAATCCCGGTGTAAAGTCTGAGTCCTGCAAGCTGTGCACTGCCCGGGCAGGTTTTGGTATAGAGGGGTACCCCAGGGTTGAGCCAAAGCTCGATATGCTCACCCTGCATTCACTGCTGGTCCGTGGGGGTCCTGTAGCTTTTGTCAATCCCGAAATCTGCTCCGGTACACGCTGCACAGATGCATGATGACACACGATACCACACAGCCCTCCGGGTGTCCGGGTCTGATGTCACTTCCGGCCGTGACGCACAGACCCTTCCCGGTAGTCTCTGGGCTGCGTCTGTCAGCTCTCCTCCTCCTGGCAGTTGCCGATGAACAGGCAAACAAACTTGATCAGGTGCTACTAGCTGGAGCCCAATGTATGATGTTACTTTCTCCGCTCCACTGCACTGAATGAGAGCAAACACCCTATGCTCCTCCTCCTACGCGTTTCACCATTAGATGGCTTTGTCAGGGACCTGTGGTGACTTGTTGGCTGGTGGATTGCTGTGTGCATTTGGGAAGTCTGTGTGCCATGTACAGGAAATCAATTTGTGTGGCTTTTGTAGTAAGACGCCGATAAGGGGGCACTATTGTAAAGGTTTGGCTTATTCGAAATGTATTTCCGGCTTTTATGTGTGGGGTTACTTCTAACATGGTGGAAGGAAGGCAGTGGATTCAGCAGTAAATATATTCAGTAAGCAGTACATGAAATTGTGGGGGGTTTGGTGAGTAAAGACATGTACATTCCATTGTAGTTCGCCTAAGTCAAACGGGCTTGTGGTTTGTCCTGAAAGTAAATGCTCCTGTTTGCATCTGTGAAAAATACATTCAACTGCGTTTTGTGTGAAGTGGGTTTTTTGCTTACAATTAAGGCGGATTCAGCAGTGAAAGGATATGGAAGTCAGTCCACGTGGTGTGGGGATTTGGTTAGTGTGTAAATGTACATTCTGTGTTACAGTAGTTTGGCTATATTAAATGGGCTACGCTACGCATGCGTTTAGTGTCAAGCAGGCCATAGTGTGTATGCTAAAAGGGGCACTGTCTAGAGCAGTCCTTCACAACATGCGGCCCGCAGGGGCACCCCTTCAACACCCCCCCCCCCCCTTCCCTGGTAGGGAAAGAAGGAGCGCGATCCAGCAATCTGTGTGAATGTGCTCTCTCTTCTAATCCCCCTAACCCCTTTCCCCCTCAGCCTGCTCCAGCAGGGGGACGCGCTCCAGCAGTGTAGCGCGACCCTGAACTTCCGGGTCTGCTGCTAGAGCGCGCTTCCCTCACGCTTCACCCTGCCACCATTAGTTTTAGTTGCCGCCGCCGCCACCCACCACCACCACCCACCACCTCCTCCTCTGTTGCCGCCGCCGACTCTGTTGCCGCCGCCAACATCAGGTAGGCATGGGGGGGGTAGTTCATTCATGCGGGGGGGTTGAGAAGGGGGGCTGCTGACATGGGATGCTGACTTCGGGGGGGGGGGATGCTGACATGGGATGATTAGGAAATAGTTAATTTGAATTAAAGTATTTTAAATGTAATTTTGTTTCAAGTAAACATCGTAAATAAATGTGTTATTTTGAATAATAAATGCTGTTTTACCCATGCTGCCCGACTCTGTTTTCCTTGTGAGGTGCAGGGGGGGGGAGAGGGATGTGAGGTGCAGGGTGGGGGGGGGTGGGATGTGTGTGGTGTGCAAGGGTGTATTGTGTGTTTGATGTGGAGGGGGAGTATTGTCTGTTTGATGTGGAGGGGGAGTATTGTGTGTTTGATGTGGAGGGGGAGTATTGTGTGTTTGATGTGGAGGGGGAGTATTGTGTGTTTGATGTGGAGGGGGAGTATTATGTGTGTGGGTGAGGGGGAGAGATGGGGGTATGAGAGATAGATGGGGAGTATCGTAAAGGTTGATAGTGAGGGGTTCTGGGGAAGATATGATGATGATGATGATGAGAGGTGCTGGAGGAGAGATGATGATGATGATGATGATGATGATGATGATTTTACCTGTGCGGCCCAATTTTTTTTCCCTTGGAGCAGCTCGGACCTTCTCACTTTACGAGTTGTGCAGGCCTGGTCTAGAGACAACAGGAGGCCGGTGACCCCGGCAATATTAGAAGGACTAGTCCAAGTGACGAAACGAGTCTGTTTTTCAGTCTTTGAGGCGAGATTTTTTTAATGCAGCTTTCACCCTGGGAATCTTCGGGGTAGGGGAGCTAGTCTGCACCACTAAGAAAGGGGGAGGAGGTTTGCAGGCGAGGGACGTGGTGCTCAGGTCCGGCTCTCTGCAGCTATGCATTCGCTAGCTTAAAACCAGGTTTACTCAGGGCAGACGGGGTCCACATGTCGGATATCGGGATAGAATTTTTTAACAACAGTTTGCAGGAGGGCTTGGAAAGGGTCTTGGCGGGTTTGGCGGTACAGGCATAGTTTAAGGGAGGAGTTAAATAGGCCCATTGTGGCGGCTCTTGGGGGGTAGGTGCTTACTCTCGCAAGACTGGGTGCTGGGCTGTTTGAGCCGTGGGGGAATACGAGTGGGCAGGGTCATTTAGACATGACTTCGAGAGCACGCTCTCGAAGAGGAAATGAGGAGAGTGGTTCAGGGACTGGCTGACTGTCCCCTCCTTTCAAATGAGCACTCTGGTAGGGAGTGGCATTTACCCCATTAAGGATTTGTTATAAATAAATATCCAGAGCCTTCTATACCCCCAGTTCCGGTTTCCTGTCGTTATTTGTATGTTCCATGTGGGTTTCGGGTGGGGGGTGAGGGGAGCCACCTGGCAGCCTTCCTGGTCAAGCGGCCATCAGTGGGGGGCTGGCCGCCTCCTCTTTGGCCCACATCCACACCTCCCTCTCCTATCCAGGGAAGAGGGATACATGGGGCCTATTTAAGGCCCTGCCGGCGATGCTCGCTGTCCTGTTCGCTGTCCACCCGCAATTTCCCACCCACCCATCCCCTTACAAAAGAGTAGTGCAGGGCACTCATATTACCAATTGGCAGCGAACTGTCAGCAGTGCCATTCTACATTGCCGAGGTCAGGGTTTGAGAGGTGCGGATCGTCGAGGTTAGCTGGGGTCAGGAGTAGAGAAGAGAGGAGTCCAATAGAAAGTAGGGGTCAGGAATGGAGAGCTAGGAACAACAAGACAAGACTTCGGAAGCAAACAGCAGGGAACACTACAAAACTTAGGTTTATGCTCAGCCAATGTGCCAGTGGCACAGCTGAGCATATAAAGGGAAGGACGGCCAATGAAGTGGAAGATAGTGTGGAGGTTTTAACATTGGTGACCCTCATTGGCTGCTCTGTTGAGTGTGGGAAGGTGCCTAGTAGGATTGTAGCTGGCACGTCTCCTGTGCATGCTGGTCACGCTCTGCGTGTGTATGTTGTGCTCCGTTTACGGAGCAGCGTGGGCGGAGTTGGAGTCATCAAGACCCAAGCGGGAGGCATGCACTCGCGCCGTGGGCAGTCACCGGAGCGGAGGGAGCAGGACCGGCGATGGGAGCGAGGGAAAGGAACCCCCGGCAGCGGCAGGAAGTAAGTGGGGAGCGCGCCGAGGGCGGCGTGACTCACCGATCCTTACATTTTTATTGTATGTGTTATTGATGTCTCTTTGTTTTGTTACAGTGGGGTGTTGATACTTTAATTAAAATGGAAGTAACAAAGTTCCTAGCAGAAGGAGTCGTTGACCATTTTGCCTTTGTCGTGGCGGCTCTTGGGGGATAGGTGCATGTTCTTGCCAGACTGGGAGCTCGGTTGTTTGAGCCCAGGGGGAGTACGAGTGGGCAGGGTCACTTAGACATGACTTCGAGAGCCCACTCGCGAAGGGGACACATGGTCAGCGGTTCAAGGGCCGGCTGATTGTCCCGTACCCCTCCTATCAAATGAGAGCTCTGGCAGAGAGTGGCATTTACCACATTAAGTATTTGTTATAAATAAATAGTCACTGCTTTTATATCTCCAGTTCCAGTTTCCTGTCGTTATTTGTACGTTCCACGTGGGTTCTGGGCGGGGAGGAGAGGGGAGCCACCTGTCAGCTTCCCTGGTCATGCTAACCCGCTGCAAATTTACAAATTCCTTTCATCCACTGATCTGTCTCATGAAGGCAGGTTTTTTTTCTCCTATCACTGAAAATCCTAATTTGTTTGTTGAGAAATTGGTTTTAGGGGATTGGGCATATGATTTCAACATTAAGTTGAGTAAAGGGTATTGAAATATGTTAAATACCACGAGACCT
This sequence comes from Ascaphus truei, assembly GCF_040206685.1. Taxonomy (NCBI): domain Eukaryota; kingdom Metazoa; phylum Chordata; class Amphibia; order Anura; family Ascaphidae; genus Ascaphus; species Ascaphus truei. The sequence continues at coordinate 347,171,641 of NC_134486.1, forward strand.
CCAGTAGTTACATAAAGACCAACACTTTTACCTTTTAACCAATCAAGGAGTTTAAGATAAACAAAGATCCCTGACAGTCAATAAATCCAGATAATGTGAAACATTTACAAAATGGCCTTGGTTGTAAGTGACTGAATATTGCAAAGGGCAGCTATAATATAATTTCTATCTAACTTTAAAAAAATCATGCTTGTTAGTATACAAAAGGTCTCAATGGCATAAATCCAATTTGAATATTTTATTTCCTCCATCTGCTCTTCTTTTTCAGATAGTCTTTCCTCTGCATCTAATGATTGCAGAGCTCCCCAGTTTATGCATCCACTTTTTTATATGGATTATCAATGGTCTAAGAGCATTTGCATGTTACAGCCTGTAATGTGTCTTCTGACCTACGCAAAATAAATATAACATGGTAATAGGCTGCAATCCACTGCATATAGCCATAGTGTCGTATGCATTGTCTTTGTGAAAGGGTTCCATAGGTCAGAGGCATGCGTCATTATCACCTTATACAGAGATGGCTAAAGAGAAAGCAAATGAACTCTGGATCAATAAGTAAAGATATAGGATAAAGTATCTGTTGCCTACATTTAGCAGAGGTTGAACTTTATGGACGTACATATTTTTTCAACCACATCTACTATGTAACTACTATGTAACTTTAAGGAGATGAAAATATAAAGAAGAAAAAAAGAACACAAAAATTAAAGAGGCTAGAAGAATCTTGAAAGAATAGAGGGACATAATCTTAATTCAAGATAACATTGTGATTTGACACTTAATAACATTGTGCTTGACAATTTTTTTATTTTGTTTCATATAGTTTTATTAGATTTTCCAGATTGTACACAATAACAACAGAAAACAATAATAATAAAAATAATGTTAACACAACTATTATTAATAATAGTAAATATAGTACAAATAATAATAATGATAACAATAATTAACAGACAAAATTATCAAGTGAAATTAAATGCCGCGGGATCGCGTGAGGCCCCTGCAACACTTCACTTACCGGATTCAACTGGCTGCGACGCGTCGCCATGGCAAAGCAGCATCAAATGACATGATGTCACATGAACCCGCAGCGTCATTTGACTCGGATACAAGGTAGGGAAGGGGATGCGAGAGTGGGACAAGAAGACAGGGGGCGCAGCAGGAAAAGTTTGCTCTCCCCTGTTCTAACCTATATATATATTTAAATTTGAGTGGGTCGTCAGTGATACCCCCAATTAAAAGCCCTCTTTGTAGATCAGCACAGACCCAGGAAGGGTCTTCACCAGTCATAAACCCAGTATCTTGTATTTTTAAGACAAATGGTAATCACATTATTAATGAAGCACCAGATTGATTAAAATACTTAGGGGCCTATTCTACAGTATAAGCCTTCATAACCCAGTGGATCTCTTTGCTGTTATGTGCAATTAATTATGTGCAATTAAAGCTTTTGCACTTACCTGAAATCCAGTCCCGGTCTGCATCTTTTTCACAAGGCAGCTGCACCGTCTCATCTCATCTGTTCATAATCCCTTTATCGAGGCATTTTCACTCAAAATGCTTACTGCTATTTTGTAAGGATACAAAAGGAAAAAATGGGGGAGCACAGGTAAATAGGAATAACAAATTAGGTCCAGGTATGTTAGTCTCTGAAACAATAGACGTGGGGATGTTAAAGTGTATAATACTTTAAACACTTACACGGCCTTGTGCAAATGCTGTCGCATCAAGTTTTCTTTTGGTCTTCTCCGCTTCTCTTGTGTTGTTTTTTCTTTTTTCTCCGTCTGTACACTTCTACTCTTCTTTCTTCAATGCGTTGTCACCCTCGGAATAAATGAATGAATATATGAATAATGGGAGATGATAGATAATAATAACAGAACTGTGACTCTAAAATTATATAAAAAAGCAGAAAAGACTGCAATCACTCATACGGACAAGTGTGAGTGCAGTCTTGGGGGAGGTTTCTTTATCCTCTGCAAATACAAAAGTCCCTCAAATGTAGGCACTTTGTTAAACTGAATAAACAGTGGGAATTGGAAGTGAAAATGATAAATAAATACTATTACTCACACGGCCAAGTGTGAGCGCACACTTGGATTGGTTTCTTGATGTTCCTCCTATGAGTTCCAATCAGTGATCCAAAATTCCAGAGATTTCTGCCACAGGATATTATGGACAAGGATGAGACTCTTACACTGGGTGAAAGGCCATGGTCATTATTTAAAACTAAGTAGAGCAATAAAACAATAAAACAATAAGAAATGCTTAGAACTAAAAGAGTTAGAAGCACTACAAACAGGTTAGCAGCCAGTCCCTTAGGAAGATAGTACAGGGCGCGTGGTGCGCAGCTAACTGTGTCCACGTCCGGACACAGTGCTGTGCCTCCGTTGTCCCACTCCGGACGGTGGCCGTGAATGTTCAAAAAACTAGGGGGTTTCGAGCTATGCGTTTCGCCCTTTCTTGGGCTTCCTCAGGCTCCGTCTCATCTCATCTGTTCATAACCACTTTATCAAGGCCTTTTCACTCAAAATGCTTACTGCTATTTTGTAAGCCTCGATAAGTGGGCAATAAAGGCATAAATTGACAAATTTTTCAGCCGTCCATAACAGAACGCCGGGTGACCGGCAATAAGCCACATACAGGCAGGTTCCGAAACGCGTGTAATTCTAGTAGCCTTGTTAATTTTATCGAGGCTAATCGCAGCTCTAGAATGGCGAGTTTCTCCCAAAATCCTCATGCCAGAAAATGTTGGCGTGAGGCTGGTGAGAAACTGCAGAGAAGGAGGTGAGAGAGAACTTTTCCTGCATCGGATTGATGTCAGGTGTCTCTGGAGCTGATACCCAGTAATATCAGCATTGGAGGCCCCCGGCATGAATTCCATAAAATAAAAATGCATTTACAGGCAACTTCATTATTTTAGGGGCGGACCGCTAAGGCAATGAATGGGTTAACTACCAGTGCCATGCTTATTGTGGGTAGCGGGGGGTGGGTGAATGTGGTATTTGGCCCTTAGTGGGTGTTTAGGCCTTGCAGGGGGATTGCGGGGGAGTTTACCCCTTCATTACCTTAGAGGTTAATACCGCTAAGGTAATGAAGGGGTTAACTTCACCTGTAACCCCCCCACGTGGCCTAAACATCCATTCTATGGCTACTACCCCATCACCAATCCCTCTACATACAATAAACAAAAATAAACAAAACAACCATACTACCTACCTCCTCTACCCCAAACAACCCCCCACAACACATACAACACATTTATGGGCAAAATAACTATTATCTGCTCCAGAGATCCCCTGCTCATCTACACTAGTATTAAAATTTATATTAAAATATTTCGATCGCTGTTGAGATATGCGCAGGGAGAGGTGGCTCTCTGTGCAGCTCTCTCTGCAGCTGGAACAAATCGCCGGGTAAGCCCTTTTGAGAGAGGCGATCCTCACTTCGCCGGCTACTCGCCCATTTTGGGTATTTTGCTATCACAGGTAATTGAGGCTTTCTGAATACCGTGATAGCAACACTAAACAACTGGTGGCGTAATCATAAGCGATTTTTTTAGGAAGACGTATAGAATAGGCCCCTTAATATCTCATGTTATTATCATGACATCTCCCTTGTTAATATAAGCAAATAGGCTGGTTTACACTCCAGTCTCCATGCTCACATGAATACCGCCTTCACCTTGGCATGATAGACCATCCATATCGTCCCAGTCAGTAATCCACATCCCTACTGGTTATCTCTTTCTAACTGTCTCTTCCTTAGACTGTCTCTTAGGCTCTTTATCTCTCTCTGAGAGCCTTGCTTTCTTCCTTACAGTCTCTCTTCCTCTCTTGCTGTCTCTTGGTCCTGCTCTCTTGCTCTGGCAGTCCATCTTTCTCTGTACTGTCTCTCACTCTCTTTCTTTTTCTGGCTGGCTGTCTCTTGGTCTCTGCATCACTGCCTCTTGCCCATTATTGTCTCTATCTCTCTCTTTCCCAATCTCTCTATCTCTTCCCTCTACTGACTGTCTCTCTGCCTCGCTATTGTTTTTTCTTTTGCTGTCTCTATCTCTCCCAGGCTCTCTCTTCCCTTAGCTGGCTGTCTCCCTGCCTCACCCTCAGCAGTCAGGCCTGTGCTGATATATCATTATTTCCCATGTCCTGAAATACTGTCATATCCAAGGTTATGGGCTGCAATTGAAAACCTCCACTATCCCCCTCTTTGGGACAGTCCCCCTTCAGCACTTCCTCTGAGTCCCTTGGGATGAAAGGCTGTAATGGGAAGCTCTCTCTACCCCACACTTTGATACTATCTCCCTTGGATACCCCCCTGGTGTCTTCTGTGATGATGGGCTATATTGGGAAACTATCTTCCCCCCCTCACTAAACCCTCTGCTGGGGCAGGGAGTATTAGGGGGAGGGGAAGGAGTAAGGGGAGGGGAGTTGTGAGGGAAAAGAGGGGGAGAGGTAAGGGGAGAGAGGTAGTGAGGGTGGGGGGGGAAGTGAGGGAATGCGAGAAAGGGAATGGAGACAGATCATTGACAGAAATGTCTCACAAAGAGTATGTTTCTAACAGTTCAATTGAATATATACCAACATAAATTGTTAACAGTTTAACTGTTTGTTTTGTCATTCGTATATTCAGTCAAGACTTTTTAAACGTCCAAAGAGGTTTGTTTTCTCTAAGTTGTACACTTTTCAGCAGTACCTGGTATATGGGAGGGTTGGGTCTTATGTTATTTCCATGGGGATAAATAGTACAAATGTCTCACCAGGGAATATGAAAATTAGAATTCAAAAGAGGTGTGTTTGGGATCAGACACGTGCATTTTAATTTTCTACTCCAGTAACCTCTCTGGGAAAGACCTTTTTGTTTTATCCTTTTAGTTTTACACAATGTTCTGCATTTATTGTAATTGAATGTTCTTGTAATAATCTTTTTTTGTAATCTAAAGCAATGTATTTTTAAATATTAAAACAATCTTTAATAAGTATTGCTTTGGGGCTCTGAATGAACTGTTAAACGCTGTGTAGAGAATATGTACATTTTACACATAGTTACATAGTTACATAGTTATATAGTAGATGAGGTTGAAAAAAGACTTCCGTCCATCAGGTTCAACCTATGCTAAATTTAGACAACAGATACTTTATCCTATATCTATACTTATTGATCCAGAGGAAGGCAAACAAAAAACCCAATTAAGGGGAAAAATGAATTCCTTCCTGACTCCAAGAATTGGCAATCGGATTAATCCCTGGATCAACATCCTTCCCATGTATACATATTTGGTACAGTAGCGGCATACTTTATTCTTACCAATGCCGGCGGCATGCCGGGATCTACTCCGGCTGGCGCCAGTCTAGACCGCGCGCTGCCGCGTTTCCTCCATGCACCCCCCCTCCACTTCGGGTGCATTTTTGTCCCCCTTCCCGACCCCGAACCCGGCTCCTGCTCTGCCCCTCTGCTTCCCCGCACCCCCGCTTACCTCACTTTAAACTCCAGGGGTGTCGGGGGAAGCCGGGGAAGCCGGGCGCGCACGTGACTGTGACGTCACAGTGCGCCGCAACAAGCCGCGTCACCACGCTTCCCGCACGCATCCTGCTGTGCGGGAAGTGTAAGAATAAATAATGTCGCTACTGTATATAACTGTATAACTTTCCCATCTAAAAAGATGTCCAACTTTTTTTTGAACAAATCTCTTGTATCTGTCATCACAGTCTCCATGGGTAATGAATTCCACATTTTAACTGCCCTTACTGTAAAGAACCCTTTCCTTTGTTGCTGGTGAAATTTCCTTTCCTCCAACCTTAAGGGATGGCCCTGAGTCCTTTGTACTGCCCGTGGGATGAATAGTTCTTTTGAAAGCTCCTTGTATTGTCCCTGAATATATTTGTTTATAGTTATCATATCCCCTCTTAGACGCCTCTTTTCTAATGTAAATAAATCTAATTTAGCTAGCCTCTCCTCATAAGTTAGAATGTCCATCCCCTTTATTAATTTGGTGGCTCTTCTCTGCACTCTCTCTAGTTCCACGATGTCTTTTCTTAGGATTGGTGCCCAAAATTGTACTCCATATTCAAGGTGTGGTCTTACTAATGCTTTGTAAAGGGGCATAATTATTACACAGATTTGTGTTTTAAGTGCATTGTTTTTTCTTTAAGGAACAGGGATTTGGGATCCTTGCAGACAGTATATATATAGGATATTAGGCAGCAACATTATAATACAGGATATTAGGCAGCTTTCTGTCAAATTTAGATCAGAGTGCAGTCAGAAAGTAAATGTGATCCATCCCATAGCTTCACAGTTACTGAGGCTGGTGGATAGGAAAGTCAGACCAGCATTCACAATGGTTCTAATTCCACTAACCTGCTCTCCTAGTTGAACAGGTATTTATGGCAGTTAGGTTTGCTGCATCAGTCTCTCTCCTAGAACCTGTGACTACGCAGCTCCCTGCATTCATTTCAAGGAGGACACCCCCTTCAAGTATGTCCAGAAGGATTGCCTGGACTCTCTTGGGACTGAGTTCCCACAAATACAGATAAGGACAACTAATTATTCCTATTGTACGTTACAATGTGCTTTGTTTAAAACTGGAAATTGGAGATAGCTAGCTAGCTAGTGTGTTAGTTAGATAGGGTTTTATAGTTGGCCTCCCTACCGTGGAGTAGGCTTTAATTTTATTTGGTTTGGCTTTGGTTTTTCCTTAAAGTGCAGTTTGCCTGATTTACAGTGTATTGTCTGTCATTTATATGAAGCATAAACCACTAAAGGTAAAGGACGGAGTTCCTCAAATATATATCCGTTAAAAGTTGCACTCCCCTACTGGGACAGAATAAAAACAGGCAAAAGCCTGAATGATAGAATATTGTGCGTTCTCTTTGTTAATCCTAGAAGACTGTGCCATAAAGAGCGCGAACAGACTAAGCCATAAAGAGCGCATGTATATATGTATGTATATATATATATATATATATATATATATATATATATATATAATATACATTTTTTCATATTTCTTTGGTGGTGGCAGTGAATAGATAATATTGAAATCGAGTAAGAGGTTAATATTAACTATTTGGAAGTACTTTGCGGAGGAGGAAGGTGAGCTGGCAAGAGTAGCCGTGTATTTTATCTCTGGTTGCATATCTAAGTCACGTGCTGTTCGTGACAGATGGTATAGAGAGATGGAGTGAGGGGAGATATTGTTAATTTGACAGACTTTTGTGAAGGTGAAAAGTGGGTCAGCTAGAGAGCTGTGTATTAACCCTTGTCCCGCATGCAGGTCATGTGCTCACAGGTGTGCCATATGTGACATACATCTTCTGACTTTTATTTTACACTTTACAGCAAAAGTAATCTGAAATGCAGTTCTGTGCAATACACTACTATCTCTTATTGCAAAAAAACCTACGCCCTTTCATTTGGCAATATGGATAATACCAAAAACTTATATAATTGAGATAATGAATATCACAAGTTTTCTACATTATCCCTAGAAGTTTATCCATATTTCTACATTCACTGATATTGTTAACATGAAATGAAAGACTCTTTACAGTATGTTTGCAGGTGGCGATATAATTTACATACAAATATGATATAAATAAACAGCCATATACCATCGGAAAATATTTTAGCAATCCTGGAGAAATGGATGAACAATCTACAGTACCACACAGTTTGCATTCTTTTTTTTTTTTTTTTTTTTTAACATTCTTTAAAAATTGATATATAATTCTTACAATTTCCAAAAAGGACCATTATGGAAATATCATTACAAGCATTAGCACCGTGTAAGTCAAATTCAAATTTTCTAGATGAACACATGTAATGTTTTTAATCTCTCGAATACATAAATACTGAGTTGTGATTTTAGAAATTCATCAAGGTAATAGAAAGAATAGTGTGTCCAAAAACACTGTCATAATTCACTGTTATTGCCAACTGAGAAATACTTGCTGTCATCTGAAGGCGAGATATTTAAGTAAGATTACCATATTTTAGGATTTAAACTAGCACGCATGATTGTTTTTTCATATCATTGTGGATAGTATATATTCTGTAGTTGTTATTTTAACTCATGCAATTCTGGATGAGGCTTGCAAAAAATAGAATAGATTAATTTATCAATGTATTAATAATTTGTTTTTGCCAACTGAGACTTAATTTGTATTGAGCAAGGCCATATTACAGTATAAAATCACTTGCCAATTTCCAATAACTTTTTCATTATAAACAACTTTTATGTTTTCTGTATATGCCTTTGTACCCAATGTTTTCCACTGTTTACTTTTGGAGAGCAAAAGTAAATTACATGCATATGAGTAATTATTGCGGGCTAAAATAAGTGGTGTAATGGGAGGTTGAATGCGCACTAGAGAAATAAAATAATAATCCAGCAACTTTGTAGGTAGTAGTGTGATATTTCATTTATACGCTCACTTAAAGTCAATACCCCTTAGCATGTGCCAAGTTCAGATGGTATTAAATATAAAGTCTTATACTGTAAGAGTTCATCATGCCAAGACTCAGGAAATTCTTTATCCATTAAATGTTTCTATAAATATCTGATAAATACAGGTAGAAAGCTTTAAACATTAATAAGTCTGTGTTATCTTAGTGGGTCATGATCACTTTCTTAGGATAAACACACATACAATCCATAGCACAATGAGGGTTCGACCCAACTGTAGGTAATGTAGAAAGTCAGACAATCATGATATTAAGAAAATTATACCAGGTCAAATATCTAAGGTGTGTAAGGAGTATAGAGGTGCTAGGCTGCTAGGCTAACACATTCTATAAAATGTGGGACAGAAAAGGTACTGTATATGTTGCCCTAATGTGTCGTGATCCAGTATCTTGATTCCATTGCTTTTTGAGTCTGGAAGTTGAATGTATTAAAGTTTACACTTAACATCTTTAAATGTACTGTGTATATGCGTCATTTCTACTGTACTGCCACAATGGACTTGAAAGATTGGTCTTTGGTTCTTTGGCCGTAAAGTGTTTGCATCACTACACAAATGGCAAAAAGTGCATCTAAGGCCCGGATACATCAAGCTGCTGTAACCTAAAAAGGTGGTATTATCACTAAAAAAGTGCTTTATTTTTTATTGTGTAATACATCAACATTGCATCGCCAAAAATAAAACACTTTGGGCCTCATACAGAGAGCAGCGCTATTTAAAATTGGAGAGGGGAATAAAAAGAAGCTTTAATGGAGAGTTTTTTTCTCCATATGCAGATAGGTCCGAAAACTGCATTTAGAATCCTTTCTGCATATGGAGAGTTTCAACCAGCGATATGAGCGCTGTTGAAACGTGTTGAAAAAAAAACGCGTTTTTTTTTTTTCCTCCCCCACCGGCTGCCGACCTCCAGCTTCTTGCCAAATTTTTTTGGCGGAGTTAAATAGAGAATTTCTCTCCATGTTATTGGCGCGATCAGCCACTAGATGGCGATCGCGCCTTTCTGAATATGGATATTTTTTCAACAGGGGAGATTTAGGTTCTCGCCGGTAGAAAGGCGTGTTTAAAAAAAAAAATGGCGCGTTTTCCCTAGCTCGCCATTTTCACCTGTTTTTAGCGCGATTTTAGCGGGAAAATGGCGAGATTTCAAATAGCGCTGCTCTCTGCATGAGGCCCTTTATTGTATCCTCTAAAAATATCAGATCTGATTAAAAAAGTGGCAAAATACCGCATTGTTTGGTAAAAATGGATATTCATCACGTTCCAATATTTATTGGAATGGGATTGACGGTAGAAAGACCACAAATAATGTATCCCCTACTTCTGGCTGACATTATCCCTATAATTTCTATCAATATAAGGGCCAATAAATAGCCATTATATATATATATATATATATATATCTTACACCAAAAATGAATACCGCATCAACTACCAATAAATAATGCTGTGTCTAAACCTTCCTAAATCAGAGAAATAAATCTGAAAAAGTAATTACAGAGAAAACATAAATTGCTAGGTGGTGCTAGAGGAAAATAATGAATATAAAAACACAGAGAAAAGAAACCTTTTAAAGAGCACTCAGACATATGTTAGCAAAAAATAGAAAGGGTAATTTTATTAATCAAAAAATAACAGACATACAAACAACTAACTGAAGAACCAGAAATGAAAAGAAAATATAGAATGAAAAATAAATAATTAAATGATATGCAATTAAATAGACCCAAAAATGTATAATAAAATATCCTAAAGTGGTAGCATCTTTGCGGGAACAAAATTCCCACAATGAAGCAAACCAGATTGGCCGGTCACATGAAAAAAACTAGGATACAAAATATCATAGGTCTACACAAAAAAAAAAAAAAAAAACCCATACAAACATACAAAAAAACCATCATATGTGCTGTGCCATGACAGTATATAGGTTAACAACAATATGTCAGCCTATTTCCACTAATAAGATTATATTCTTATATTCTTATATATATATATATATATATAGGCAAGATGAGCAAAACCATTATGAAAATATGATAAAATAGTAAAGATATAACATTACAGTACACATTAACTCCTTAGTAATCCACAGGCCAACTAGTCATGATTTCCATGACTAACTGGGCAACAGATTGGTTAATAAAAGCATAACACTACATTACCTACCCCCTTGGTGACCTTATTAGATCATAAAGCATTGCCATGCTATGCTTTAGTGACAGTAAGGTAAGTAATGGGTTTACCCTTTCCGCCACCCCACTCCCTCTGAGAGGCTTATCAACCCACCCAAGGCAACTACTCCCATCACCCACCCTCATGGCCCCCCCCAAAAAAATACCTACCTCCCTCTAAACAAAGGCCCAATATCTAATCCAATATAGTAGTTATGGGCATTAACCACACAAAAAAAACATATAAAACAAAAGCAGCAATACCGTAAAAATACATTTCAAATACTTTTAAACCATTAAAGCATTGATTGTCATTGTGGCTACCTATGCCCTCTCAATGGGGGCCTAGATACCCACATTGTCAATCAATGGTAAGCTAGAATGTACAATACTAAAATAAATTAATTACTGCTAAGTTGGTGAAGGGGTTAATCCCCATGCCAGCTCGCCCCCCCCCCCCAGGCAAGCTCCCCCCTACAGTAATGGGCAATAGCCCTAATAGCCAAATGTGGCTAATAGGACTTTTGCACAGTTAAATGCATACCAAAAGACATTTAATCAAATATACATTACAAGAAATAACATCATAAAAAATAATCCATTAAATCCATTAATTGTAATTGTGGCTACCTAAGTCCTCAACGGGGGTCTAGGTAGCCACATTTGTAATCAATGTATACACTAAATATATAAAATTATTACTTACCCATGCCAGGATGAAGGACGTCTTCCACATCCTCAGGGAAATCTGCAGATAAATTTAAACAAGGGCCGATGCAAAACCAATAAACCAATAAACAATCCCAGCCCGAGCAAAACCAATAAACAATCCCAGCCCGATAACCAATTAAAATAAAACCATACAAAATAATCTCTGCCCGATGGATCAAAAATAAACAAAAAACACCCAATCAAAAACAATAAATCCAATGCCCGATTACACAAAAAATGAAAATCAGATCAAATACTGTAGATCCAGAATTCAAGGCCTTATTTCAATCAGATGGCATTTTGGGTGAATGGTGAGGGATCCTCAACTTGACCCGAAGTAACAGATTTGCTTTTGATTAAAAAACAGTGAGTAGTTGTTGATTCTTTTTATTTTCTTGATTTCTTATTTTCTTATTTCTTCTCTTCTTTCATATTTTTACTCATCTTCTTCTTGTCAAATGAGACATTCCAGGAAAGTCTCATTTGACAGAAAGAAGACAACAAGCCTTCTGGAAGAAGAAAGAAGAGAAGATAGAAAAAGAAATCAAGAACAGAATAAAGAACTACTTACTGGAGACTGTTCTTAAATTAACAGAGGACCCATTGCTTTGGGTCAATTTGAGGATCCATCAACCTTGATCTCGGAAGCTGTCTGATTGGGCCTGAATCTATTCTACCTGATTTTTTTATTTTTTTTGGTGCCATAGGCATGAGATTTTTTGTTAATGATTGTTTCGTTTGTGTGCGTCTTTGTGTGGTGTGTGTGTGCGCGCAATCATTGAAGGGATTATTTTGTATGCTTTTTGTGTTTTTATTGTTATTGGCCATAGTGCTGGGTTTATTTTTTGGTTTTATTTTTATGATTGCGCATCAGCACTTTATTGCATTCATCGGCGGGTGCCCCTGGGGATGAGGAGAATGAGCCTTCATCAAGTCAGGGGTAAGTATTACTTTTTTTATTTAAGGTGTACATTGATTGCCAATGTGGCTATCTAGGCCTCCGTTGAAGGTGTAGGTAACCACAGTGACAATCAATAGATTTAATGGCACTTATTTTCTATGGTTTTATTATTTATTGTAATGTATATTTGCTTGAATGTTTTTTGGTATGCGTTTAAATGACAAAAGTCCCATTTATTTACCATGAAGTAATACATTGAGAGTTACGTCTCGTTTTCAAGTATGTCCTTGGCATAGAGTTAAGATGACAGACAATACATGGTTACAAATACAGTTACAGATGCAGCCACGAGTATTAGAACTCTTGTCTGGGAAATTATAGGCAATCTTACAGTAAATGCCTCAACATTGCCGCAATATTGCTGCAACATTGCCTCAACTTTTCTGCGAGATTCTTAATGGCCCATCGTATTAACACAGCTGGGGTCCCAACAGTCCCATTCAAACTGAATTGCAGGGACCCCCGCTGTGTTAATCCAATGGGCCATTAGGAATCTCACAAAAATGTTGAGGCAATGTTGAGGCATTTGTTATGAGACTGCCCCCGAATCTCCCAGAATCTCCAAGGTAAGTGTTCTAATACTGGTGGCTGCATCTGTACATAAGTGAACAGGGTATACAGTACATACAAGACTTAGCATGCAAAGTTAGAGATAATATATATTATAGGGATATGTAACAGTTACAGATCAAATTAAAATGTGAGACAGCTTTAGTTTTGAAAGAACTTAGACTGGTGGTGGCTGTGAGAGTCTCCGGTAGATTGTTCCAGTTTTGGGGTGCACGGTAAGAGAAGGAGGAGCCGGACACTTTGCTGAACCTTGGAAACATGGACAGTCTTTTGTAGTCAGAACTCAGATGATAAGTGCTGCATGTGGTAGGGGAGAGGCGCTTGTTCAGATAGATGGGTATCTTGCCCCGAAAGTATTTGATGGCAAGACAGGAAAGATTAACTTTGCACCTAGACTCAAGTGATGACCAATCTAGTTATTTGAGCATTTTGCAGTGATGTGTGTTGTAGTTGCATTGGAGGACAAAACGGTATATTGAATTGTAGAGGGTATCAAGTTTGGTAATGTGGGTTTGGGGTGCCAAGCCGTAAACTATGTCCCCATAGTCGATAATAGGCATTAGTATCTGCTGTGCAATATGCTTTCTCACCAGCAGACTTAGGGAGGATTTGTTCCTGTTAAGTACACCTAGTTTTGGATGTCAGGGTATCAATGAGCATCCCGAATGTTAAATGGGAGTCAAAACATACTGGATGCCCAAGTATTTAAAACTAGTAACAGGGTGGTGTTAGCGTTGGTTCTGATCTGGAGCTCAGTCATTGGAAGCTCTAGAAATGTTGCCTCAGTCAAAAATACCATTGTTACAGTCTTACCAGTGTTTAAAACAGTTTGTTTTGGGAAATCCAATTTTCAAGTCTAAAAATGTCAGATTGAAGTATGTTCTGGGGCCCCTCAGTGTAAAAATCTTAGAGTCTTTCGGAATATTCTCTCTCTCAAGGTCGGAGAGGCTAGGGCAGTGTGCATATAGGATTGTGTCATCTGCATACATGTGTATTGAAGCTCCCTTACAAGCTATAGGATGATTATTGGTTAACACTGAGGGGCCCCAGAACAGAGCCTTGTGGGACAACACAGATGATATCCAACGGGTTGGAGTTCGAGCCTAAGATAGACACATGTTGGGATCTACCTGATAAGTAGGAATGAAGCCAGTTTAAAGCATGCATCCCTATTCCAGAGCACCAGAGTTTAAGCAGGATAACATGATCAACGGTATCAAAAGCTTTTTCAAAATCTAGGAATATTGCACCACATGTGGCTAATAGGACTATAGCCCATTAATGTGGGAGGGTAATCTTGTTGGGGTTAGTGGGGTGGGTGATGGGATAGTTGCCCCAGAGTGGGTGGTTAGGTCTCTGGGGGGTGAGGGGGAAGTAGTGGAGGGATTATCCCCTTCATTGCCTTAGCGGTTATCAACTAAGGCAATGAAGGTAGGGGGTCTAATGTATTGTAATATTGAACATTTATTTAAAAAAAATATTCTAGCTTTCCATTGAGTGCCAATGTGGCTTTCTTGGCCAACCATTTAGAATGCTTAGGTAGCTACAGTGACAATCAATGATTTTAAGGTTAACATTTATTTGAAAGGTTTTTTTTCAATGTACAGTAATACTGCTTTTTGTATACAGTACATGTTTATTTTGGGGGGCTACTGCACAAAACCACTATTAGTCACATTTGGCTAATAGGGATATTGGGCATTAGTCTAGGGGGTGTAGTTTTGTTTGGGATGGTAAGGGGGTGGGTGATTGGGGTACAGTAGTTGTCCTTGGTGAGTGGTATATCCTCCTGCGGTTGGAGGGAGGGTTTATCCCTTAATTACCTTGCAGTTAGTAAAGCATTGCATGGCAATGGCTTACTAGCCACTAACGAGGCCAAAGGGTTTAGGTAGTGTTTTTATTTTTAATGTATTAACCCCTGTGGTGCCTGTGGTATACCTTGGTAACTACAAGCATCAAATGGGTGCATGTTTTTCTATCATAGGATTTTGTAATAATAGAAATAGAAATAATATTGCGATTTTGGCCCGAATATCGCACCTGGTAAATTATTACTACAATGTAAATAAATAACAACTTAAAATTGCGGTAATAACGTAGTAATCATTTTTTTTTCACCAGGTGCAATATTAACAGAGTTTGATGTATCTGGGCATAAATATGTTTTTCATTTTCTTAAATGCTTACTCTAAATATATGGCATTGAGCAATAACATGTCAAATACTACTGTACAACTGTTATATATACTATTCACCATATTATCAATCAGTAAGAAGATTGACATTGCTTAACTTTAGTGCAATGTTGAAATAATTTTAGAATTTACAATATATTATTTCCTTTGCAATTTTGTGAAACATATGACATAATATTTCTCTTCATGTTATGTATCTCTTATGTAGCTGTTCCACGCACTAGCGACACACAATGTAGCTCTGTTCCTGAGCCCAGATACGGTAGAAGGACTGGCACTGAGTTTTCAGCAGGCTCTGTAGTTCGATTTGAATGCAACCCTGGCTATTTCCTTCAAGGATCTAAGGCAATCCGTTGTCATATGGTACCAAATGCATTAGCTCAATGGAATTATACTGTACCAAGCTGTTTAGGTAAGTAGACATGCAATGATCTTTTCATGTCATATTAGTTTAGTCGATTAATTGAACTGTTCTTTTTTGTCATTGTTATTTAAGTAATAATCCCAACAGAATAGGAAATTAGTGGCCAATAATCCCATGTCTGGAAGAGTTGAAGGCCTGAGGCAAAGCCAACACACATCTCCCTATACACACACACACACACACACTGCAGTCCCAATTTCACTCACTCCCACACACACACTGGAGCCCCCAATCTCCCATAACACACGCTACAGCCCCTCCTTACCACACACACATTGTCCCACTATTCTCTCCCCCACCCCTACACACACCTACAGACACTTTACATATCCCTCTCCACACACACAGAACAGCCCTCTCTTGTACTATATTTACACACACAGTAACTCTCCTATCTCCTCCATCTCTGTCGTGTGCAGAGCTCTCTCACACACACACACACACACACACAAGCAGTGAAAGGGGAGCAGTCAGTGTCTGGCTACTGCTGCTACCAGTGCCTCCCCTCCACTGCTGAACTCACCATATCAGGGGTGCGAAAACTGGGGGGAGCAAAACATTTTCTAGGGGGGGTGGTTACAGAGGCCCTGCACTCTTTCCCACAGCACTTAAATTAAAGCAAGGCATGAGGCCTCTGTAACTCCCTTACCTGCTCCCTTCCGGCTCTTCAGCGATGTGTCGCCATGGCAACACAGTATTAAATGATGCCGTGGTGACATGTGACATGACGCGTCGCAATGACAAGGCACGTCAAGTGACGCTGCCGGTCATGTGGCATCACATGACCTGCGGCGTCATTTGACGCCGGGTCCTAAGTGGGGGAGGTGCGAGCGATGGGGCTGCCAGGCATGGGGGCACAGCACAGGAATTTTGCGCACCCCTGCACTCTATGACAAAAGCTGAAGCTCTGAAAGCTGATTGGCTAGAATTCAGAACTTGGCAAGGTGCCACAAATTCCTGGCCGGATGAATAATAGGATATCAACCAATGAGCTTTCAGAATTGAAGGGACTATCTATATCAATAATTGTTGTTACAGGTATTCTTACCATCAAGGGGATAGTTAACATACTATAATATTTATTATATATTGGGGAGAGAGGTTGGACCAGATAATAGTGCAAATGTCTACAGTAAGTTCAAGGTATACAGGGTACAGAAGCCCATGAGATTTGAGCTACTTCATAAATGGTTCTTTTGATAGGCATTCCATAAAGTGAGTAACTGGACAAGAATCCTACATTTTACATTTAATCTATAATGTTTTATAACATATTTTTATCCTTATAGAGTACTCAAGATAAATCAGTTTTTAATTTGTAATTGCTTCAGAAGTCACTGTTATCATACGATCATTTTACTTTAATTAATTTTTTTAACACTGTTTAAATTAAATCACATCTTAAAACAATTGTTTTGCAGTTCCCTGTAGTAGAAATTTTACAGAGAGGAGAGGAACAATATTGTCACCTGGTTATCCTGAGCCATATGGTAATAGTTTGAACTGTGTTTGGAAGATCATTGTCACTGAAGGATCAGGAATTCAGGCAAGTACATTTTGTAGTTTGAGGGTTCAGTAAGAGTATCTGAAAACGGAGACAGCATTGTTTGTACAGTGTCTATAACTCATGAAAAAAGCACATCTCTCTCAACCACCATGTTGAAAACGAAATTACACAAACCTTAATGGAAACAAAATCTGTTGTGAAAAGTGTAGATTCATGAAAGTGTGATACTGTAACAGTGCAAAAGTGATGCACCATGTAATTGATTTTCTTGATGAGTTCCATGCCATTCTTATGCATCTAAAATCATTTCCAGCATGGGAAAGAAAACCATACAGCATTTTAAAAAGGGGCCTAATTCTGAGGATCTTTTTCTTGCAGCGCAGTATTTTTTGTCCATTAATAAGTAATTATGAGGATTTGTTTTCTGTACCTATTGTTTAAAAAAATATCACTCCACACAGCTGTTTTAATCTTATTTATATATCTAATTTTTTCACTACACTTTTTCAAAATACCAAATAAATACTATTAAAACGAACAATCTGCAATTTAAACTTTCTTGCAAATCTATGAAATTATTTCCTACCTTCTGTGAAAGGTAAAGTTTGTTCTTTAGCCCATCATTTTGTGTTTCAAGTTGGAGAGGAATGTACCTAATAACAGATTATTTAACCCCCTTGATGGTTATTTTGCAACAGTAATTATACTATTTCTAGTGGTCATTGTTTTCGATTGGTCATTATAATAATAGTGTCATTGTTAAGTATAATAACGTTATGCTCCGTCTTTCAATTCTCTATATGTTGTAGTTGTGATAGTTATTGTTGGATATACATTAAGATTGAATACAGTAGTGTCTCGTAATTCAGTCACTATGATTGTGTGTATAACAAAGTTTATTGCAGATATAGTATTGGACATATAAATAAATACTTAAAATCGTATAGTACACTCTATTGTATTCAGTGGCTTTTTCTTTTCCAGATACAAGTTATAAGTTTTGCCACCGAGCACAACTGGGATTCTCTTGAGATATATGATGGTTCTGATATGACTGCACCAAGACTTGGGAGTTTTTCTGGTAGGTCTTTTCATTAATTAATTTTGTTATTCTGTGTCTATAGTAAAAAAAAAATTGTAAGCAAATACTGACTTTCGGAGTTAGTAATAATGTTTTTATAGGTACTGTACAGTATTTTCACTAAGGTGCAGAATTCATTATCACTCATTTAGGACCATTGCAGTCAGGTTACTATAAAAAGCAACAGCTGCAATAGAACTTTAGTGAATATACAGTACATCTAAAAAGGTAACTGTTCCCATTATATTTATGTGCACTATTTTACTCCTAGTTAGGATGTAAACTTTATTAGCAAGTGCAATTTATGATTGGAGATGTGCAAATGTTTTGTATGCTTAGCCAAACTCTTATTTCACCCATTTTAAATGACAGAAAAGTTTGTTTTAATACATACTGTAGAGGTACCTTTGCACCAAGTTCACCTAACAATAAAAGTCTATGGGCACTGCATTTATCATTAGTTTAAATCAAGTTTGCTTTTGACATTCAAAATTTGTTAATTTTGCTAAATGTGCGTAAGGTAGAGACAATAAATAGGGAACACCTCCACCAACACCCTCATTGTCCTAACACATCTCTCTATACTCTGCATTCCTTCTCTCCTCTCATAGAATTCAAATTGTCTAAGCTACCGTCCTCCTCTCCTTCAACTATGGGCAACCTATTCCATTTCATCTTATCCAACTTTTTACATCCACCCTGCTCCCTATCCCTCTGCTTTGAAATATGCAAAAGTAACACGTGATTGAAAACAACAACCTCAGGCTCATTACCACAAGATTGGTGTAAAGCAGACATGGTGACTATATTTAAAAAGGGAGTTAGATCACAACTGGAGAATTACAGACCTGTAAGCCTAACCTCAATATTGGGGTAGTTACTTGAAGGTTTAATATGGGATAATATTCAGGAATACCTAATGGAAAACAAAATTATTAGTAATATTCAGCATGGATTTATGAAGGATAGATCATGCCAAACTAACCGTATTTGTTTCTTTGAGGAGGGAAGTAGGATTTTTGACCAGGGTAATGCAGTTGATGTGGTCTAATTAGATTTTGCAAAGGCTTTTGATACCGTTCCACACAAGGTTAGTGTACAAAATAAAGCAAATTTGACTCAGTAAAAATATTTGCACGTTGATTTAAAACT
This sequence comes from Ascaphus truei, assembly GCF_040206685.1. Taxonomy (NCBI): domain Eukaryota; kingdom Metazoa; phylum Chordata; class Amphibia; order Anura; family Ascaphidae; genus Ascaphus; species Ascaphus truei. The sequence goes on from NC_134486.1 coordinate 347,190,872, forward strand.
AGTTGAAGGATAAACAACAGAAAGTTGTCATAAATTGAACTTTTTCAAGTCCGGCTAAAGGTTGTGAGTGGAGTACCTCAGAGATCGGTACTGGGACCCCTGCTTTTTAACTTGTTTATTAATTACTTTGAGTTTGGCATAGAGAGAAAAGTCTCCATCTTTGCTAATGTCACTAAATTATGGATGGTAGTCGAATCAGAGCAGGATGTCAATCTCCAGAAGGACTCGTAGAGACTGGAAACTTGGGCAGGTAAATGGCAGAGGACGTTTAATACAGTTAAATGTTTGGTTATGCATTTGGGAAACAAAAATATACAGTCAACTTACAAATGAAATGGGGAACAATTAGGAATATCTTTGGTGGAGAAGGATTTAGCGGTGCTTGTAGATAGCAGGCTTAGCAATAGTGCCCAAAGTCATGCAGTATACTGTAGCTGCAAAAGCAAATAAGATCTTATCTTGCATTAAACAGGGTGTAACATGGACTTATCACTGGTTGCGAGAAACTTCCTCTAAATGCAGCAATGTGCTGGTTAATTGCACACAGGCAATCAACCAGAATCCACCTGGCTGATTAGGACTCTTAGAAAAGCCTAATGTGAGAAACGGGAGAGAGATTCCTTAGCTCACAATTAGGTTGACACAGGAAAGCAGAGAAACTGGCACACAGACACTGTCTTGAACACAAAGGTGTGTTGAGATCAAGACACCCAGAGACCTATATTTCCTGGATACAGATAACCCAGAGACTGACATAGAGGGCCATCTGCTTAAGGTACCCCCTGAGACTTTGGGGTGATATGAGGGTAATGGGAATATCCCTCCAGTCTTGCAAATAGGGTCTGGAGAAATAAGGTAGCCCTTACAAGGGGATATGGGTTTGTAATGTTACTGTTTTTGTATGTTTTGCCTGTGTAGGCGGACGCAAGGGAGACTGGTTATGGTGAAATTAAATAAGGCTTTTATTGCGCATGTTTCCTTAACATCAGGAAACCATCCAAACAAGGGGTAAACAAAGCTTCTATTCAGTTGGGAGTATTTCTAGTGAAATACTATGCAATCCACAACTCCCTTTAGATAAGCATGTCTCCCAGCCCCAAACATATAACATGAAATGAACAGATATAAAAAGTCTTATAAATGAAAGTCTTATCGGTTAGCTGGGCTGCTGTAGGGGAAGCTTCTCTGCTCTCTTGGAATCGCACCCTTCTGTGCACAGGAAATATCAGGCTCCAGGTTAGAATCTTGTCCCCTTTGTCTTGTGGTCAGCTTGTCACTCAAGACATCTGTCCTTCCTTGGTTCAGCCCAGTTGTGGACTAAGGAATCTCTGCTCTGTCTCCAAGTACAGCTCAGGTGTGAGCTAAGGAGTCTCACTTCCTATCTCAAAAGACAGCCTTTTCTAAGCAATCTAATCAGGCAGGTGGTGGTTGTTAATTGACTACCAGCAGTTAACCACCACACTGCTGGATTAGAGGCACATTACCTGAACAGGGATAACTCCCCTGTTACATACCTCCCCTGTTTGTGGGAAGCTCGGGCTTGCCACGGCCAAAGCCCATCCTTCCACTCTCATTCTAGATATCTCTGTGACTTGAATGAGCGTGGATGGAGGAAGAGAACCCTCAGTTCCGCTGGGATTGGAGCCCTTTCTCCAGTTTATTCGTGTCTCCTCCCGAAGGTGCTTGAGATCAGCACTCCTCAGTCGCTCGAGGGGGACTTTTTCTAAGTATAGTCTTTTTGCTATGTGCGCGGTCATGAGATTTCCCTCGCATCGGGTGCTCGTCTTATTGTAGGCAGACTCTATGGCAGTAGTTGCAGAGCGTTTAAAAACAGCCCTTTGAATTTTCTGCTCTTGAAGCTGTCTCTCTGCCCTTTTCCCATTCAATGGGGTTGCTAGTTCAGCTTCTTTGGGATTAAGTTGTAATTCCACACTCACTTCCAGAGAATGTCCCATCTTTTCAGCTTCATCAGATAAGGATTCTTCTGGTTTTGATTCAGCACGTGTACCTTCTTTTATTGCCTGTTGGGTGGCTGAAGATTTTGCTAGTGCTTGTTTAGGTGGTTCAATTTTTGCAACCTTGTCTTTCAGACGAGCGGTATTCCCAGCTCTTACTGTACCCTTGTCTTCATGGGTTTTTGTGGCTGTGGGACACTGACGCTTAGTCAGGGTCAATATTTGTCCTTGTAGAACTTTCATCTCATCCGCGTGAGATCCCTGTTTTTTGAGTGCGACTTGCAAGTCTCTTCTCAGGGAATGTATCTGCACGCTTTGCTTTCTCTGAGCTTTCTTCCACATTTTTATTGCATTGTGAAGCACTATGAATTTCTTTGCTCGGGCCACAGTTACATGTTTTAGTTTCTGGACCTTCTTGTGCTCCCTTTTGTGCCGGGTCACCTGGGTTCTAAGCTTGGCCTCTAGCGCTGCTTTGGTGATGCTCAGGGTTGCCTTCAGTTTCTCATGCTGCTTTGCGGGGACATACTGGGTAATCAGACATTCCTGCAGCACTTGAATTTCTTTAACAGCCTGCAGATTGTCTTCCTGTAGAGTTCGCTGCTTCTCCCCGGCCTTCTCGAGGTGCGTACGCAGACCTTGCAGTTGGTTCTGCAGTCGGTGCTCTGCTTCAAACTTCTCACCTTCCAAAAGTCTATTTATTTCTTTAAGCTCGTGCAGCTTTCATTCTTTTCCTTGACGTCGTTTGTCAAATGAAAATTTTCTTCTTTGAGTTTTAAGTTTTTTCTTTTTAATCTTAAATTTTCTCCTTTTTCAGTCTCTGTACTATTCAGGGCCTCCTTGCAGTCCTCCTTCCATTTACGCACATCTGCTTTGAGAATGACAGTCTCCTGGCGTGAGACTTCCTTCTCTAGGTTGAGGGTCTGAAGCTCCTTCTGAGAGACTTGGAGATCTGTATTAAGATTGACAATCGTTTCTTTAGAAATGTCCAGCTCCTCAGTGAGACTGTAGTTCCTTTCTGGAAACTTCCAGGTCTGTGCGACAGCTGTTGGTCTCATGATGTGAGGCATCCAGTGCTCTGCGGAGTGTATTAACCTCTTTCTGAGATATGTCTACGTCTGTCCGGACACTGTTGACCTCCTGTTGTGAGGCATTCAGCTCTATGCGAAGAGTGTGAACCTCTTGCTGGAAGACTGCCATCTGCTTCAGTGCCTCCTCATATTTCCGCTTCAGCTTAGCCATCATTATATCAGATTGGCTCTGCTTTTCATCCATGGTGGAAATAGTAGCGTTTGCAGTATCTAGCTCAGTCTTGATATCGTCCAATTCTGTCCTGGCCAAAGAGTACATTGTGAGCACATCTTTCTGTAGCTTCACGTTATTTTCCAGGAGCCGATCACAGTCACGCCTGTAATTTTTCAGGGCATCCTCAGGGCTGGTCAAGGGATCGACACTCACTGGTTCCGGCTCTGCTTCCCTTGGATGGTTGGTTGGGGGTTCCTCACTATTGGCACCGGACAGACACTTCTTTGGGGTGCACGACTTCTGCCTTGGGCCCTCTGGATATTCGGTTAACCGCGGTACGAATTCTCCATTTTCTCTAGGCTGCAGGGCATCTCGGTCCCCCTTTTTCTCCACAGGATCTGCGGACGTGTCTGTTCATTCCACGGTAAGTGAAGAACCGCTTTTCTTTTTCTTTTTTCGCCTTTTGTTTTGGATGACACCATCCCCTCAGGCATACTGGGGTCTCCATCTTCATTCGAAATTTTAGCAGCGTCACTGGATCCACCTGGCTTTTCTTGCAACTGTAACAGCTGACGGAAATATTCGGTGATCCATTGCTCCCGCTCTTTCTCCTGCCGATCATATTTGTCATCATAGGGAGCGGTCTTTCCGGTTCGTACCGAGTTCAGGCACCCCCACCATTCTTGGGGTGCTTTGTGGGTGTGACTCGGTTTGGGTTCCCCATAAGAGATGTCTTCCTCCTCATCATTACAGGAACGCTGCATCTTGTCCTCCATTTTGGGGCTATCAGGTGTAATTTTCTTCCTGACCTCAGGAGGCACTATTGCAGCTGTTGCCACTGTATTTGCTAGAACCCCCAATTGTGGTAGTCCTACAGGTGGGCCTATTTTGCTTGTAGAGGTCGTAGCTCTCACAGGCATCTTTGTAGACTTTTTTTTTTCTCTCTTGGGTAAGTTTACAATATCAGCAGTACTGTGCACACATTTTCTCTCATCAGGTATACAGGATGTGCAGTTGCTAGGTAAAAAAGTCTATTTGCTTTACACCATTTACTTGCTAGATTAATCTCTCATTAGGTATGCTGGATGTGCAGTTGCTAGGTAAAAATTTATGTTTGCTTTACACCATTTACTTGCTAGGTAAATCTCTCTGCTTCAGCCAAATAATGTGATTTTCTGCTTGAGTTCAGTCTCAACTTTGGGTATTATGACATTCACTCTTCACAATTTGGGATACCTTTTACACAGCTCAGCAATTACTTTTTTTTTTTTTTTAGTAGGCAATTTTACCCTCAGCACTTGTTTACTGAAAATTCCCCTGCTTCAGCACAGTCTTGCATCAATTTTCATATTTTTCTGCGTATACTCCATTCTCAACTGGTAGTCCTATGCGGTGTGGCAGCCTTTACTTGCAGAAGCAGTACCGCTCGTGGGTTACCATCTGTATTCACTGCTTCAGCTAAACATTTGAAAACAACAAACGCCTATCTCTTTAAGGGCTAACTCACTTCTTGAACCCTGACTATGGCTGGAAGGCAAACCCCCTATTTCAATGACCATATTACACTTTATTGTGATAGGCAAATAAGGTTTACCTGCTTCAACAGTCTCTCTCTCTCTCCTCTTGGGATTGGGGAAAAGAGTCCATCTGTGGTTTTGTAAGTTTCAGTGCAGGTTAGATTTCCTGCCTGGGTGTGTATCACTTTAATTCTGGTCTCTGCTGCATGAGATATTTTTGTTTATGTTGCTCAGACTGTTTGTAGACAAAAAAAATTTCACAGCCTGTTCCGGTCCCTTCTAACTTCAAAGACCACCTCTTGTCCCACTTCGGACACCATATGTAGGCTGACGCTCAAAAAGGTATGCAAGGGAGACTGGTTATGGTGAAATTAAATAAGGCTTTTATTGCGCCTGTTTCCTTAACATCAGGAAACCATCCAAACAAGGGGTAAACAAAGCTTCTATTCACTTGGGAGTATTTCTAGTGAAATACTATGCAATCCACAACTCCCTTTAGATAAGCATGTCTCCCAGCCCCAAACATATAGCATGAAATGAACAGATATAAAAAGTCTTATAAATGAAAGTCTTATCTGTTAGCTGGGCTGCTGTAGGGGAAGCTTTTCTGCTCTCTTGGAACCGCACCCTTGTGTGCACAGGAAATGTCAGGCTCCAGGTTAGAATCTTGTCCCCTTTGTCTTGTGGTCAGCTTGTCGCTCAAGACATCTGTCCTTCCTTGGTTCAGCCCAGTTGTGGACTAAGGAATCTCTGCTCTGTCTCCAAATTCAGCTCAGGTGTGAGCTAAGGAGTCTCACTTCCTGTCTCAAAAGATGGGCTTTTCTAAGCAATCTAATCAGGCAGGTGGTGTTTGTTAATTGACTACCAGCAGTTAACCACCACACTAATGGATTAGTGGCACATTACCTGAACAGGGATCACTCCCCTGTTACAGCCTGGATAAAGGAACAGGCTCAATAAAGCCAAAATATAATTTCACCCAAATCGGTCTCCATTATATGTACCTCTGCACACATCTCTTACACCAGGAATGGATGGAAGGGAAAAAACATAAGTATGTCCCTCTATAAAGCATTAGTAAGTCCACACCTTGAATATTGTGTAAAGTTTTGGTCACCTCTCCATAGAAAATACATTATGAAACAAGAAAAAGTGCAGAGAAGAGCCAATAAATTAATAGAAGGTTATGGATAATTTGATTTATGAGGAGAGGCTAGCTAAATTAGATTTGTTTACATTATAAAAGGTGTGTCTAAGATGGGAAATAATAACTATGGTATATACAAATGTATTCAGGGACAATACAAAGATCTTTCAAAAGAACTATTCATCCTAGGGGCAGTACAAATGACATGGGGTCATACCGTACCTTAAGGGTTGGAAGAAAGGGGATTTAATCAGCAATAAAGAAAGGGTTCTTAAAAGTTAGGGCGGTTAAATGTGGAATTTATTAACCATGGAGACTGTGATGGCAGATACAATAGATATCTTCAAAAAAGGATGGGCATCTTTTAAGAAAGAAAAGTTATATAGGGATATACCAAATAAGTAAACATAGGAAGCATGTTGATCCAGAAATAATTTGATTGACAATATTTGGAGTCAGAAAGGAATTAATGTTTTCCCTTATGAAATATCATTAGATGATAATTCACTGGGGGTTTTTGTTTGTTTTCCTCTGGATCAATATACTGTATATGTAACTGTATATGTAAATACAGTATGTAACCTGGATTACTCTTCACTCTCTTAAACCATCACCCTGTGTACTGTATCTCTTGCCTTGTACTTTAAAGCTTCTTAATAGTTTTGTCTATTCATGCTGACTCAATTTCCTAAACACTTGTAACCCTAAAATCCCTCAATTTGCCTAAATTGCCCTGACCAAAGCACCTAATGAGCTAATGATCTACATATTGCCAACCATTTTTGTTTTGCTTGACATTTCTGCTTTAGAAACTGTCAAGCACCCTTTGCGCCTGCAAATTCTACACTCCTTTGGTATTCACAACAATGCCTTCTCCCGGCTCTTCTTTTATCTCTCAAACAGCCACTTCAGTGTATCTTGATCTTCTCCTGTCAACTTCTCTGTTGGCGTATCAAATAGCTCTTTTCTGGGAAGACTCCTTTTCTCTCTATATAGACTCTCACTTGGTGATTTTACATTAGCTCCATTGTCTTCAAATATCCCGCTCTACTGCTTCCCCTCGGCTGAAGGCTGTCACCTCTCCGCTTCATTTGTCTCTACAGCCCTCTCACATCAGAAACCGTTTCCCTTTAGACTTGATACACCTCCCCATCTTCAAGCTATGTCTGAAATCTCACCGCCTCAAAGTGAAGCACTTAGTTAATAGAGGCCTGAGGCTACTCCTTGCACTCCTAGTTTACTTGCTCCTATTCTCTTCTGTAAATCTCTGTTTATTCAATTCAGATTTTAAGATCCGCAGGACAGAGGCTCCCTAATTTCTGTTGTGTAACTTCTTACTTAACAAATGTGTATATTATTTCCTCCTCTGTCTGTATTATAAGCCTGTAAAGTGTTGTGTACTGTACACATATACATACTGTACATACATACATACATACATACATACATACATACATACATACATACATGATGTGCTTAACTCAAAATTGATTGTGGTTGAGATTATAGCTTTAAAACGTTGACCTATATAAAAATATAGAAGTAATATATTTTATTTTTGTGGATTGAGCCTTAAAACTGCATTAACATTTTTATTTTGCAGTGTTAATCAGCCCTTCAGCAAATTGAAAGATTTGAGAAAAGTTCATTAGTCAAAATAGGAGTCAACAGGACAGAATTTTAATCATTAATAGTGGTTTTAGGCAAGAGTAATAATGCTAAGCAATAATGAAAAATGATATAACATATTTACTGTATTTCCAGGTACTTTCTTTGAAGATTATTTTAGTCTGAAGTAATACTTTTCGAACAAAATGTTAAGTTAAAAAAACATTAGTAGAAGCCAACTAACTGAAAATATTATTTTTTGTACTTTACACTTAAAATATAAAGATTTTACTATGTAGATATATTGTAAATATGTTTTATTAATGTTCATTTATCAAGGGGAACAGGGAAACTCATAAAAACTGATTTTGATCCCATGTAGCATTGGGTCAACTTAAAGAAATAATAATGCTCTAAAGTTCTTTTGTTCAGTAAATTTGTAAAAGAAAATACATGTCATAAATCCCCCAGAATGTATTTTTCCCTAAAGCAAGATTTTTACATGGGTTCTGTAGTAAATTGAGGAAACTCTATGTGACAAAGGCTATTCAATTTGAGAAAACTGAAACAGTGGCCTCCCTTGTCAGTGGGTGAAAATAAACAATAATGTATTTAATGGGTCTTACTCTCTTCTTAATTGCTAATGTCTTTAGCGGTATAGCAGGGAAAATCTAGCTGGATTCACACCCCTATAGCCTCAGTTAAAGGGTACAATATGTGTATCTTCAGTAAAACACCATTAGAATTAGCAGCATAGTTTACTCACTCCACACACACACTCAGGAAATATCAGCCACAGCATGATCAGATGCCAGTAATTGGAGTCCAGAGTACGAAAAAGTCAAAGGAGCGCACATCCAAAAAGATCCAGAGTGGGGGGTGACAGGGCCTTTACCTGGTTTAAAAAGCCAGCACACCTCAAGTCTGTCAGCAGCTGATGAGTCCAGCAAGGAGCTGGTTAATTAAAGCTAGAGTCAATTTGCTAGTCTTCACCTGGCTCATCAAGCAGGTTTAACAGCACAAACTGCAAAGGGTTCTCTATCACAGAGGGACTCTGCTGCCAGAGACATCCCCAGGAAAAGATTTATCTATCACAGAGGGGCTGTGCATCCAGAATGAGATCCCTGGGAACCAGACCCTCTATTCCAGGATATAGCGGACACTGCAACCCACCAGAGGGCACCACCACCCCCTCCCCTGCTCCCACACCCCTCAGACACCAACTCAGACCTGAAGACTGATGTAAAGAGCCCCTGCTTACAGGTACCTCTTTGGACTTTGGGGTCAGATGTTGGTACGAGGCCAAGCCTCAAAGCCCTGCAGATAGAAACTGGGAAGTGTGAGTTACCCCTTACAAATGGTTATACCTGTTTTATAGTTTTGCATGCCGATAAAGCTATACTGTTTAAAGCCTCGGGCTAAAAAAAAGCCAACTTTATTTTCCCTTAAAATTCGTCTCCCAAGTTATTCCTCTGCACATATCTCCTACAAGGGGTCTATGAAAAAATATCTTCCCATTTCATAAATAAAAAAACTATATCAATGAGTTTTGATGGTCCTTGATAAAGCAACAGCCAGTGTGAAATGCGTAGGTGGGTATTTTGTGCTTCTTTTTGTATCCATACAATAGAATAAAGATACTTTTTGCATAGACCCTGACTCTTGCTCTTTTTGCCTGTGTGCTGTTTTAATTTTTTTGTACTCTGTATTTTTTTCTTTACCTGAACCAACCTGTGGTGATCATTTTTATTTGCCATCTCTGCTGGGACTTTGGAAGGTTCAGGCATACCCCGCATTAACGTACGCAATGGGACCGGAGCATGTATGTAAAGTGAAAATGTACTTAAAGTGAAGCACTACCTTTTTTCCACTTATCGATGCATTTACTGTTCTGCAATTTTCATATACGTGCATAACTGATGTAAATAATGCATTTGTAACAGGCTCTATAGTCTCCCTGCTTGCGCACAGTCTCCCTGCTTGAGCACAGCTTTCGTACAGGTTTGGAGCCGGTATTGCTGTTCAGGGCGTGCTGACAGGCACAGAGCCCCTGTATAATGCAATGCACTTGGTAGATTGTTCCCTCCATCCTGAAACAACTTACAAAATAATACATTTCACATACCCCAAAAACAGACATTTTAAAATAAAAAATAGTTTGTATAGAAATGGTATTTAGTATGAATAGAATATTGTTAGCTTTAGTATACCGATTCACAATGCTCATGTTATTTGGCCATGCTAATTTTATTCTGCAACTACTGTAATTGAATTAGTGATTGCACATTGATTCCCTGAAGGAGTAACTCAGTGGTAATATCAATGCCTGTTATATCAGTGAATCCAGTTCAAATACCAGTGTCTGCTACTGTGTGTGCCCTTAGGTAAGTCACTTCATCTCTGTGCTTCAGTCACTAAAATTAGATTGGATGATCTACAAGGCAGTGAATCATTGTGCAGTTCTTTGTACACTTTACAGTACACCATTCAGAAAAAAACTTTTTATTTTTCAAACATTTTTGCGCAATGGAATAGAGCTTTCTCAAGTATTTGACATTCAGAAGGGTCTATTACATTTAATCAAAACATTGGAAAAAAGAAAGTGTTTTTTGCATTATTTTTGAGTGCTACTTTTTTTTTCTGAATGTTATATCTTGGAGTCTTCTAAAGAGTTTCAGCACCCGCACGTATTGTTCAAGTACTATTTGAGTGCAAGTATATGCTTTTTAATAGCTATAAACCAAAAATATACTATTTGATTATTGTGGTTTCATCACTTTCTCATGTTTCCTCACTCTTACTTTCATTTTCTCAGTATACATGCACTATACGTGCTTGATGAAACAAGAAAATAGTTTGTTTTTCTTTTTTTTAATTAGGTACTACAGTGCCAGCATTATTAAACAGCACGTCAAATCAACTTTATTTGCACTTTCACTCTGATATAAGTGTGGCAGCAGCTGGATTTCACCTGGAATACAAAAGTAAGGTTCATATGTCATAGTATTTGTAGTATATTACACCGCATATATTTGAATCAATTACTTTGAAACATCTTCATAAATATGAATGCAATTTTTTCACATTCATATTCCAATCTGTATATGTGCATTGACAGCATAGTTCAAACTATACACATTGTATCATTATAACAAATTGTCAGACATCCCTCACAATTCAAAAGCTGACATTTACACAGAAGTTTTGTTTTTCATGAGTTGTTTGTATAGCAGTTTTCAAGCTCACCTGCATCATCTATGACTGCTTTATTCATTGGTAGCATTAGTCTGCACTTGTGCCTGTCTGAGAGAAGATGAAAGCTATTTATTTTGCACCTAAGAATTTATAGTAAAAAATAAATCCATATTATTTTATTGAGAACATGTTATAGATAGGCATTTTACAATGGCATTACTTAATCTGCACTTCAGACTAATATTTTTTGGTGAAGCCCCCTAAAATGATCGCAGTAAAACAATAATGACTTGAATGCGTAGTATTAAATTATAGTCATTTATATGGAAGATTATTAAAAAAAAAAAAAAAAGGCTTTAACATTTTTAAAATGAATAGGGGTCTGCAATAACAGTTTGATTAATGCAATGACAAAGGTCAAATTAACAAACCATTCTAGTGTTTTATTACAAAGGTATTTCAGGAGCTTGTAAAAGGGAAGAAAGGGCATTCTTTCAAACGTTCAGCTTCAGTTCCTTTGAAATTAAGTCAAATGAGTGATCTTAAAATCTGAGAAAATCCATCCAACATGATGTAATGGCATGCTCACAACTCAAATGGGCACATTTTTGTACCTGATAATTGTCATGAACCTGATAGAAATCCCTAAACAGTCCATTATTCAACTTTTATTATCCTACTTATTAAAAACAATTTGTATGCAGGCTTGAGTTCTTACCTGAATGAAGCTGTTTTATTGAGTAGTCTGATGTTGTTTCACTTTTGTAAATGTTCCATTTTTATTCATTGTATGAACATCTATAAATGGCAAGCACTTTATTTTATTTTCTAAGCACAGGTAATTTACTTGCAAAGATAAGTAATAGAAGACTACGTGATAAACACTTTTTACTTTCAAGGTCATTCTAACCTTTCTGACTTACTTTATACAATGGCTTCTTCCAAGAAATACCTAATGAAAGCATTTTGTAGCTTAATTATCTACTTTAATACAGTGTTTTATGTATATGCGGTTTCCATATAATCTTCTGTTTTCTGTCGTGGGGATCCTGATAGTATGTTTCATTTTAGGTGAAATAGGTTATACATAGAATATGTAGATCATAATTCTGGGGGCTTTAGTCAGTGTTGTGGTGTTTGATAAAGACGAATGTTTATGCATTGTAATAAGGGGACCAAGTTACCTTATGTAGTTTGTACTTACAAAAAATGACATAAATGTGAAGGCATCAAAATTAAATTTATAGAAAAAAGATTTAACACAGTAAATGAAAACCTTTGTCAATGAGTAGTTACATAAAATAATACAGCTTGATACAGTCATAAAGTCAATTCCAGTGGTGTGTGGTATCTGTAACGCATACTGTAGCGCACCACAAACGAAGCGCGACCGCGGTGCTGAGGTAGGGAATTGGTTAACACCGACCCACAACCACACGGGCGCGCCTTGGATGTAGAGTAGTCGTTCAAACCAGGTCAGGATTAAAGATAGGAGAATAGTCAAAGTACTTGCCAGGTTCAGGAGCGGAGAGTTGCGGATCGTCAGAATACATTGCCAAGTTCGGGATTGGAGAGTAGCGGATTGTTGGGGTACGTAGCCAGGTACAGGATTGGAGAATATCGGATCGTTGGAGTACTAAGCCAAGGTCAGGACTGGAGACAGGAGAACGGTCGTTCGAAGCCGGATCAGGAGAGGAGGTGCGGAATCCAAGAGACAAGCAGGGTCAGGCAACAAGAGGTTAATAATCAAGGCAAGGCAAGGTCAGGAGCTAGAATGCAGCAAGACACGGCGTCACACTAGACTATGCTCAGCAAAGAATGAGAGCAAACTGAAGGTATATAAAGGCAGGGCCTCCAATAGCCAGCCAGGGCGGAACCAGGAAGTACGTACTGATAGGCTGCTGGTGCATACAGATGAGCCCTATGATGCGGCCTAATCGGGGATGGGGGTGGAACTGCTTGAGCGCCATCCCGCGCACGTCACGGAGGTCAGGGAGTGGAGCTTGGAGCGCGCGTCAATCCCACGCCGATTCTGAGTGCCCTTGGGACAAGAGTGGGCGGGATCTATCGAGCGCCGACCCACGCGTGTCACGGAGGTCAGTGGGCGCGTACCACGCATCCTGAGTGACCGTTACGGAAGGCTTTTTGGGGTGAGGAGACGGTCTGCGACCGCCAGGATGGCGAATCCTCACAGTATCCACTATATGGTTGAAAAGGGGTGTGTTTGAGTACTCTTAGAGGTATTCTGTTGCTGCTAAATCGTAGGAGATCTTGCCAGGTGTTTGTAGTCAAAAATGTATAGAAGAGCAGTGCTACACTATGGTGCAGTATCTTTAATACAGTTAAGAATCAATTTAACAGTACATTAATGCTCTAAAAATATGAAAAGTCTTTAAAGCTTATCTGTGTGAAGTCCTTATTTCCTGTATGATGGTGTCCCACGCTGCGGTTTCTGCCTCCAGTGCTGTTGGTTGCCATGGGTCCTCCAGAAAGTCTGGTTTCTGATTCCTATGGCAACAATGTGACGCCACACATGGTATACTTCGTCATGTCCACCCAATGATCAGCTACTAACTTTAACAATCAAGCAGAGTGAGGAGGATGCCACATGTGGCATCACCTACTGTACTGTAGTTGATATAGCGACTAAAAATACTGAAGTTTGGGAGCAAGCACAACAAACCAACAGCAATGGAGGTAGCAACAGCAGCATGAGACACCAGCTGGCAGGGACACCTCAAAGCACTTCACACAGATACGCTTTAAATACTTTTCATATTATAAGAGCATTATTTTACTGCGCATTTGATTCTAAACTGTATTAAAGGTTCTACACTATAGAGGAATCTCTGTGTGCACTTCTTTTCTATAGATGTAAAACTAAATTTATATTCACTCACAGGCTGAGATATGTATGTATGTATGCATTTATGTATATCTAATCCTTAACCACTTAGCATTGTCTGCAGGGCCATATTAACAACATTAGGGGCCCCCGGGCAAAGCAGTGCACGGGGCACTGCCTACACTGTCCCTCCCAGCCTCCCACTCGCTCACTAGCAGCAGAAGGCACAAGAAGTGCTACACTGCTAGGCTGCGAGCAGTTGTGAAGCGAGCCGGGGTGCCGGGCGGGCGGAGAGTAAGCGGAGCCAGGGTTCCACTTCTGGGCGGTGGAGAGCGATCGGAGCCGGGGTGCCGGGCGGGGGGAGAGCAAGCCGAGGTGCCGGGCGGCAGAGAGCATTGGTGGGCACGCATGGGCCGGGGGCGTGGGGCCCCCCTATGCTGTGGGGCCCCCATGCAACTGCCCAGCGTGCCCATACATTGAGACGGCCCTGATTGTCTACCATCATAGAAGCATTGCTTGAGAGGTCTGTACTTTTAATTGCTTACTGTCTTGGCAGAGAGAGGATTCCTTTCCCTTTGTTGACTTTATGGTTAAAAAAACCCTCTACATTGTCTTTTTTTGTTGTTTGCTTCCTTCTAGCTGCCACATGTTAAGATTCAATCCTACTGGATCATTGACAGATATTTATACAGTATTGTCCGAATATGACCTCAATTGCTTCAGGGTCTACAGATTTTTCTAATGGCAATAATAAGTAGGACAGACTGACAGTGACAAGTTAATTGTTTATGGAACTCATAGCCTAGTCCAATTGTCTACAAGAATCTTGCTTAACATAAAGTTACAATCTGTCATTGAGATTGTAACTTCATTTTAGCAGTGCCTGAGCAGGTGAATGAACAGAGTAATGCAAGCATGAATCAATAAGTCATGTACAAAGCACCTTAAGTTGAAGCAGAACAATTGTATAATGGACCAAGGTCAGAGAAGGTTGCAAGGAAGATAAATATGGTAGTGAATAGGGTAGCAGAAATCCTGACACAGGAGTAGTCTGATGGGCTGAAGCTATGTTAATATCACCCAGAGTTTAATATTAGATAGCATAGCATCTCATTTTACATACAGTATGTAGTAGAATGCTATTAATGGGGTTAGAAATGCAATTTCTGATATAGTACAGTAGTATCTTTGCTTCAAGACAGACAACAATTCATTGCATGGCCAACTTGGGCAACGAAAGCAAATTGTGACTGTAATGCCCGGCATGCTCATCTCCACATTATTGCTAAAACTCCTATCTGCATTTTAACCACTGTGCAACATGGGAGACCCGTGAAAGCCTGGCAGATGTACCCAAAGAAGGTTATCCATTAAAATGTTATAAAGCAGACCTAATAATAGAGAGAAATGCTGCACACCTCAAAATTGAAAAAATTGATACAATTACCGGTGCTCCAGTGTTAGAATGAAAGCCTGCAGTCAGTCCTGGATATATGAACAAAGGAACAAAGGGCACAACGGATTTAGCATATCCAAACTTTCATAGTGTTGGCTCAATAAATGAGTTTGGATATGCTAAATCCGTTGTGCCCTTTGTTCCTTTGTTCATAAAGCAGACCTAGGCACTATCACAGAGACACTGCCATTGATTACAATAGGAGATTCCATGTGATTGTGCCTGATCACCAAAATATCAAAGTTTAATGAATTTTTGACATGAAACAGAAAAATATGTTATTGTTGAACATGTTTTTTTTTTAAATTGCTTAAGCTATACGGTACAATTAGTTTACTGTACAAATTATGCATCACAAAGAAATTGTACATTTTATAAGACTGCTTCTCTCGGGGACTTCTCTGCAAAGATAGCTCAATTAGACTGGGTGGCCCGGCAGGATTAACACTAAGGGTCCTGCTTTAATCCTCCCAAGAAGCAAACGGGCTGCAAAATGTATTGTTTTCAGGGACACGGACGGGCCACAGATGTCAGCATGTTGTCCGCAGCACCAAGAACAGTAAGTTTGGACACATCTGCACTG
This sequence comes from Ascaphus truei, assembly GCF_040206685.1. Taxonomy (NCBI): domain Eukaryota; kingdom Metazoa; phylum Chordata; class Amphibia; order Anura; family Ascaphidae; genus Ascaphus; species Ascaphus truei. The sequence continues at coordinate 347,206,420 of NC_134486.1, forward strand.
CAGCACATAATTACAAAGAGACATACAGTAACTTGCAGTAAAAAAGATGTTTACAAATATTATTTGCTATACAATAATACCAATATACACCAAAGATACAAAAACAGCACAATCATTTTGACACAGACAGTGGTTCCCAGAAAAATAAAAATAAATAATTCAAAGGAATTATTTAGAATCAGAAAATGAAGTATCCACTAATCTAATGTGTGGACAAATGTATCTTGTAGCCAAAAAATACAGTAGGAGCAATGTGCTAATAATATTTCCACAGCCTTTGTCCTCATATGATATTCAAATGCCAGAAAATGTCTAAACAAAAAGCCTAATAAATCCTTTCATAGTAGTAACTGGTGGGGCTGGTATCATGCATACACTGTCAAGTTAATAGAGGGAGATACTGTGATGTTGTTGTTACCCCTAGCAGGTACTATCAAATCATGATTCCCAAGAGTCAAGCACATTTCTGATTAGTCATCACCCTTTCTAAAGCTCCTGTGTGAAACAATAAGTAATAAAAGGCCTTTTCATACTGGCACCTCCAATGGTGAAAGGGTAGTTTGGTGTGGTCCTCTCATGGAGGCAGATGCAGCCCTAATACTAAATGGTGAATGGCATTCCATTCCTCTCTGGAATTTGGATTGACTCATCAAGCAGGCATGGCTGATGGTTGGTGTACAAGTTAATTAGACCCAAAATACAGCATACAGGGTTCTGGCAAAGTCCTCTTAATTTATGTTTAGGTGTATTAATAAAAAATGTCACCCACAAATTGTGTCTTGATATTTTCTGTATAGTACTGAAAGACAAGTATGTATCTGGTGTGGTATTGCCAAAGCGAAGATGCAATAGGGGATTCAGACAGTCATGACCAGTAGCATAGAATAAGAATCAGAGTCATAAATGACTTTACTAGTGGTATTATACCATAGCTCAGTTTGGAATAGGGAAAAGCAATGATCAATTAAAGCATAGGAACCCTTCAGTGCATACCAAAGTAATTTAATTAGTTAGAAAACACAGATGTTGTAATAGTATATTTCACATGTTAGGAACAAGATATTTACATAGGAATGGGGTATATGAATGTGACGGTGAAGGGGTACCCAGGACAGTAAATAAAGGTATTATACCCGGCTGGGTGCTCCTGAGTCATATTGTAAATGTGAAGTGTCAGCTCTGCAGCACACTGCTGGCTGCAAGCCTGTAAATGCATTAGAATTGTCTGTGTGTGTCCTGCTAGGAATAAGGGGACTAAGCTACCTTGTATGAGTGCGGTCACCGTTATGGATTAGTTCCGAGTATCGCAACCACGATTACCACATTGTTATACTAAGTTACATTGTATGAGTGCGGTATCGCAACCATGATTATCACATTGTTATACTAAGTTACATTGTATGAGTGCAGTCACAATATTGCAACCATGATTACCACATCGTTATACTACGTTACATTGTATGAGTGCGGTCGCAGTTATGAATTAGTTCTGAGTATTGCAACACTGTTTCACTGCCAAAACGCAAAGCGAGAAAAGGGTTTTAAATGCCAGGCGCTTTTTCACACAGTGCAGATACAAGGAGCTACCTTAGGTTAGGAGCCAGCGCTATGAAATTTGGTATGAATGCTTCTGGGGTCACAACAGTAAAGCAGTTATGTTTTCCGTGTTATCAACCTTTATAAAAAGTAGTGAATGAAAGCCCCCCCTCTTTTGGTCTATTATAATTATACAGAGAAAGGGCATTTACATTCAAGCAGGCGGAGCAGCGGAAACACTGGGTTCACAAGTACAGTGATTCCCAGAGATATGGCCAGCCATTCCGGCCAGGGAGTCATGTATAAACTTAAGTCAGGACTTCCAAGACATCACGCTGACATGACTCCAGAATGTCTAGAAAAGTCCGGACTTAAAAAAGTACCGACACTTTAAAGTGTTAAATGAAGGGAAGTAAATGTAAACAGGTTTTCCTGCCTGATGTCCAGATGTCCGCCAAAATGTCGCCTGAGAAGTGAGCTTGGTTAGGTATGCTAAGCGTTTCAGGTGCGAAGTTGGTGAATGACCGTAGCATACCTTGAAGCCTCTGCCCGGCTCCATGCAGTATGGGCAAACCTTGCCAATAGATGGGATGCATTGTTCCCACGCCGTGATTGGCTGCACATTATACCGATTGGACTTTGGTGTTTTTAAATTTCTGTGCAGCCGATCGGGACTTAGTTCCATCATGTGAAGAGATCAATAATGCAGTACAAAGTATTCCATCGTAACTAAGGATTGCATCCCGCTTCAAGAGTTCGTTAGAACTAAGGATTTGCGAACGAATCCTGCAAGGGCAGAACGAAAAGATTACCTGCGGCGGAGTAAGAGTGGTTGCAAGCAGCGCCACTAGCCAAAGACTGTTTCATGGCTCTATTTGCGCACCAACCCCGCTCCAGGGAATTAATTGATGCCTAGACTGAGACTTTATTTCGGTGAAGTTCGTTGTGTAAGTGTTTATTTGTGTTATTCGGTAAATAGAGCTGTGTGTGTTTCTCGTATTTCTCGTGTAAATAAATCACAATTTATTTTATCTCACGTTTTGCTCAATCAAAGGATCCAGGTATTTTTGTGTTAAAAGCATTGGTCTCCCATGGCAATGAACTAAAGAAGAATGGCTGCTATAATGGCTATCACAGGTAAGGGACTATATTCCACCACTATATTCTACAACCTGCATACCAGCAATGTATTTATTATATTGTGTCAAAATACATATTTACAGTAATGCTAAAAGCTTATACACACTAATTAGGTACAAGTTATTGATGTAGAAAGTTGAGTTGGAAACAGGCAACTTCCTTGCACTAGAATTGTAACAATAGAAGTACCATCACTCTTTAAAGGTGCCCTTCCACATAGTCGGCTGGTTTATTTTTCTAGGGGCCTCTGAATTGGAAAGTGTTGGTCAATCAAGGCTCCGATAAATTAGGGCTCATAACGTACTGTAATCTATAACTGATGTTGTGTTCCCTGTGATTAATGCAAATTCACAAAACTAATTACTAGTATATGCAAAACCAGCCACTATTAGTTATCTTATGAGCATAGTTTTAATGGCATGTTATTACTGACTCATGTTTGCTTCAAATAACTGGTCCAAAGGAGTCCTATTTTACTAGAGTCCCAAGTGGTATATATCCCCCTTTACACCTTTAGGCTGAGTCCATAGAAGGCACGTCCGTGCTGAGCCGTGCGGACGCTCCGCGCTGAGCCCCTGCATCCTCCATGAGGATGTCTTTAGAGGGGGCTAGAGATTACTAATCAGATATTGAGAAGATGGTCATTCCATATCCTTCCTGATACCTTCCCTTTAAGATGATGTCACATCCTTAAAAATTAAACACATTTAAAAAAAGGACCCAGTCACATGGTACACCAACCACTCGGATTGGGGGTGTACCATTTGATACTCAAATGAGACATCTCATGTCTTATATAAGGCCTGTCCTGTCTCATTTGTCCCCAAGAAGACTAGGGTACAAATCCGCCCCCATTGGATTATACATTACAGCAGATAATACAGAAGAAAAGAAAGAAGGAAGAACTTTCCAGAGACGTCTCTTCAACCAACATATGATAATAGATTTCTTCACATCGGCTGTTTGAGGAGCATTGCGTCATGGTTAAAGAGTTGCTGATGGAGTAAGATTCGGAGGGTGAAGACAGCAAGGGTAAGAAACACACGGATTGTATCTTATTTCATTGTGTATTTTTTTTTTAAGTTGCCCATTGACTGCCATAGTGGCAAATGTACCACTGTGCCAAATCAATTGGTTTATTGACATTTTTTTTAATTGAAATGTATTGTATTTTATTTGGTGCTTGGTTCTTTTATTTGTAGTTTGCCCATCCATTGCCATTGTGGCAAACCATATCCATATTATGGCATGGTTTACTACTGAGCCAATCAATAGGTAGAACAGTGGTTTTTTTTGCCCTGGGGAGGGTGGTCAGGCCTCCCGGCTGGGTAGCGGGAGGGTGGTTAACCCTTTAATTACCATAGTGGTTAATAACCTCTAAGGTAATTAAGGGGTTAGTGGCCAGTAGTTATTTTTTTTTATTTTACTGTCAGTGCCCACTGAAGAAGAGGAACATGAGGGGGATGAGGGTGGCCTTCATCCTGGCAGGGGTAAGTACAACTTTAATTTACTATATGCTGGCTGGGTAATATTTTGATTGTTTTATTTTTTAATAGGTAAATGCGGTATTATCCAGATATGGATAAATGGGAATTTGCCCATTACTGTATTCTGTGTTGGGGGTCGGGGGGGAATTGTTCAATGTATTAGTGTTTGTATTGTAATATTTATTGGGGGTAGAGAGGGTGGGTGAAGGGGGTAGTTGCACCAGGGTGGGTAGTTAAGCCTCTCGGGTGGGTAGTTAGGCCTCTCGGGTGGGTAGTGGGAGGAGTTAACTCTTTCATTACCATGGCGGTTGTCACAGGAGGCCAGAACTTTTAACACCAAAATACCCGGATTCTTTGATTAAGCAAAACGTGAGATAAAATAAATTGTGATTTATTTAGAAAATGAACATACACAGCTTGATCTACGAAATACTACAAAATAACACTTACTGGGATGGGGCAAAATTAAATAAAATGTTCCCGGAACGAGCTTCACAGAAATAAAGTCTCTAGGCACCAATTTCCAGGAGCGGGATTGGTGAGCAAAACAGAGCCGCAAAACTTTTTTTGGCTAGTGACGCCTCCCGCAACCACTTTTACTCCGACGAAAGTAATCTTTTTGTTCCCCCAATACAAGATTGGTTAGCAAATCCTTAGTTCTTACGAATATTGGAAGCAGGGGACAATTGTTGGTTACGATGGTATAATCTTTGTCCCACACGATGAATCTTAGGTGAATCTATCTCCCGAACACCTGCACGGATTTTTAAAACCACACAAGCCCTATCGGTATAATGTGTAGCCAATCACGGCGTGGGAACAGCGCATCCCACCTATTGGCAAGCTTTGCCCATACTTCATGGAGCCGGGCAGAGGCTTCAAGGTAGGCTATGGTCATGCGAAACAAACAAACTTATCAATAATGGCGCTCTAGGATAACCAAATATAATACAACCTGCCTAAAGCCCAATCTTACTGTGTGTAGTAAAAAGTGATACCAATACAAACAGGTATGGATGCTGCTATAACCCAGTGGAGGATCCTTCTCACGATCCCATGCAGAGTGGAGGTGCACTCCTGAAGAAACCGAATGCGGAGAAACGCGTAGAGTGACGCTGACCAGTGAGATCCCTAAGCGATTGGAGCCCCTGCGAGCGGATGACGTCAGTTCCGGGTTCGGTGATACGCACCAGTGACACGCACGCCGAGACACAGGGGAGGCAGAGAACACACGCTTCACTTGCCGAGATCCAGTTCGCAGGATCTATATGCTTTTATATTTCCAATACCATGTGAGTGTATCCCTTACCACTTACTTTTTATAAATTGTCAATCCAGTCTGCACTATGTCCGTTTCTTTTGTGATTAAGGTCTCCAGAAGCTCCTTGTGATTACCATCCTTGGTGGGCTGTGATTCAAAGATACCTTTATGTGATTATCACTCACTATATGTTTGTGAGTATTTTGCACACAGACTCCTGCATTTATATTAATTCACTATTTATCACGTATATTGCACTATCAGATTATTTTTCTGTTTTACATGGTTTGCGCTTCCCGATGACCTACACCTCTTCAGGCTATGGTCATGCGCCAACTTCGCACCTGATCCGCTTAGCATAGTTAACCAAGCCCACTTCCCTGGCGACATGTTGTGTACCTGCCCCTGGACATCTGGCAGGAAAAACTGTTTACATTTACTTCCCTTCACTTAATAATTTAAAATGTTGGTACCTTTTTAAGTCCAGACTTTCCTAGACCTTCTGGAGTCATCTCAGCGTGATGCCTTAGAAGTCCTGACTTAAGTTATGCATGACTCACTGGCCGGGATGGCTGGCCATATATCTGGGAATCATTGTACTTGTGAACCAAGTGTTTCCGCTGCTCCGCCTGCTTGAATGTAAATGCCCTTGCTCTTTATAATTTTAATACACCAAAAAGAAATTAAAGTTTAAAATACAGAAACCCTAATTGTTTTAATGATTACCCCCTTGCCCTCTGCATAGCAAATATCAGAGCACTAGGACATTCCTATCCAAAGTTAGCTTGCTGCTTATATGCTATGCAGCAAGCTACCGTGTTTAAAAAAAAACTTTTTCCTTTCTTGCGGTTGGCAGTGAAACACAATTACAAAGCTTATAACTGATACATAACTGATACATAATTGGGGAAAGACATATACAATGTAACTCAGGATAATGATGTTGTCCCTTTATGCCTAGCGGGACAAACACAGACAGTTTACAATACAATATAGGGTTGCAGCCATTATTGGTGCAGAGCTGACACTTTACATTCCTAATATGACTCAGGGGCTCCCAGCAGGGCAGAATACCTTTATTTACTGGCCTGGGAACCCCTTCACCATCATACCTCCCCACCTCAAAGTGTAGGGACTGTCCTAATCGCCCCAACTGGTGGTTTGACTGACTGCACAGCTCTTGCTGTTACCTGGTCAACAGGACTGTCCTTGCAGGATAGTCCATCAGCATTTCCGTGCCCGCTGCCTTTCTTGTGCTGGATGTGAAATCAAACTCTTGCAGGGCAAGACTCCAGTGCAGCCATTTGGCATTTTTCCCAGACAACCGTTGTAACCAACTAAGGGGATTGTGGTCTGTGAACAGAGTGAATGGGCGACCGTAGAGATAGGGCTGCAGCTTGTGAAGTGCCCATAAAATCGCCAGACATTCTTTTTCTATTGTGGCATAAGCCACTTCCCTGGGTAAAAATTTGGGACTCATGTACACCACAGGATGCTCTCTTCCCTCCTCCCCCACTTGGCTGAGTACAGCACTGTTCCCATAGTCAGAGGCATCGGTCTGCACTAAGAACTTTTTAGCATAGTCTGGTGCAGCTAATATAGGGCACTAGCCAGGACGGTCTTCAGAGCCTAAAATGCAGTTTCAAAGGCTGGAGACCAGAGAATCAGAACTGGGAGTCGCTTCTGTGTCAAGTCAGTCAGGGGTTTAGCCACGGCACTTTACTGTGGCACAAACTTCCTATAATAGCCAGCGGTGCCTAGGAAAGCCATAACCTGCTTCTTAGTCTTGGGGATGGGCCACTGCACTAATGCCACAACCTTAGCTGGTTCAGGCTTCAGATGCCCTCCCCCCACCATGTTCCCTAGGTACAACACTTCAGCCATACCTACTAAGCACTTTGTTGGTTTTAGAGTAAGCCCTGCTTCCCCAATTCTTTCTAGCACCACTGCTACATGTACCAGTTGAGACTCCCATGAATTACTATAGACAGTAATATCATCCAGGTACAGTGGCGACACAGCTAAATCTAAAGCGGCTGGAGCCGCAAGCCGCGTGGAGTGCCGGTTTTGTAATTTTTTTCCCTCGGCGTGCCGTGCATCATTGATGCGTGGTCACGCTTCATCGGGAGCGTGCGCGCATGGAGCCCTGGGTTCCTCTATTCTGGGGGATGGTGGTGGGGGGCTCCGAGGGACCCGGTGGACCCGGAGAGGGGAGGGGGGTGCCTCGATCGGAGGACCGATCCTCCGAGACTCCGGCGCGAGCACGGGACACCTCGGCACGCGCCCGATATCTGTTGCGGCCGAGACCGGGTAAGTGCTAGACTTAGCTCTGCCGCGACAGTATGCCCGTGTGTAACTCTGCATCCCTTCCTACAACCTATTGACAAGGCGTTGGAAGATAGCCGGGGCATTCTTCATCCCAAATGGCATCACTAGGAACTTATAGAGGCCACTCGGAGTGATGAAGGCTGACTTCTCCCTAGCCTTCTGGGTCAGGGAGATTTCCCAGCACCCTTTACTCAAATCCATTGTGGAAAGATACCTTGCCCCCGCGAGTTCATCCAATAACTCATCCATGCGGGGCATGGGATATGCATCTGAAAACCGTCTCTACATTGAGCTGCCAGTAGTACACACAGAAGTGGGTGGACCCATCCTTCATAGGAACAAGGACTACCGGACAAGCACAAGGGTTCTGGGATGGTACAATTACCCCTAGGGCCTGCATCTCTTCTACCTCCCTCTCTATACTGCCTTTCACCTCTGCAGATACTTGATAGGCATGCTTATGCAGAGGACGCAAATCACCCGTGAGCACAGGATGATCTGTAATATGTGTTCTGCCCGGTTGTCCGAGAACAGGACCCTATACTGTTCTAGCATCTGCCTAGCCTCTGCTCTCTGCTGGATACTCAACTGGGACCCTATCTCTACCTGCTCCACTGTACCCCCCTGCCGAGTTTCCCCTAGGAGGTCAGACAGAGCATTGCTCATCGGGTACCCCATCGGTGGGCTACAGATAGCCAGCACTGATGCCTCACTTAGTGCAAAATACTCCTTCAGCATGTTGATCTGATAGGTCCTAGTTCTACCTGTCTCTCCATATAACTGTACAGCATAATTGCACTTATTCATCTTTCTGAGAATCGTGTATGGTCCAGACCAGGCTGCCATTAATTTGCTCTCCCGAGTGGGCTTTAGAACAAGCACTTGCTGACCTGGGATGATTGACCTACTACGGGCATTCTGATCATACCAAGTCTTCTGCTTGGTCTGAGCATCCCTGAGATTGTCCTGTGCCAACGACATGAGCGTTTCTAACCCATCTCAGAGATTTACCATATACTGAAGCACAGAAGCATCAGTATTGGTCGTCTCCCCTTCCCATCCCACAGGGAATAGGTCGAGAGGTCCCCGTACCCTGCTACCATATAGCAGCTCAAAGGGAGAAAAGCCGGTAGATTCTTGTGGTACCTCTCGGTATGCAAACAGCAAGTGCTGCAGGTTAATCTCCCAGTCTTTCCCCTCTGCATCTATGAAGGCTCGCAGCATCTGCTTCAGGGTATAATTAAACCTCTCGCAGTCCGTTCGTTTGGGGAATGGCCCCAATTATGCCATCAACACTCTGCAATTTTCTGGATCTGAAAATACCTTTTTGGTGAGGGATGTCTGTCCTGAAAAAGGGTCTTGAGTTCTGCTTGAATGAGGTGCAACTAAATCTACTATTAAGGAAGTATAAAATAATGAAACATTAGTTTGCATAGAGAAACCAAATTCTGCCATGTTCCATTTTGATAAATTTACGACGATAGGCACATGAATAAATTGCACATTATTATACAAAGTCAAAGGGATGGATGTTGCATTGGGACCACTGGAGGGTTGCTGGGCTTGCCAGCTGGACCTCACATGACACTTTCTCATCACTTGTTCCAAATGCTGAGACAGGGAGAAGGATTGACCATCCCTCGTCACATTGGCCTGGATTCTGATCTACCCGGATACCAAGAAATGGATCAGCGATTACACCAATGCTCATGTGCATGAAAGTTATCATAATTATGGAATTCATTGTCCTGGAGCAAATATGAATAATAAAAGAGATAAAGGAAGAAAGCAAGAAAGAGAAATTAATTAGTATTGAATGTCTTTGATTTAAAGGTCCTGAGATTGCATTTCAGAAATGCTGAAATGTCTGGGGCATGGATGGGGGCCTTGTTATGGCCCACCCCATGGAGCACACATTGTCATTAATCTGTGGGATTTACCCATTCTTCTCCCCTTGTGCTCCTTGTTTGGCCAAAGAGTCAGCAATGTCATTTTGCTCAGGAGTGAGTAAATGGTCTCTTTTATAAAACTGGCAGCTTCCTTTTGGAATCTATTGTTTCTGTGGAACAGGAACAATACCATTCATGTCTGTCAAGGGGTCAACTCTACCACACTCATGTTTATGCTCCGCAAATCCTTCACTGTGTCTCTCAAGCACGAATTCTAACAGATGCTTATCCTGATAAGCGTCAATAATCTGAAATAAATCATATTTGGCATTGTTAGGTTTTACGGCGGTGATTGAATGTTAGTCTGGAATAACCACCATCCTGTCATCTGTGCTTGGGACAATCTGAAAAAGTAGAATGTTATTCAAATCCAGCATACAGTACATTCATTGGGAACCAGAAAATCAGACCCAACCAGCCCAGGTTCATTTGGGAGAGACATTAGTGCTGCAGGCTGTGTAACAGACATGTCCTCAATTTGAATTTTCTCATGCATATCAATGGGTAATTGTAAGATTTGCACTTGGACATTTGAATTTCTAACACCTAGTCACTCACATCTCTGCTGGACACTGACTGCATGTGATGTGATGTGTTCCTCTGAATTTAATTTGCCAATTAAGTCAGCTACCCCCCATAAGTGTTTTGAAGGGTTGTGTGGGGTATGTACCACAGTGGGCAGGGTGTATGGCTTTTCCTAAACTGTCAAACCCCAATAGTGTCTTAGAGGAAAATAGGCATGTTCTCACAGAGAAAGGCGTTGTTCCGGTATCTATCACCCAGGAATCTTGATTAACCACATCCTGAGGTTCTATTGTTATTGAACAATGTGGCCTGTGCATCAATTATTGCCCCCATGTCAGTGGGTAAATGAAGATTTGATTGAGTAGAATCTTCTTCTCAAAAATTTCCTTGCTCAGTACCCATAAAATTCCAATCCTCCATGCCACATGCATGTGTGGGAGCAGAAGCATTATATCCCAATTTGTCTGCTATGACTTTCTGGTCTTTTAAAATAGAGATCGTTTGTAGCAGCTGGGACTGTTTTTGTTTGCATGGGGTTCGGGAGGTGGTCAATATATTTGCCCTTTTTTAATTCAGTAACTTGATCTTGAATTACTTTGTAATCACTGATTATGTGATCTCTCAGTTTCTACATTAATTAATGTTTGCTTACAATTTATTACCTCTCTTTGGGTAATTTTATGCTTTTTGCAAATTTCCTCGTGTGAGGACTGTACAACTTCATTAAGAGTTGTTAGAGCCCTGACTTGATTTTCTAATTCGTCAATCTCCTTTACATAATGTATCATTTGGGCTTTATAATTTTGAAGTGCTATTTCAAATTTTTCTATTTTGGCATTCATTGCCAAACATGCTGCATATATAAGTGAAAAGAAAATAAAGTGCGCAGCTAACTAATTAAGTGACGTGATAATAAGTGTTAAGAACATAACCTTGAGCGGAGCGTCTGCAGCTGCGATGGAGGGGGGGCTCAGAAACCCCCTAGACTAGCAGATAAAGACAAAAAAGACACAGCGCACAACGCTCATAGTGCATAAAACAATATAATAAAGGTACAATTAATTAGGGTAAGTAATGTGCGTACATCAATATAGATAAATATATGCAGTTAGGGATAATGTTACCCAACGCCTCAGGAAACCGGAAGGAGTATCCTCACAAGGGTTATGGCGCTGGTGTCTCGGATGCAGGATCCTATTGGTAAGTAGGTAAGTAGATCGCCTCTAATAAGTTCTTTTTCCCCAAGAGCACGAGTCCAAAGCTGCTGCTGCCACTTGCAGTTCTTTGCCAGAGCACAGCTCCACACCGGCCGGGTCCTCTCACTCCCCTCTGTGCAGAAGCACTTCCGGGTCGATGACGTCACCACGGGGGGGGAGCGCTGGTAATCGCGCCGTTCACACTCGATCAGCTCAGATGGTGGGGTAGTAAATTAGAGGTTGAGCTCTTGTCCAATCATCCAACGCGTTTCGAAACGAAATGTTTCTTCATCAGGGATATAGATTAAAGTGGTTCCGGATCAGTTATAAATACTACATGATCGTACCTCATTGGCTAGGCTATCAACTCTCACAGCCAATGGGAAAGTAATGGGGGCGGGTTAATAGTCCCGGTTTCGCGCGTCACTGGTAGCTAATAGCAACATAACATAAACATCATAAAAACTTTATTAACAACAAACATAGCTAACCACACGCGATTGATGAGACTAAAAGAGAGAAAACAGTATTACACATAATAAAAAACGTACATGAGTGCATTAGTGGCCATGTAGACCAGGGAGGTTACTCTAATGGGCAATAAATATCACCATCAAACTGAAATAGGAAACATGAAAAGTCTGCAAAACCGATCACTAATAGGGGAGCATTAAGGTGATGCAAGCAATCCTAGTACATATTAAAAAGGCATGTCCTAAGAATTATACTAAAAGGACAAAGAGACAAAAGTTAAAAATCTGTTACTAATGAAAAAAATCCCTTAAATTGCTAAAAAATGCTAAAAAATATATATATACAAGTAAAATATAGTTGGGAACATAGAAAAATAATGTATAAACTTAATACAGGGACCAAATGTCTATATCTTCGTTTAAACCCCCTGGATACAGAGTATTTAGCTTGTGTATCCAGAAGGTTTCCTGCCTGGGAAGTTCTTTTACTCTGTCACCCCCTCTCCTGTTTTTGGGTACGTGCTTAATACCTTTAAATAATAGAGAGGAGGGATCACATTTATGGGATTGTGCATAGTGCTTGGAAAGACTATGCTTCATAAAACCTATTTTAATGTTGCGCAAGTGTTCTTGTATGCGCACTTTCAATGGGCGTTTAGTGCGTCCCACATATAAAAGGCCACATGGACACTCCAATAAATAAACGACATGGTCAGTGTTACAGTATATAAAATCATTAATACCATGTGTTTCTCCATTGATACATTTAAAAGTCTTTCTCTCTGGGTGCAAATATTTGCAAACTGAGCACTTCCCACACTTGAAATTCCCAATTGGTTTAGTACTTAACCATTTATCGTCCCCACTAGGACATTCAATTTGTTTTATGTCGCTTGGGGATAGTGTATTTTTTAAATTTTTTGCTCTTCTATAGATGAATTTTGGGAATTTCGAGAGGTGAGCACCCAGCAGCAAATCATTTGATAATATAGACCAATGTTTTCTTACAATTTTCTCAATTTGCCCCGTCATTGAGTTAAAATTAGTGATAAAAGAGACGTTGCATTTCCCCTCACCCTCCTGGGGGTTTTTGCTTTTTTTGGAATTTGTTAATAGCATATTTTTTCTATCAAGTTTTCTTATTTTCTCCAGATCTGTATTTAATTTCTCTAGACGATAACCCCTCTCTAAAAACCTTGAGGTCAGTTTCTCAGCTTGTTCCTCAAAGTCTACTTCCGTGCTACAATTTTTCTTCAACCTATAATATTGGCCACTGGGGATATTTGATATCCACGTTTTTTTGTGATTACTTGTGGCAACAAGGAGGTTGTTGCAATCAACCTCCTTGAAATACGTTTTTGTTACCACCTTTCCTTCTGCTGACGCCATAAGGTTGAGATCCAGGAAGTGTATTTGTGTCTCATGCTCTACATGTGTGAAAGTGAGGTTTTTATTATTATTATTTAAATACTGCAAAAATTGGCCGATAGAACACTGGTCGCCGTCCCATATGCACAAGACGTCATCTATGAAACGGCGCCATATAATGATATTTGCCTTGAACGGGTTGTTGTTAAATATACATTCATCTTCCCATCTTCCCATATACAGGTTTGCGAAACTAGGGGCAAATCTAGTGCCCATTGCAGTTCCGCAAACCTGTATGAAAAATTCATCAAGAAACATAAAATAATTATGTTTCAAGATGTACCTGATGGAATCTATAATAAATTGGCTATTGAGGGGATGCAGAGTGGCATCGTTCAATAGAAAAGATTGAACAGCATTCAGACCCTCCTCGTGTGGGATGTTGGTGTACAAGGCCTGAACATCACAAGTGAGCCACCTATAAGAGTCTTTCCACACGAACCCTTATAAGACTCTTATAGGTGGCTCACTTGTGATGTTCAGGCCTTGTACACCAACATCCCACACGAGGAGGGTCTGAATGCTGTTCAATCTTTTCTATTGAACGATGCCACTCTGCATCCCCTCAATAGCCAATTTATTATAGATTCCATCAGGTACATCTTGAAACATAATTATTTTATGTTTCTTGATGAATTTTTCATACAGGTTTGCGGAACTGCAATGGGCACTAGATTTGCCCCTAGTTTCGCAAACCTGTATATGGGAAGATGGGAAGATGAATGTATATTTAACAACAACCCGTTCAAGGCAAATATCATTATATGGCGCCGTTTCATAGATGACGTCTTGTGCATATGGGACGGCGACCAGTGTTCTATCGGCCAATTTTTGCAGTATTTAAATAATAATAATAAAAACCTCACTTTCACACATGTAGAGCATGAGACACAAATACACTTCCTGGATCTCAACCTTATGGCGTCAGCAGAAGGAAAGGTGGTAACAAAAACGTATTTCAAGGAGGTTGATTGCAACAACCTCCTTGTTGCCACAAGTAATCACAAAAAAACGTGGATATCAAATATCCCCAGTGGCCAATATTATAGGTTGAAGAAAAATTGTAGCACGGAAGTAGACTTTGAGGAACAAGCTGAGAAACTGACCTCAAGGTTTTTAGAGAGGGGTTATCGTCTAGAGAAATTAAATACAGATCTGGAGAAAATAAGAAAACTTGATAGAAAAAATATGCTATTAACAAATTCCAAAAAAAGCAAAAACCCCCAGGAGGGTGAGGGGAAATGCAACGTCTCTTTTATCACTAATTTTAACTCAATGACGGGGCAAATTGAGAAAATTGTAAGAAAACATTGGTCTATATTATCAAATGATTTGCTGCTGGGTGCTCACCTCTCGAAATTCCCAAAATTCATCTATAGAAGAGCAAAAAATTTAAAAAATACACTATCCCCAAGCGACATAAAACAAATTGAATGTCCTAGTGGGGACGATAAATGGTTAAGTACTAAACCAATTGGGAATTTCAAGTGTGGGAAGTGCTCAGTTTGCAAATATTTGCACCCAGAGAGAAAGACTTTTAAATGTATCAATGGAGAAACACATGGTATTAATGATTTTATATACTGTAACACTGACCATGTCGTTTATTTATTGGAGTGTCCATGTGGCCTTTTATATGTGGGACGCACTAAACGCCCATTGAAAGTGCGCATACAAGAACACTTGCGCAACATTAAAATAGGTTTTATGAAGCATAGTCTTTCCAAGCACTATGCACAATCCCATAAATGTGATCCCTCCTCTCTATTATTTAAAGGTATTAAGCACGTACCCAAAAACAGGAGAGGGGGTGACAGAGTAAAAGAACTTTCCAGGCAGGAAACCTTCTGGATACACAAGCTAAATACTCTGTATCCAGGGGGTTTAAACGAAGATATAGACATTTGGTCCCTGTATTAAGTTTATACATTATTTTTCTATGTTCCCAACTATATTTTACTTGTATATATATATTTTTTAGCATTTTTTAGCAATTTAAGGGATTTTTTTCATTAGTAACAGATTTTTAACTTTTGTCTCTTTGTCCTTTTAGTATAATTCTTAGGACATGCCTTTTTAATATGTACTAGGATTGCTTGCATCACCTTAATGCTCCCCTATTAGTGATCGGTTTTGCAGACTTTTCATGTTTCCTATTTCAGTTTGATGGTGATATTTATTGCCCATTAGAGTAACCTCCCTGGTCTACATGGCCACTAATGCACTCATGTACGTTTTTTATTATGTGCAACACTGTTTTCTCTCTTTTAGTCTCATCAATCGCGTGTGGTTAGCTATGTTTGTTGTTAATAAAGTTTTTATGATGTTTATGTTATGTTGCTATTAGCTACCAGTGACGCGCGAAACCGGGACTATTAACCCGCCCCCATTACTTTCCCATTGGCTGTGAGAGTTGATAGCCTAGCCAATGAGGTACGATCATGTAGTATTTATAACTGATCCGGAACCACTTTAATCTATATCCCTGATGAAGAAACATTTCGTTTCGAAACGCGTTGGATGATTGGACAAGAGCTCAACCTCTAATTGACTACCCCACCATCTGAGCTGATCGAGTGTGAACGGCGCGATTACCAGCGCTCCCCCCCCGTGGTGACGTCATCGACCCGGAAGTGCTTCTGCACAGAGGGGAGTGAGAGGACCCGGCCGGTGTGGAGCTGTGCTCTGGCAAAGAACTGCAAGTGGCAGCAGCAGCTTTGGACTCGTGCTCTTGGGGAAAAAGAACTTATTAGAGGCGATCTACTTACCTACTTACCAATAGGATCCTGCATCCGAGACACCAGCGCCATAACCCTTGTGAGGATACTCCTTCCGGTTTCCTGAGGCGTTGGGTAACATTATCCCTAACTGCATATATTTATCTATATTGATGTACGCACATTACTTACCCTAATTAATTGTACCTTTATTATATTGTTTTATGCACTATGAGCGTTGTGCGCTGTGTCTTTTTTGTCTTTATGCTGCATATATACTTGCAATATATTTGCCCTTTAATTTTTAACTTTTCTTAGAGATACTTATCTCTTGATCAAATATTTCCTAGACATATGTTCAAGGATTATTTTGGCTTTTAGTATCACATGTAAAGTCTAAACTTTTATGCTTTGTGATATAAGCTGCTACAAAACTGTCTAAACTAGAGACTGTAGCCATTTTTGTAATTTTGTCATACAAATTACTTTCCCCTGAATTGTATATCCTCCCCACAAGTTGACAGCTCCTAGTGGTTAATCCAATATACTTTTCTATTATTAGAATTTGGGGGATTTTATTTAAAATATATATTAGTGGTGTATCCTCTCTCTTCTGTTCGCTAGCCTGAAGAGTTCTTCTAATACCCGCTATAAAAATAAGTCATTTTGTTGCTGGTAACTGGATGACGCAGTCTGAATTTGTCTAATAACCTTATCTATTTTATATTCAGAGATCTAGGTGCTTATTTTAAAGAATACCATCAATTTTGTGTCCCTGATCGTGGTCGCCAAATGTTACCGATAATGTTTAGCTTTATCCAGAAATAGAAATATAGATGTATTTATATTCATCTATATGAGTATTTTAAGAATTAACTAGGGAGACTTAGGGGGCTATGCACTAAGCTCAATGGGTTTGCGTTCTGATTTTCAAAAAAAGCACGTCCGTTAAAAAGTGAGGCCGGGGACGCGATTCACTAAGGCCGTGAGCCCATTTTTTTAACGTACGTGCTCAAAACACCCACAGAGTACATGTTGCTTTTTTCCCCCTGCTAGCGTTCTTAAACTTCACATACGCTAGCTGCTTGAAAAAAAAGCCGCATGTAACATTTGCATGGAGATTTGCCATCTCCATGCAAGGCTGTTACAGGCGATCGTACACAAAATAAATACATTTGAATAATAGTGTACATGAGCAGGGGGTCTCCGGAGCTTAACAGCATTGGTTTCAGGTCCGAGGACCCCCTACTTCTGGAGATACAGGTCCTGTTATGGGGTGCCGGTATCCCCTGCAGAATTTCAATGTCCCGGTCACGTAACGCGGACACTTGAAAATAAATTATTAGCCCATTATTAAACACTGCGTTAGCATACCTAAATAAAGTAAATAAAAACAGTAGCAAGCTAATCCAATGAATACAAGCAATAACAACATCAACAATGAATTAATTAAACCATTAACCAATGAAACCAATTAATTCCTAAATCAACTCAAAATGAATAGTAACACTAACCAATCAAACCAATGAATTACTACAAAATTAATGAATGTAAACATTAAAAGACATATAAATAAATTCAAACAATATCTGAAATAACCATAAAACGCATTACCTAGCATAATTCAACATTAACTACAAACGCACAACAAGCGCAAACATGTTATTACCATTAAGCAGGAAAAAAACAAACAATCATATCCATATAAGAAATTGAAATTAAAGAAACCAACAGCAATACCAAGCCACAAATGCCCCCCAAATATTGTCATAATAATGTATTAATCTGTACCCTAAAGTGGAACAGATTAATATATTACCAGTCAATGTGCCTCCCCCAAAAAAATCAAAAAACACATTCAATGAAGAAACCTGTAAAAAGAGACATTTACAAACATTCAATATATTACTTACCATTAGAAGCGGTGGCCCTCCGACTCCCGGGGTAACAGGAAGCTCACGTACCTTGAAGGCCTCCAACAGCATCCGATGCCATCCGCCATGAAGATCCGGATCAAGTACCCAAATCTTCTTTTTTGTTTCTTTAATCACCTCCTTCTATCTTCATCTGTCACCATTTCTTGATCTTCTTTATCTTCTATCTTCATCTGTCAATCCAAAAAAAACCCATGGTAAATCCCAACCAATGTTGTCTCGTCGTCTTCTTGGGTTCAAATGAGACGTCACGGCCTTAAATAAGGCTTGTGACATCACATTTAGCCTCCAAATGGTTAACAGCCACCTGATTGGCTGTTAAAACCATGTTCCGACTTTTTTTTTTTTTTTTTTACATGACGTCACAAAGGGAATGATGCCAGCCAATCAGAATGGCTGTGCTTCATTTGCCTTTAAGATGACGTAACAAAGCCGGCATCACATGGTATTTCAGCCAATCAGATCGTGGGAACCAATTCCACACTCTGATTGGCTGAAATACCATGTGACGCCGGCCATCTTGGATTTAGTGAAGTCATCTTAAAGGCAAATGAAGCACAGCCATTCTGATTGGCTGTTAAAATTAAAGTTGGAACATGGTTTGAACAGCCAATCAGGTGACTGTTAACGATTTGGAGGCTAAATGTGACGTCACAAGCCCTATTTAAGGCTGTGACGCCTCATTTGAGCCCAAGAAGACGACGAGACAACATCGGTTGGGTTTCACCATGGTTTCTGTTTGGATTCACATATGAAGATAGAAGATAAAGAAGATCAAGAAATGGTGACAGATGAAGATAGAAGGAGGTGATTAAAGAAAGAAAAAAGAAGATTTGGGTACCTGATCCGGATCTTCATGGAGGATGGCATCGGATGCTGTCGGAGGCCTTCAAGGTACGTGAGCTTCCTGTTACCCCGGGAGTCGGAGGGCCACCGCTTCTAATGGTAAGTAATATATTGAATGTTTGTAAATGTTTCTTTTTACAGGTTTCTTCATTAGATGTGTTTTTTGATTTTTTGGGGGAGGCACATTGACTGATAATATATTAATATGAACCACTTTAGGGTACAGATGAATACATTATTATGACAATATTTGGGGGACACTTGTGGCTTGGTATTGCTGTTGGTTTTTTTAATGTCTGTTTCTTATGTGGATATGATTGTTTGTTTTTTTTCTGCTTAATGTAATAAAATGTTTGCGATTGGTGTTCGTTTGTAGTTAATGTTGTATTATGTTAGCTAATGCATTTTATGGTTATTTCAGATATTGTTTGAATTTATTTCTTTGTATTTTAATGTTTAAATTCATTAATGCTGTAGTAATTAATTGGTTTGATTGGTTAGTGTTACTATTCGTTTTGAGTTGGTTTAGGAATTAATTGGTTTAATTGGTTAATGGTTTAATTAATTTATTGTTGATGTTGTTATTGCTTGTATTCATTGGATTAGCTGGCTACTGTTTTGATTTAGTGAAGTATGTTTTTGTGGCATTAATGTATTGTAATTAGGGTGCCCATTGAGTGCTATAGAGGCTTATCATGCCCATATTATTATTATATGGGTATGATGTACCACTATACTATTCAATGGGTACAGGGTGGGTATAGTCAGTTCAGGGTGGGTGCTTAGGCCTCCTTGGTTTGTATCGGGGCAGGGTGGGTTAACCTCTTAATGACTATAGCGGTTAGTAACCGCTAAGGTGATTAAGGGGTTAGGGGCCATTAGAATGTCTTTATTATGTATATACTGTATGCTTTCTTTCAACGGAGGACAGAGGGACCTGTTGTTGTGGTAAGTATAACTGTATTTATTTACTTTATTTATGTATGCTAATGCAGTGTTTAATAATGGGCAAATAATCTATTATCCATATCTGGATAATAGTTATTTTGCACATTATTGTACTGTATGTTTTAGGGGGTGTATTTAGTTAGAAATAATGTTTAGTATTTTTGTAGGCACAACATTGGTACAGCAGGCCCGCGGGTACCCCGGGACTCCCGCGGGGACCCCGGGACTGCTACGGGGTCAGCCGGGGACAACCGCCGGCCTGTTGTATGGGTGTTGCGCAAGCAAAAATGTAAAGCAACATTTTTTTCAAAGTCCAGCTTTTTTGCGTCTACCTTGAGCTGACGTGTTCTGTTGAACGCAACTTTCGTGTACGCTAAGGTTATGTAGCTTAGTGCATCCCGCTTATTGGGCAGAATTTAACGCAAACAGGGAAATGAACGAGCAAAGTTGGCCTTAAAAAAATTTCCTGAAAAAACTCAGTTTTAGAGCGCAAAGTGCCTGTTTTGTGGCTTAGTGCATTGTGTTCAGCACAACATCACGTTCTAAGAGCACTTTGTGCTCTAAAAACGACTCAACGGAGCTTAGTGCATGACCCCCTATATGTCTAACCTTATCCAGACAATAGAAATATCGATGGATTTATAGCGTATTCATCTATAAAGTATTGCTGTCTTATAAGAATTAATAAACTATTGGCAAAACTATTATTTTAAGGAAATGAATGTGTAGATATGGGTTCCAATAGGAAACACATTCACACATGCACAACCTGGTTTATGAGAGTTTCTGACACGATAGAGCAGATTTAATTATGTAAACAATTATTTTTTAGAACAGCAATGAAATATAACACTTACACGGTTGTACTAATTATACTTCCTTATAAGGTTTGTACTTTTTACAAGCCTAACAAACAATAAAATACAGTTAGTCCAATCTAACAATACATGGATATAAAACATATATATATATATAGTGCACAAGAATTATGATCATAGTTATCTTCTCTGAACTCTCCCTCCAAACTCTTCTCTCCTTCTCCTCTATTTTCTCCTAACTAACTAATACTCTGTCTGTTTTAAATGTGTTCCTAAACCCATAGCTGAACATGTAGGAGGTTTTGATTGGTTGAGGAAGTATGCTCAAACTAAATTATGTGTGTTGCTTTGAAGTTGATGGGAAAACCTAGAAATACCATATCTATCAATAAATGTTATGACAGGTCAACAATACTGATTAGGAAAATAGCAGCTGCTTCCCCCCTGGGGTCTAAATGTTTATTCAGGAAACACAAGTTTTATTTTGAAGTCTCTAATACTAAACAGAATAATGTTGATTATCAGGGTGTGAAATAAGTAAAAATGTTGTTTGTTAATTTCCCTCACTTCTTACATTTTACTGTATCTGCACCTGAATAAACATCCCAGTATCTACTTAAAAAGTTAGTTTATGATTCCTGCATCAAAAGCAGTCTTGTGAGCTATTCTCTTGGGTAACAAGAATGTATGTTGGACATCTTTGTAGAAAGAATATATATACAGGGATATACCAAGGGGGTACACATGAAAAGGATGTTGATCCAGGAAGAAATCTGATTGCAGTTATTTGACATCAGGAAGGAAATACATTTTCCCCTTATGAGACAATTTCAAAGTGTGGGGAAACAGTTTTAGGCGAGAAGAATCTGGCTTGTACAGCTAATACAACATACTGTAGACAAACAATTTATTCAAAGTACAGCTGTCTCCTCTAAGACAGAGATACATTATAGAGCTCTACTCACAAGTTCATAATGCAATTCTCCATTTAATGGGACAGCCAAGAACAGAGGAAATACAACATTTCAGGTCTCACATGGACCTGAAACATTGTCTTTCCACTGTTCATGGATGTCACATGAAATGGAGAACTGCATTAAGAACTTGTGAGTAGAGCACTACTTTGTATCTATGTCTTAGAGGAGACACCTGTACTTTGAAGAAATTGTCTCTTTATGAGACAGTATTGGGTGATGTTTCACTGGGTTTTCTTTTGTTTGCCTTTTTTTGGATCAAAATACTGTAAATACAAATATAGGATAAGTATATGTTGTCTAAATTTAGCATAGGTTGAACTTTATGAACATATATCTTTTTTCAACCTCATCTACTATATAACTATATCTTTAAATGTAATTAAGATTTTATGTTGTTCACTTTTGTACCAACATTTACATGCATTATTTATGTTTAATCAGGTGCTGCTGATTTCTTGATGATTAACTGTAATGTCCTACAGAATTCTCATATATATGTGTGTGTGTGTGTGTGTGTGTGTGTGTGTGTGTGTGTGTGTGTGTGTGTGTGTGTGTGTGTGTGTGTGTGTGTGTGTGTGTGTGTGTGTGTGTGTGTGTGTGTGTGTGTGTGTATATATATATATATATATTTATATATACACACAGTTGGTTGACCTTTGACTCTGTATACAGCAGAAGTGCTATAAAATATAGGGATATTTATATTGATAAGCTTAGTCTTTATATACTTTGGTTTGCATTACCAAAAACATGTCAATTTTTTTCTCTTTTTTTCTTAGCGGTGGGTCTTACAGCTTGTCCAGAACCCTTAGTACCAACCAATGGCATAAAAATTGGAGATCGATACATGGTGAACGACGTGGTGTCTTTTCAATGTGAGCCTGGATACACATTACAGGTACAATGACTTAATTAATTCTCTTTCTATCTATCTTCCTCTCTGTCTTTCTCTTTATCTCTTTATCGATAATAAAACATTTTGGGTGGGTCTTCAGTACTTACAATTACTTTGGTATATTTGTCAGAAATACTAAATCACAGACATAAGTTGTCATATCAGCAGTAGGGAACTAAAGCCCAGATCTGCGAAGCCCAGTTTGCCCTTTTAATGTAACGTTAAATAAAATTAATGTTATGTTAATCCTTAACTGATTAGATGTAACGGTTATGCTACCCACGAGCAAGACAGGACTCCAGTACTGAGGTGGGGAAGTATAGAACCATGCACCCACAGCAGCGGAAGCGTGCCTGGCAGGCAGATTGTCAACGTAGCCAGGTCTGGATTGGAGAGAGCGGGTTAGTCCAGATACTTGCCAAGGTCTTGGGATGGAGAGGTCAGAATAGTCAAAGTCCCTTGCCGTGGTCTGCGTGAGGACTCGGGGGTCACGGCGGTCGCAGCGTGACCTCCCCTCACCTCTTTCGGTTCCCGCTGCTGTAGGGCTCCTTCCTCGCCGCTCCCGCCTGGCCTCCGTGGTTGGAGGGCTCCCCTGTCCTTTCCGTCGGGCGGCCACTGTTCCATGTGCGGCTGGTGCTCGGGTGGCTGCCATTGCCCCTGCGCGCGCACCCCCTCCCATTACGGAGCACGTGCCGATCCAAGATAATTTATTCACTGCTCTTGCAGTGATGCCACGCCCCCCGCCCATGTGCTGGTAACCATTTAACCCTAAAGCTTACCACCTGGCTGCCTTTAATGGGAACCAATCCAGGACAGCTCCTCGGGCTCTTCCAGGCCTGCCTCCGCTTCCCATTGGTCAGCCACAGTATATAATACCTGTCCTACCTCTCTCACATCCCTCGACATAGTATCTCTTGTGGATGTCTATTCTGGCTCTCTTAATTGTCTTGTTGTTCAGGTTACGACTCAGCTTGGAGGACTACTCCCTTTGGCTCTCGACCCCGGCTCCCCCTTGACGACGCAGATTCTCACACCCCTGGACCTCTGTTTGGACCCTGACCTTCTGGACCTCTCCCATCCCTCACTTTGGCTAACGGCAACTACTACGTCTCTACTCCCGGTACCGACAAGTATTGCTACAGCTATTACCACCTGGCCAGGCAACCCCAAAACACCACACTCCAGACACGCTCCTTCTGCTGCGGGTGCGTGCACATACTGTATACGTCCCCACCTCAGTATAAGGGACGGTCTGGTCTGCGGGCAGCACCAGCGTAGCAGTCTGGGTTTGGAGAGGTCAGAATTGTAGAAGTCCATATAGCCATGGTCTGGGTTGGAGGGGTACACAGAGTCGAGAGTAAGCCGGGGTCGAAGTCCAGAGGGTGTTCAGTAGTCAAGCCGGGTCGGTACACGTAGAATCCAAAAACTGCAAGAGAGAATTAGACAGGAGCAAAGCACAAGAAACGCAGGAGCACAAGGCTACAACTAGTTATGCTCAGCAAAGATTAAAAGTGAGAGCAGGGTATATAACAGGAGCAGGAACCAATAGCCAAGGAGGAAGAGCAGAGGCACGACCTCTGCAGAATCTAGGATAGGCTGCAGGAGACAAGTGGGCATTAGGAGATCTTGCCACGCAGCTGAGGAATGGTGCACGGCGTCAAGTGAACACGCCGCACACGAGAGAAGCACGGCGCATCCGAGGGTGGAGCTAAGCTCCATGGCCACATTAGAAGAGCTGCGTCTGCACTCACGCTATGTAAACAGAGCGGGTGTGCACGCACGCGCTGGTGCCAGAGCGGAGGTCCGTGCAGAGACAGGTAAGGAGGGAACACGTCGCAAAGGACGTGTTCCACTATTCCTTACATTAGAATCTTGTATATTAGGGGTTAGAATGTTTGATCCTTAATTGTGTTGTCTGCTAATTGATTTATTGCGAGAAGGTCATGTGACTGCTTATATGTTTAAATTTCAATGACGTCTAGGGACGCACGGCAGCATAGCATCTTAAAGTGAGAATGTTTAAGTGAATATGTAGTTATCCAATAGTTGAACTAGAGGGGGACTGGAGACTGGATCCTTCTGCAACTTAATCACACATAATGATATCACTAGGCAGCCTACGGTGAGCTGACTTTACACTTACCTTGGGCAACTCAAATTATCTCTCGATGCCGTAGGCACCAAAAACATATATTGTAATCTCAAATGGGCAGGGACTATGTCTGTAAAAATTCCTACGTGCTGTATATCTTGCACTATACTGTAATTGTAAAGCACTTTGAGTGGGAGAAAAACACTATATTACATTTAAAAAAACAAAAAAAATTTGCTCTTTCTTAAAATTAACCTGCTACTTACCTGAATTCTGTTATTAACTGTGGCCTACTGTAAATGTGACTATCAACTACAAATTTCTCAATCCTGGGCCACACCCCATGTAATCCAACACCCTGGACTATTCAAAAGCTTTGCATTATCGACTGAATGTTGGTGGGGAATTCTAAAAACCAGCACACCAACCACCACCCATTCTACTGGCAAACATTGCAATTTACTAGACTGCAAACAATTACTCAAATTTGTATATAAATACCAAGTGCAGTTGGTGAGATCACCCAGAAATTGTTGTGGGTTAAAGTTTCTAAATGTTTAGTGAGTAGAACCATAGGGCTTGATTTGGGTGGTTTGATTTTCCATACACAGTACACTATTTCATGGTCACTGAAAATGTCAAGTAGTATACCAGAGGATTGGATTCTGTTTTGACAAGAGGATAGAATCCAATCTAGCAAAGAATGGTTGTGAGATTTTAGGTTTGCCTGTGTGAGTTGGGATATTAGTTTGGTTATGTTTAGTGATTTTAATTATATATGGGTTTTGTTGCTTTTAAGGTTTAGCCAATTGAAGTGGAAATCACCAAGAACTAACTCTCCCCATTCAGAAAGGAAATTGTGCCAAGGAAGTAAGTGATATCAGCCAAGGGTTGTACTGGGGCTTTAGAGGGGCAATATGTGGCAGCAATAAGAATAGGCATAGAGAAGAGAGGCACATTTTACCAACTAGGATTTCCAAAGGTGACTGGCAAGGGGAGAAATTTAGCAGCCTAAATAGTAAGGTGTCTTCAATATAAAATAACACCCCTTCTCTTCTCTTTTCCCTATCTTTACTTGAAATTGAGTATCTCTGACTGGAGATAGATGCTTCAAGGGTTTAGGAGTTAGCCATGTTTCTGTGACAATTATGACTTTAGGCTTATGCATAAGGTATCACCCCCTTAGTTCACCCAGTGTGGGCAGCAGGCTTAAAATATTTGTATTTGTATCCACAGGTGTATGGGACAGAGTTGAGAAGAGGTGGCCTGCATTGAGTAGTAAAATATTCCATGTTAAAGAGAGTAGTGTGTGTGTGTGTGTGTGTGTGTGTGTGTGTGTGTGTGTGTGTGTGTGTGTGTGTGTGTGTGTGTGTGTGTGTGTGTGTGTGTGTGTGTGTGTGTGTTTAATTGCATTTGCAGGCTGTTAAGTTGCAATGTTTGCCAGTAAACACTGACACAACTGTAACTATGGTATTTAAGACTACATATCTAAAGCTGCAAATGTCAGCGCTGCAAATCAGAACCAACTCTAACATAATTCATGCTCCTGTCACTAGTTTTAAATAACTGGGCATATGGTTTGACTCTCATTTAACATTTGGGTTGCATATTGATACTTTGACATCAAAAACCTATGCTAAATAAGGTGCACTTTATAGGAAAATCTTTTCTAAACCCGTTGGCCAAAAAGCCTATTACACAGCAGATGCTATTGTAAATTATAGACTATGGTGACATAGTATCTGGTACAGCACCCCATACTCACCTTAGCAAAGTAGGCACCCACTATAACTCAATATGCCACTTTGTTCTACAATGTAACTACAACACACATCACTGTGAATTGTTCCACTAACTATATTGGTCATCACTTGAGTCCAGGCGCAAAGTACATTTTTCCTGTCTTGCCTTCAAATACTTATTGGGCAAGCTACCCCTGTAGCTGAACAAATGCCTCACCCCTAACAGAGGAAGGGAATAGGCGTAGATAGAGCACAGCTCCAGACATCCTGTTGTAAATCTCCAGGGAGAAAGACCAGGCCACTCCAAATTAATCAAAAACTTTTTTTGATTAATTTGGAGTGGCCTGGTCTTTTTCCCTGGAGATTTACTACAGGATGTCTGGAGCTGTCCTCTATCTACGCCTTTTCCCTTCCTGTATCTACAACAGATGGATTGCACGCCGAGGATGATGAGAGTACCCTTTGGACAGTACAGGTAAAGGGCTGCAGTGCCTTAATTAAATCCTGTCTTTCATGGACATTGTTCCTCAATTTATTATCATTACTGATTTTGTGTTTATATTGTGTACATCACCGTGGATGTCTAAGCCGACTCCACTAGTCACTTTCCCCTTCAGTTTTGTTATACTCATTTGGGGGGCACTCCATTGCAACTGGACTACCAATTGTGGATTTATGATGTCAATACTACCTATATGTGGAACCTGTTTCAATTATTCAGCACCACATATACCACATATACCACTTTTCTCACCCCTAACACATGCAGATGTTATCATTTAAGATGTTACTCCAAAAGATTGTTCCTGGTCCAAAGGTTCAGCAAATAATCTGTTAGCTCCTTCTTCTGTTGCTGTGCACCTCACGATTGGAACAACCTCCAGTTTCTTCATTCAAAACTGTAGCTGTCACTGATTGTAATATTGTCTGCCTGTTCATTTAATGTAACAATGTATCTGTCATCATAGTTGTGCCCAGGACATACTTGAAAATGAGCGGTAACTCTCAATGTAATACTTCCTGGTTAAACGTTTTTATAAATAAATAAAAATGATACTGCTTTTGGTGACTGGCTGACTGTAGGTATATTAGGTAAAGTAATGATATTTACCCAGATTTATTGGCACTTAGTGCACCTAGGCCTAAGAGAGTCTTTTAGTATTAGGTGGAAAACAATACTGTATGTGCCCATTTAATTACTTTTTTTAATACGAAGAGATTTTATTTGCAAATGCTCTTGCAGATAGAAGCAAACATTAAAAGGGTTTATTAATGATTGCATCGGTTTCAGAGTGGGAGAATTTGGTTCAAATATGAATAACAGCTCCTGTTGGCCTCTGGCGATTCACTTTAACTCTGCTCCTTGGGCACCAAAATCAGAGTGCAAGCTCTTCTTGTTCCTATTGTTCCTCAATAAATAATTCACAGTGTTATGTATAATGAATCACTAATTAAGAAAAATATTATTACTACAACATGATAGATCTCACACATTTTAATGTAGATCACTGCCTGCTCATCTATTGTAATTAAATTTGGTGGAACATCCAGACTGGAAATAAATAAACAATAATTGGTCTAGACAGACAATTATATTAATAATTAGCAATAATGTAGCAGAAGAACTGTATGAGGAAACTGGCTTTTATCTATTAGGATATTTTTTTAAATGTAAGTTTTTTGTATATTTGAGGCAAGGAAGTAATACTACATTACAGGTAAAATATTAAATATATTTTATTCAGTATATAAACTTACAATCCAACCATATGGCATCTTGCTATTGTGTATAAATGCAATGTTATTCATTATTTCAGATTTAGAAAATCTGTCAATGGTATGGGACCATATTCAGTATGATATGATCAGGGCCAGCAGGATGGGGTTCCATCGGTGCCACTGCACTGAGCCCTCCAATTTAAAAGGCCCCGCGCTCTTCCCCACAACAATAAAACTGATTGCTGGGGGAGAGTGCGGGGCACCTGTAAGTGTGACTTATCTTGTCCAGTGGCATCTCTTCCTACAGTGTCCCATTATCATGGGCCGCATTGCCATGACATCCTATGGCATCACCGATAACATAAAGGCTAAAAACTTGCATGTCTAGAGGAGTATCTGCCCATCCTGAATCACAGTCACCCATTTTATTTATGTCCTTATTTAGGTAGGTTGTAGGTGTCATGGCCACCTATATAGTAAATGCTGTATATTAAAGAGCTCCTCTTTTAATCTCTGCTCGTTGTAACAACAAAAAAATCCTTCATAACTGCACCCCATATTTTACGCAAGGTAGAAATCAGCAATGCCAAACCAATTAATTCCATCTCAGTATATTTCTAGATCAATGTCATAAGCAGTTTGCTCTGCTTCACAGATTGTGATACAATACTTGACAGATTTAAGAAAAGTGACATCAATTATAATGAAAAGTAATGCAAATATGAAAAGTCAGGCTCAAAATTAAAATTTCTACATGCATCAATGTGATCTAATGACTTATTTAGATGATGTTATCTGGGTGATTGATGCTATTTAAACGTCAAAGTATTAAAATTTATAAACAGTTTATTAGTGTTTTTTGGTAAACATAGTAACCAGAAACTGAGGGTTTTTCACTTCTCTCTCCCCTTTTATGTGATGGCACTACAGTTTGAGCATCAAATGTTCCCCAGCAGAGTTCATTTCCCTTTGTATTCCCATGCTTGTGACATGACTGTGAAAGGGCACAGCATAAATTATGATAATCCGATCATGGGAGATGGAGAATTCTGGCAAAGCATGAATTAAACTATGGCATGGTTACCCATTAAAATGGAAGAACAAATATTCATTTCTTTGAGATATCATTTGTGATATGCACAATACTTGGCTGGTTCTTTAACTTGTATTTTTTTTTTTATAATAATCTAACCATATAGTGTTGTTTTAATATTCACAGGGACATTCTCATATCTCATGCATGCCTGGAACTGTACGACGTTGGAATTATCCTTCACCACTCTGTATTGGTAAGAACACCTTTTTTCTGGTTGGTTGATTGACATATTAGTATGTATTGCACACTTTACAGACTGTATTGACCTACATTTTGACGTAACATAAAAATTCAGATTGTACTGTACTAGGACATCAGATGAATAAAAATTACTAGATTATAGGATTGATTCAATATGATTTTAAAGTGGCCAAGAGTATGCAATCAGCAAAAAATCCCCATTCACCTACATAGGGCTTTTCGGCCAATTACGATGTGATTGGCCATTTCGGATCATATTAAATTCACCCTTATGTTAATGAAAAAGGTGGAAGTTCACCAGTATAGATAAGTACTGTAACAATCAATACAGAATAATTACAAGAAAAAATAAGTCACTGTTAGTTACTCATTTAAAAAAGAGATACTGTAACTCTATAAAACAAAATAATGGTAGTAGCTATATTGACCCTGAAAAAGTATATTGTGATATCTTTAATGGATGTGAACATTTGTCTATAGAACCATACTTAAGTATGACTTAAATAACAGCTTTGTTTTCCATAACAAAGCTTAGTTAATCATAGGGTGAATATTAGGAATATTATCTTATTGTTATAAATAATACTAGAAATATCATTTAGACTTTGTTTTACTAATTGGCATTCAAAATAATGTCCCGTGTCATATGGGGACTCTCCGTTACTAAGATATTACTTGTTTTGTCTGGGGGGTATGGGGGGGAATGTTTCCTCCCCCACCGAAAATAGCTTCTTGGTCATGCTTGACCTGGAGTGGCCAATAGAAAGATGAAACATCATTGCAACATCATTAGGAGATGACATTGCAACATTCTAATGGTGAACATATTTGTAGGTTTTTTGTATCAAAACAGACAGAAGATCTACAAATATCCCAGGAAGCGGGGTTGCTTTAATCCAGAAGACCCAGTTCTGATTATTAGAAATGAAAAAATATTTTTTTGTGATGTGTCAGACATGTCCGCGACCTTGCTTTTAACTGCTATCTCCGACCATACACTGCTTCCACTGCAGCAAGGGATTCTTGGAAATGACATGCAAATGAGCACACAGTGTAACTTTTTGCTTCAAATCCATTTTTACATGGACCCCTATAAGCTTATGCCTGTTGCATTGCACAGCTTTTCCGCACAGCCTTGGGTTAAAGTGCATAGCCAGTAAACCTGGTAATTAAAAACAATTTGATGGGGATTTGCTGCTCTAAGATGCAGTACCACTTTTGACCAAAGTACATGTAAAAAATTGTCAGTCATCTACTTTTAACCTATTAACTCATACAAATGTACCTAACTTTATTTGATATTCTGAAAACCCCAAATATTGCGTTGTAATGCAGAATATCACATAGTTTCTATAGGATTCAGTGCAGTAATAATGCAGACTATCCCACCATAACTTACCAGTGGGACCAATAATCATTGCTAGGTTAAATGCTGGTATAAACCTATGTGGAACCTGCCAGAAAGCTACATTATCCATTGATTATTTCCATTCTATGTAATGATGTTGCATCTGCACCTGCTTGTATCTGGAGGCATCGTTCAACCTAACGGCTTAAAATTATAATGTTTTATAACATCATTGTAATTATTTTCCTTTAATCATCCATAAAGCAGTGGACTTACTTATTTCTATTTAGTGAAAAGTGAATACGAATTGTATCTTGTTGGAAAAACTCAAACCAGTTGCTTATGTCTGTCTGTTTGACTAATGATAGCACCATAATTACTTTGTAAACAAAAGTACAAAGCAAAGCTAGCAATGTTAATGTCTATATACTGTAATGTGCTTTCCTGATAAGATAATCGTAAAGCCATTTGTTAACCATGGAAATGTCTAAAGTAATATAATTGTTTCAAAATAAAATTTAACCAATGTATCTTCTCATTGTCCTTAGTTCATTTTCTTACTAATTTGGAAAGTCCATTTAACTAGGTTAAATATATAATGATTGCTATATACCTTGATGGAACCTTCTCTGAATCGTATAGCTTTTATATATCTCCAATTGTGGTCGTAAGCAAGAAAAATTGAAATTGCATGTGTTTTGAATATAGAACCCCCAGCGGGAGTGCAATATACAACATCAAGGATTTATAAGACTCTCAACTGCTTAGTTGAAAGCAAATGCTTCACTGTCGGATTTACATAGTTGATAATACCAGATACCCATCAGTGTGGCTGACAAGGAGAAGACAGCATTTATCTGTCTCTTATGTGTCTATCACTTAGAGTGCATATATCAGGGAATCTGTGGTGCACCAGTCACCTTTCAACAACTTATGGAATGAGCAGTAGGTGATATGTATCTAATAGAAGGGTTTGTTTACCTAGACTATATAATCATTTTGGGGTACACATGGGAAGAATATGAGACCAGGCTTTTGAAAGTCTTAGACCATTTAAAGTTCTAAAAATGTCGCCGTGCAAGTGCCAGTTCTGTGACACCCATCTGTGACCTATGGGGGACGCAGTGTCAGAACATGGGGTTGCTACTGATATATAAAAAAAAATTAAGTGATTACAACTTGGCTAAAACCTTATAACATAACAGACTTAAGATTATCTGAGTGACTACTACCAAACATGTTTTAGGGGTATTCCAGTACTTTAAGACCCCTTAATCAACTTATTCAATAGTTTCAACCATCAATTAAGATAAAAGTACAGTCTTAATCACATAACAAAAACTATTTCAATCCTAATGGATCCTTTGGAGATCAATGGGATAATAAATGTAATGAATTGTTTCAGAATCTGAAGAACTGTCTTACATCAGCTCCAGTTCTGGCCTTTGCAGATCCAAATAAACCTTATGTCAAACTGCATATATTGATGCTAGTTATGATGGGTTTCGAGGTGTACTATACCGGAACCATTTAGGGTCTCTGTCCCATAGCTATCAATATCAGAAGTTGGTCCTCTGCAGAAAAGAACTATCCTGATGAGAAATTACAATTCCCTTCTTGGAAATGGTCAGTTGTTGAATTTCATGACTACTTCTCTCTGCAGTGCAAAGTTTGAAGAAAGAACTGAAAATAACCATTATATTTGTTTTTTTCGATCTTGAAGCTTGGTGCCACTTGTCCCAGATGGCTTGCAGCTTTTTCCAATTACACTTTCAGTCTTAAGTACAGATGGGGAAGTTACAGAGTATTGATGCCGATGCCCTCTCATGTTTTCTCTTGATTATGAATAGTAAGAGATGCTCTCTGTTGAACCACAGCTATGAGAGGAAATGTGGTAAAAACCCATACCACCAGACTTGTTGACTCTCTTGGGATTCCTTCTTAAACTGTTCTAAAGATCTATTGTAATTTTACTACTGTAGAACTAGCTAAACTACCATATCTAAGCCTAGCTTCTAGGGAAAAGAAGAATGCTGATGTTGATAATAAGCCACACCATCCAGATTTTACCCTAATGATGAAGGAATGGAACAAATAATGAATTGAGAAATGTTTCCTTCATAGAATAGTTTCAATAACTAGTCATCCTGTAAAGAAGCAACTTGTATACTGCCCTATATACTTTAGACACTAAACCATGGACATCTTCATTTTGAAAAAATTGAATTGGCGTACTATACTTTATGACACATTTTAATGGTCTTGCATAAAGCAATACTGCAAAGCTACAAAGAGTGCAACATATTACCCAATCCTGAACTTACAGCAATTTATGGACACGTAGACAAGCCAATCTGCAACTGCTCTGCTGCTGCTGTTATACTATTTGTGGTTCCAGAGAGATCCAGTTCTGTTCTGGAGCTACACCTAAAAGAGCTCAAGTCCATTAAACTCAAGCTATGCTACAGTGGACAGACATCTTTTGCCCTGTGTCTTCATCGGTGCCTGCCTCTGATTGGAGACCCAGACATAGTTTGCTATTCCAACTACTGTATTTGTAATGCTGACTGAGAGGAACATCAACTTGTACTTACCATACCTCTGGCAGTTCCACACTGCTCCTTCTGCAACATGTCATCTATCTACAATCGGTTTGCTTTTTCAGTATACTGTACCACAACATATTCTGTCTTAAAGGAGAAACAGACTCTTACAATATCAAGCACTGTATTGCATCCACCTTTAAATGTGCTATAACAGGCACCAACACACATCATTACAAATGTTGCTTGGAAGAAAGGTATAAGCCTTCAGCACTCTTGTGGGTGGGCATATATTAAATTAAAAGGACTTTATCTTGTGAGGAAACTATGATTATTACTGATTGACATATGATTTCTATATATACAGTATGTTTAAAGTTTGTTATCTGTGAGAGGATACTTATTTACTGTTTGATTTATCTAAACGAGATTATATTTGCTAAGGTGCAGAGAACAGCAGCCGCATATAAATTCAGGTTATTTACCCCACATCATAAAGCAGCCATTTCTAGGAAATCTAGGTAGAGTTATATTTTACCAATTCAACAAAATAACAATTTTGCCAACTTGTGATCCCCCAGTGATAGAAGAGTATTAATTTGCTTCATACACTGTCTACTAACTTATTTGAGTTACAGCTCCCTTTGTGGTTATTTACTGCACATGTAAGATATTAAAGTGTCAATATAGAAGGACTGTGCTCAAACTTGAGAAAATGCAGTGTAGAAGTGTCGAATATTACTATCCCCAAAAAGATTACTTTACTTTTTAAAACTTGTGCTTTAGATGTATTTACTTTTAGTCCTGACTTCTCTAAAGCATCAAAGAGTCGATTTAAACCTTCCACATGATCTGCCCCATCTTTTGTTTGTTTCAATAGATCATCCACATATTGTTACACAGTGTCACCCAGGCCCAAGAGCTCCAAAACATGTGCTAAGGCCTGGTGAAAATATGTTAATGCGCTATGGAATCTCTAAATGTAAATGCAAATCTTTACTGGGAGTCAGGGTGTAACAGGATCTTAAAATAATATCATATACCACTAATAGGTATTTCATATGCTGTGTTGTCCAATATGATCCAAGCACAATCTTCTCCCAACTGCCAAATTGCAAACTTTCTTTAATACATTACATTAATACTTGTAAATATAATACCACCTATAAAAACAAGAAAAAACACAAAAGCGCACCAAGATGAGAGATAGATAAAGAGCCAGAGCGCGGACTGAACTTTTCATAATACCACCTATGTTTATCTTTCTAAAACCTTTATTATTCTTTAATCTTAAATCATTAAATGTTATAGTGACAACATCTCACTCCACGACATGAAAGATTTTTTCACACAGTTGACTGTGAGTTCTTTAAAACAAATAACAGACGAACAAAATAGGGGAGGGGGGAGGGGGGCCCCCCCAATTTGCAGCACACTACTGTTGATTGCTTAGCACTGAATTATAAGATCAATCAGTACTGTATAGTAATAATTTTCCATCTGATATTAGCCAAATAATTAAATGTGACCACAACCCCCAAAAAATATACCTTTTGTCATTGATACCAACATCTACACTACCTTACAGGACTGTTTCTGGATAAAATCCATATTAGATTATGTAATATTTCCTAATTTATCCTTGCAAAATTTTAATTGTTTTCGGTTACTCACGTAATCTGCAGTTTATAATAGACTCTGTCAGGAAGTGATCAGCCTCCAACTGGTGGACCTCTACCCTCTGGTACCTTCTGGTTCAATCTGTGAAATCCTTCCCATTAGCTTGTAACTTTTCCTAGACATGGAAGGCCTGATTGATTTCTTTAGTCAAGCCGGCCACCTTAATTCCTTCTGGAAGCTGCTTCAAGAATAAATCCCAGTCTTGGTTCTTTATCCAGGTGAAAAGGTCTGGTTCTGTCTGGATGATTGCTGAATCATTAGTGATTCTGGTGTTCCAATTGAGACCACTTTACTTACAACTTGCTTAGGGTAGGACCAGGAAGTCTCATCTGCGATAGAGTGCACCCCCTCTCATAATCCCCCCTCCGTAAGTAAAGTGTGTGTCTTCACAGGCTCAAAATTGAAAATACGATAGGAAACAGGTTTTAAAAAATATGAATGTGAGATCCTTTCTGTTTTTAAATATACACATAAAAGGTAATTCTTATATCCTGTTTCTGAGTGCTAGCCAAATGTCCATAGTCAATCATTAATATTCAACCAATGTTTCATTACATTTTTTATCTTATTAGCAATCTTTGTTTTCATTTACAAAACTCCCTTATTCTATAATGACCTATCTTCTACCTTATAATCTATACGACTAATTGTGTTCCTCTAAAAATTATGTTTATCATATTATTCATATTCTGTTAATTAATTATTTCCAACTTCCAAACATTTCAAACTCATGAGCTTATACTATTCAATTCAGCTCGCCTGAGAAAGTTTTATACAAAATGCAAGTTAAGACATGGTGAAGTCCATTTCTTATATAATCTAATCTACAGTGACATCCAAGGGGTTATAGTTAGAGCCAGAGATATGCATATATTCGGATCTACTCAAGAGGTAGAAGTAAAACTAGTTGAAAGCATGTTCCTCTATTTCAGAGCACTGAAGCTTGTTTAACAAAATAACATGGTCAACCGTATATATATTTTTTTTAGCAAATTCTAGGATTATTGCAACAATAAGTTCTACCAGTTATATTCCACCCTGGATTTCATTGAAAACTTTTAAGTAGGTAATTACCGTGAAGTGGTTTGAGCAACACTGGATTGGTGTTGGTTAAGGAAATTTGTCTTGTTATAGTAATCGCTTAATCGCTGGGTGTGGACAATTTTTTCAATGACTTTGGATAGTTTTGGGAGAAGAGATTGGTCTGTAGTTGGAAATAATGTTTTGTTCCCCACTTTTGAATTCTGGGAAAACTCTATCAGTTTTCCAGGTCTGTGGAATACGGCCTGAAGATAAAATAGAGTTAATTAGGGAGGCAAGCTATATGACAATAACTGGGTCACTGAGTCATACAAACTTTGATTGCTGTAGGTCAGGTCCACACTGGCAGTTTAATTTAGTGTAATCTGCTCTTTAGATACTGGGTAAAATTGAAATGTGTAAACACTGTCGGGGGGGGGGAGTTGAGCAATAGTGGTGATTACAGATTGAGCTGTTCGATTCTAGTTACAGTTGTGCTTTGATAGTAAGAAAGTAGCACACCGCACATAGTATTCATTGAATGCTTTTGCTATGTCAGTGTGATTTGTCAGAGTAGTATCATCCCTTTTGATATTAGATGGTTGTTGATAGCTAGAAGACGGAAATATATTGTTGATGACCTTCCAGAAGTTTGCTGCATTTGATATATTTTGATAAAGACTTTCAGAGTAATATTGTTATTTATGTATTATATTTATAAAATATTTTACCAGGAAGTAATACATTGAGAGTTACCTTTTGTTTTCAAGTATGTCATGGGCATAGAGTTATGAGGATGAATAATACATGGTTACAAATACATAGTTACATAAGTGAACAGGGTATACATTATATACGACATTGCATGTGCACAGTTAAAGATAATATATATTTTAGGCGTATGTAACAGTTACATACCAGATTAAAATGTGAGACAGCTTTAGTTTTGAAAGAACTTAGACTGATGGTGGCTGTGAGAGTCTCCGGTAGATTGTTCCTCTTTTGAGGTGCAAAGTAAAAGAAGGTGGTGCGGCCGGATACTTTGCTGAACCTTAGGACCATGAACAGTCTTTTGGAGTCAGATATCAGATGCTAAGTTCTGCATGTGGTAAGGGTGAGGAGCTTGTTCAGGTAGATGGGTAGCTTGCCAAGAAAATATTAGAAGGCAAGACAGGAGAGATGAACTTTGTGCCTAGACTCAAGTGATGACCAATCAAGTTCTTTGAGCATTTCACAGGTATTTATTGTTGTTGCATTGGAGAACAAAATGGCATATTGAATTGTAGAGGTTATCAAGTTTGCTAAAGTGGGTTTGGGGTGCCGAGCCATTTACTATGTTCCCATAGTCGATAATTGGCATTAGCAATGGGGCTTTTACTTGTCTTGTTTGCATTGTACCTGTTTTCCGCAGACATCTATAGTTATTAAGATCTTTGGAAGTACCGATTACTATTTTTTTTCACAAGGCATCCCTAAAATGGAAAGCTCAATTAGGTCAGTCGTAACCCGCGAAAGGTGGCCCACATATGTATTCTGTGTAGTGGAGCATGAGTATCACAGAGTTTTAAGAACTCTGAAAATAATCAAGCGCAGAATTTTAGTTGGATATCAAGTTGATTCTGTACCCAAGGGCAGTTAGTAAGATCATGCTGAAATTGTTGTGGGTTAAAGTTTCTACATTTTCAAGTGAGTAGAATTTTAGGGCTTGACTTGAGTGATTTGATTTTCCCTACACAATACACTATTGCATAGTTACTAAAATGTCAGGTAGGATACCAGAGGATTGGATTCTGTAGAGACAAGAGGATAAGATCCAATCAACAATAACAAGGAATGGTTGCAAGATTTTAGGTTTGTCCATGTATTGTATTGTATTGTATGTCTTTATTTATATAGCGCCATTAATGTACATAGCGTTTCACAGTAGTAATACATGTGGTAATCAAATAAATAACAGATAATATAAATAACAGATCATGGAAATAAGTGCTTTAGACATAAAAGTAACATTAAGGAAGAGGAGTCCCTCCCCCGAGGAGCTTACAGTCTAATTGGTAGGTAGGGAGAACGTACAGAGACAGTAGGAGAGAGTTCTGGTAAGTGCGTCTGCAGGGGGCCAAGCTTTATGTATCATGTGTTCAGAATATCCACAGTGCTATTCATATGCTTCTTTAAGCAAGTGTGTCTTAAGGTGAGTCTTAAAGATGGATAGAGAGGGTGCTAGTCGGGAACTGAGGGGAAGGGCATTCCAGAGGTGTGGGGCAGTCAGCGAAAAAGGTTTAAGGCGGGAGAGGGCTTTAGATACAAAGGGGGTAGAAAGAAGACATCCTTGAGCAGAACGCAAGAGTCGGAATGGTGCATAGCGAGAAATTAGGGCTGAGATGTAAGGAGAGGCAGAAGAGTGTAAAGCTTTAAAAGTGAAGAGAAGAATGGAGTGTGAGATGCGGGATTTGATCGGAAGCCAGGAGAGGGATTTCATGAGGGGAGATGCTGAGACAGATCTAGGAAAGAGTAGAATGATTCTGGTAGCAGCATTTAGGATAGATTGTAGGGGAGACAGGTGAGAGGCAGGAAGGCCGGACAGCAGGAGGTTACAGTAATCAAGACGGGAGAGAATGAGGGCATGAGTCAGAGTTTTAGCAGTCGAGCAACAGAGGAAAGGGCGTATCTTTTTTATATTGCGGAGGAAAAAGCAACATGTAGTTTGGAAAATGAGTTTGGTTACATTAAGCAAATTGAATCGTGTCCAGATTTTGTTGTTTTTAAAGTCAAGCCAATAGAGATTGAAATCACCAAGAACTAAAAGCTCACTATTCCCATTCAGAGAGCACATTATGCCAAGAAAGTGTGTGCTATCAGTCAGGGATTGTAGTGGCGTTTTAAGGTCAAGAATAAGATTAGGCTTAGAGAAGGGGAGGAAACTTTACCAACTTGATTTTGATTCAATGGATTAAATGAATAGTGTTTGTTTTTATTGTATTGTATTTGATTTGATTGTATTGAGGGGGTAATTGCCCTGGGGGTATGCCATATAGTATGTATTAGAATGAGTGATACTACAGTAGGTGTGCTGGTTTTCAGAGCTATCCACCAACATTCAGCAGTTCATTCCAAGACTTTTGAGTAGTCTAGTGTTTATGATTATATTGGTTCTAGGCCAGGAGGGTGAAGCTTGTAGTTATTAGAGTAGGATTTACATGAGGCCATAGTAAAGAATAGATATTGAGACAAACTAGCATCAAACATATGATATAAGCAACATTTGAGGAAAGGATCAGATAAGAATCCTGACAGAGGAAACATAAATTTATATCACATGAAACTAAACTGTCAATAGCCACATGAAAAACCAAAGTACAATAAGTCATTTCAGTACCATGTAGACTTTAAAAGATCTTCAGAGGGCTTAAAACAGACCAGATGAAATATACAATCAAATAAAGTACAGGATGACCAAATCAGAACTCTCCTGTAAATTCAAGCTCTTCAAGAGGTTAATGGTATTAATCCCAATGTCACAGGTGAGCTAGACTTGAATAATGAATGAAGATAAAGGTAAATGCAACCTAAACAAAGTGTTTTACATCATAATTCCAGAATTGCTTCAGAAAATGCAAGAAAGAGATGTCTATTACAGTACAGTATGTTTATTTGGAGGTTTGTACTGAGATGTGCAACGTTTTGGATCATGTCCATGAACTAGATTAAATTGACTACATTTTGAGGTAGTTTGGTGAAAATGTTGCAATGATGCAATGTTTTTTTGTGAATTTCTAAACAATGTGAAGTTTTGCAAAAAACTTTGCCAAAATGCAAGGGTTAGGAGAAACCCATGAAAAATGCTATAATCACCATGTCACAGTTTTTGTTCAAAAAAAACAAAACAAAACTAAAGAGTTTGATTTATTAGAGAAGCCCAAACCAACAAAATTGAGAAGACAGCAAATGTAAATAAATTATTAGCTTGCATTATGTTTGCAAAGAAAAAAATATAAAATATGTTGATAAAGGGAGATATTTTAGTTCAAACAGATATTTTATTCACATCATGAATATAACATTTCATTTTTTTTTCACAGAAAATTGCCTCTAATGTCAAAAGTGATTACTTGTTCACAGGCACACTCCAAGGTTACTGGTTGGAATATTAAAATGTCTTACTGCACAATAAAAAATAATTGAAAAATAACTAGCATAGAGGAGAGGCAGATTGTTGAAAAGCTTGCTTTGCATCTGTGTAAGGTTATAGGACAAACATGA
Organism: Ascaphus truei; assembly: GCF_040206685.1. Classification (NCBI taxonomy): domain Eukaryota; kingdom Metazoa; phylum Chordata; class Amphibia; order Anura; family Ascaphidae; genus Ascaphus; species Ascaphus truei. Next base: position 347,246,579 of record NC_134486.1, read on the forward strand.
TTAGAAATGTAATATAACGAAATAATTTTTTTCTAATATACTGTAGATGATAAATGCACAATATTATAATAGTGATAGTCCAGAAGTAGATAATCTTCACTTCTAAAACTGAATATCCAATTCACATTTTTAAATTGTTAATTTCAACTTCTGTTAATCAACAAATATTGTATTTCTCTACAATAAATGGACAGAAATTATCAAGGTCCAAATATGACTTTCGCGCTTCTAAAGGTTTATTGAACATACTGTATTGTGTAAACCCAACCAAAAAATCTTTCATCCACTACTTTACATCATTTTATTATCTGACTGGTTTGTATAACAGCGAACATCTCTATTTTTGCCTGACTTCTAAACAAATTGAAAAGGTGAATAGAGACCTTACTAAAATAAATAATTAATTATATAAACTCAGTTTATGTGTATATATGTATTTTATGTACTGTATAGCACCCCTGATCCAGCGTTAATGTTAATGTTGAATCTAGGTGTGATACCCCACATGCGCGCCTATATAAAGCCCAGCGAATGGTGGCATTTGTCAAATATTTAAAATCTATCTGCACTGGTCCATTAATCAGCATATATAAAATATGTATGTACTACACTATTCACAGAGCACTATATGAAAAAATGAATTCAGTTCTACTAACACCAAAATATAAAAATGCTGAAGCTAAGGTAGTCTGAAAATATCTGTATGTATTTAAGCATGCAGAGGTCCTCACATGTTATTGCTCAATGTTCATTGTCTCTACAATTCCCAAAGCCTTAATACCTTCGGGCCTATGTACTAAGCATTGCAAATGCATTTTAGTTGGGAACAACATTGGCCTATGGAAATCTCATTTAAATTGCACTTGTGTGCACTGATGTATTAATCTGAGCAATCAGTGTCAAAAATAAATTTTATTGTGATGCACAGAAATATTTAAAACCAAAGACAGAACATGAAACACAGACAGAGCTCAGTGCTACATCCAATTAAACTTATACACGGTACAGTGCCTAAATATATATATAGATATATTTTAAATAAAATGGTCTTTTAGTTTAACTCTTTGGCCAAAGTGTTGTAAGCCCTTGAGCCCCTACATGGCAGACCACATCTCAAGGGTACCTAACACTAATATAAATTCTTAATAACCTGTGCATTACCAGGAAGAATGATTTATAATAAATCTGTCAAAATCAGTTGCATAATTCTAAGTCTGATTTGCCGAAACTACACAAAAATAAATTACCACCTCCCGGGAGACCAATTGTCTCGGGAATTGGTAATCTAATGGCAAATGCGAGTAAATATCTAGATAATGTGCTCCGTCCATTTGTTAATTCACTGCCATCCTTTCTTAGAGACACTAAGGATGTATTGCTGAGACTTGAAGATGTAGTTGTGAGTCCTAACACATTTCTTGTGGGACTGGATGTGGAGGGACTATATAGAAGTATCCCACATCCAGTCGGTCTAAGAGCAGTGATACATTTTCTTATCCAACGTGACATCAGTTGTTATGCCCATAACGATTTTGCCATCCAATTGTTAGAATTTGTATTAACAAGGAATTACTTCCTATTCGATCAGAAATTCTATCATCAGATCCAGGGCACCGCTATAGGGACCACATGCGCTCCCACCTACGCCAATTTATATCTAGACTGGTGGGAGGAAACGGTGGTCTTCAGCGAGGCCCTGGAAGAATACACTAGATACATTGAATGGTGGGGCCGCTACATCGATGACATTATCATGTTATGGAGCGGCCCTAAACAACTCTTAAACCAGTTTATCAGTGTGTTAAACAAAAATGACCACAACTTAAAACTTACCTTTGAAGTGAACGAAACTACACTCAATTTCTTGGCTTTGACTGTTTCAAAACAAGTAGATGGCAAATTGACAACTACAATATATAGGAAGACTACATCAACAAATAGTCTCCTATGTGCAGACAGTCATCACCCTCAACACATAATCAAAAACATACCCACCGGCCAATTTCTGAGGCTGCGCAGGAATTGATCAACCTTACAGGAATTTAAAAATCAGGCATGGATATGAACTCAAGATTTGTTGAGCGTGGATATTCCAAGAGATCGATACATAAGGCCTATGTAAGGGGCGAAAGACACAACACGTGCGCACCTTCTAAGTGACAGACAGCAGATGAATACACAAGAGGAAAAAACCATAAGATATATCGGCACTTTCAGTAACCAGTGGAAAGAACTACGCAATATCTTTAATAAACATTGGCACATCTTGCGAAACGATCCTGACTTAAAGCAGGTGTTGAAAGAGACACCAACCATGACCTGTAGAAGGGCTAAAAACCTGAAGGATAGGCTAGTACATAGCCATTTCCTGGTTAAAACACAAAGGACATGGCTAGGGGATAGGAGACCGACCTGGTCATACCCATGTGGCCGATGCCGAGCATGTCCCTTCATGAAGGTCACTAAAAATATCCCTGACCAATCAAATTCCAAACAACATGATATTAAAAGCTTTATCAATTGTTTAACAGTCGGGGTGGTTTATCTCATCACTTGCAGATGTGGCATGCGATATGTGGGTAAAACTCACAGAGCCCTGAAAATCAGGGTTCTCGAACACCTGGGCTCGTTTAGGAATATTCAAGATACCCAAGTTGCATGCCACATTCACAAACAACATAACGGCGATCACCTTCTGTGGAATCGAACACATACCGTAGGGTCCCCGAAAAGGGAACTGGGATAAACACCTGATGCAGCGAGAATGCAAATGGATTTTCACGCTTCAGACGTTGCAACCTAACGGACTCAATGAGAGATATATTTACTCCGCGTTTCTATAATTGGTCCCACACATTTATCTATAAGTCACTGGAATGAATATTACCCATAATAATGGTACTGACTGTTTGGGACATTTTTCCTACATGTACCCATAGTAAGGAGTAGGTACTTGTAGATACCCAGTACAATAAATATCAGCTAACTTATGAAATGTAAGTAACTGAGATATCCAAGTATATATTCAATGTGGGTCCAGGACAATGTCCACATCTTGATGCACCTTTGATGTGTAAATCTATTTCTTTTACATCTAATGTATGGTCATCTATCATCATGTAACCTAGTTATGATTACCCAATTGAATATAGACCAAATAATCATCTAACAAGGCACCTATACTCTACATTTATTTAGTATAGATAGTTACGATATCACTTCACCATTTGGATCCACACATACGGTTTACAACTATTATTAATTGGAGATCTGGGTATACAGTGGAGTTTTAAACTCCATATGATCGTTTTGACTCTTAGAGGTGGTCACTTTAAAGCCCATACACTCCTACGACTTACATACCCCATATATGCATATATTTGTATGTCTTTGCATATATGGGTGCATGCATGTATGGAGTTGGTTGTATATTCTGGCAATTTCAAGAGTGAAGTGGAGACCATGAATTAAATAACGCTACTGTATGTGATTACTATACATCTCCCCTTAACATCATTTATTTGTTTATCTGTACATTAAACACTTCGCAGCATTTTAACTATATTTAGTGACATACTACTCCTGTCATATTATGAGGCCACAGTGATACTCATTTAAGGTCCTTCAAATTGTTACAGCAATAAGGACAAATATAACTAGTACAATACTAAATGCAGACTCTAATTGGCACACACAATGTTACTACTGATCGAGTTGAGAATACATCAGCCGCATTAGCATGTTTGCGTCATCCATCTTTGCTATGATTGGCCAGCTTGGGTAGACACACCTCCGGCCATTCACATAAGATGTCAGGGATGTGATCTCTTGATCACTCCCATTACCTTGACAAAGCGCCAGGTGGCGCGAAACGTACGTCGGTTTGAATGACGCCTCAGTCGTGACGTCATCAGGGAGCGCGGGTACGGAACTGTGAGAGGAAGCTCCGTCGAGCATCAAAGAGACACCAGGTTGTATTTATCCAGAATCATGCTGCTATAACTATGAGATTTGCCTATGCATTCTGTTCCCATATGTGATTGCTTACATTACAATTTGAGATAAGCATACCTAGAGAAACCTGATATCGCATTATTCGTGAGTATATACATAGGTGTTGATAAGGATATATTACACCAAACAACACAAATTTATAGGCGATAAATAATCGTGGTATTCTCTTTAAGGGACAGTTATATAAGCAGCATAATAGGTTTTCTCCAACCCCAAAAGCAATATGTGCATGGACTAATGAATGTATATATGCATGAGATACAGACACTAAGCAAGTGAAGTGGTGTGAAGTATATCAAAGTGATTCTGCAAAGCTCAACACACACAGAGTTCACCAAATATCTACACATGACTCTAGATATGTTTCTATGTGTTATTAAGTGTGACTGTGTACTTATATGACCACTGGTGCACTATATTATATACTCCTTGTCCTCCACCCAAATAGATAGGAAGAGACACTTTGTCTACCAGTTAAAACTATATCGGTTATTCACTCTCTCGTACCTACCCCCTGTTTCTTTTACACAAGACATTTTTGTTCCCTTTTGAATATATGTTTAATAAAGTATTTTAAATATGTTTAGTAAGTGGCTAATGGGTTGTTCCCAAGGATTGAATTCTTCCTAGCCCTTTATCGCTTATAGTGAGTGCATATAGGATTCTTTTTGGTTATCTTAGTAACCTCCCTCCCCCTTTATGTTGTTATTACTCCCGTATGCACCCTATATGTATATATTTTTCACACATTTGGAGAGCGGCAGTATTTATTTTCTTTGTACATGTAACCTGTACATTACCAGTTAAAGCACTCTGTATTAGATTTGTCACAATCAAACTGCAAGCAAGCAAGTTCCCCTGAGAGTGGGAGATGCAATGGAGTGAGCTTTTAACCATTTGAAAGTGGGAGGGGGTGAGCTTCAAACTAGGGAGGAGGAGCCACCCTCCAATCAGCTAAGTCCAGCTGAACAAGGATTGTAAAACATACAGGACACCTGTACAAGCTCATATTGAACCCCAAAATAACCACAACATATATATAAGCATATAAGTGTCACCGAGGAGTGCTACTGAGCATGGCAATATATATTTAAAACCAAAGACAGAACATGAAACACAGACAGAGCTCAGTGCTACATCCAATGAAACTTATACACGGTACAGTGTCTAAATATATGTATAGATATCTTTTGAATAAAATGGTCTTTTAGTTTAACTCTTTGGCCAAAGTGTTGTAAGCCCTTGAGCCCCTACACGGCAGACCACATCTCAAGGGTACCTAACACTAATATAAATTCTTAATAACCTGTGCATTACCAGGAAGAATGATTAATCTGTCAAAATCAGTTGCATAGTTCTAAGTCTGATTGAAGCTCTTGACGCACAGAAATAGCCTGCATTAGGCATACAGATGTAAATGGTATGTAGTGAAAATAATGTTTCCGTGTGGCAAAAAAAGTAGCAAGTGCATTAAATGCATCCGCAAAGTTTAACCGGAAAACTGTCTGTTAAATAGTAATAGTCCAGAATCAAGTTGCTAAATATCAAGAAGGAAGACATTTAATGCAGCAGGAATGTTTGATTTTATAGGTGACCAAAATGCATTATTCTCACAATATGGCTCTTTTAAGTAATATTACATGAATCATTTATATTTACTAATAATATTTATGAATAAAAAATACACAACATTCTATTTTTATCTAAATTGTATCAATCAAGTATATAACAGGATGTGATACATTAAAAATACAATTATGGGCCGCATGCTATAAGCAGCGATAAGCCCCTTATCGCCACTAATCGCCAGCTTCTCAAACTCGCTCAATTCTAGTAGCCCTGGTCAGCTTATCGAGGCTAATCACCGCTCTAGAATGGAGTTTTCCTCTCCAAATCATCCTGCCACAAAAAGTTGGCAAGAAGGTGGTGAGAAGCTGCCGAGAAGTGGCGAGACGGCACTTAGAAAAAAAATTCATTTTTCCTGCATCAGATTGATGTCGGGAGACTCCAGAGCTGATATCCATTAATATCAGCACCGGAGACCCCCGGCATGAATCAGATGCATGAAAAATGAATTTACAGGCAACTTCATTCCCTTAGCGGCTAAACACTAAGGCAATAAAGGGGTTAACCATCTGTGCCATGCTTATTGAGGGTAGCGGCGGTGAGTCAAGGTGGTATTTGGCCCTTGGTTGGTGTTGAGGTCTTGCCGACCCCCTTCATTACCTTAGCAGTTAATACCGCTAAGGTAATGAAGGGGTTAAACCCTCCTACTACCCAACCAGTAGGCCTAAACACCCATCCTTTGGGCTAATACACCCTTCACCCACCACACAAAAAATACACACAACAGCCCTACTAGCCACCTCCTAGGCCACCAAAAACCATTACAATATTTAATCGTCAATAAACAGCCCACCCACCCTCTGTGCCCCCACATAAAACCATGATTTAATTTTTTTTCCACACAGGATTAACAAAGGCTGGCAGTGGTCCCCATGGGTGTCCGCAGGCCCCCACAGGGCACCTCAGGGAGTTCCCACGGTGTTGAGGGGCCCTCAGGTGGTACCCACTAGGCTCCTTGGGCCTGCAGGGTGTCCCCACGGGTGTCTAGGGGTCCCCAGGTCCTCCTCACGGGTGTCTGAGGGACCTCGATTGTTCCCACAGGTGTCTGTGGGCACTCAGGTGGTCTCTGCAGGTGTCCGGGGACCCCACAGGTGTCTCTGGCTGGTCCCTGCAGGTGACCAGGGGTCCTCAGGTGGTCCCCGCTGGCCTGCGGTACCATTCCTGTATTTAAAAAACAAGAACTCGGCCTACATTTCAATAAATACACCTCCCCCACCAAACACATACACTACAGTAACGTGCAAAATAACTATTATCCAGATATGGATAATAGATTTGCCCATTATTAAACACAACATTAGCCAGCCAGCATAAATAAAGTAAATAAAAAACGTTTTACTTATCCCTGCCAACATGAAGAGCATCCTCGTCAGCATACTGCAGGGCCATGTCCTCCAATGCCAGCAACATACATTTAAAAAAATACAATCTAATGGCCCCTAAACCCTTAATCACCTTAGCGGTTAATTACCGCTATAGTAATTAAGGGGTTAACCCACCCTGCCCCACTACCCACCTGGGAGGCCTAACCACCCACCCCGGACCCTCTATACCCACCCTGTACTCATTGAGTGGCATAGTACTACATCATACCATATAATGTGGGCATGAAAAGCTACTAAATCAGCTAAAAAGCTACCTGAAATCAACGCGGTTCTGCTGCGGAGACCCCTTGCTCATCTACATTAGTAATACAATTTAAATTAAAATATTTTTATTTGGAGTGAGATTTGCGCAGAGAGAGTGGCGGCTCTCTTTCTCTGCATCAGAATCAACTCGCCGGGTGAGCCCTTTTCGGAGGACAGATCATCTTGGCGCCGGCTACTCGCCATTTGTTGAAATGTTGCTATCACTGGTGTTTGGGGCTTTCTGCATACCATGATAGCAACGTTGTCAAAAATGGAGATTTAAAAGCCTGGCGATTATTTTCTATCAGACTTCACTGCATGAGGCCCTAAGTGTCATGCGGTATGTATGAAATCTTCCTTCATACAAATGAACATTGTACAGTAAAATGGTTTGCATTACTTTCTAGCATTAGAAGTTGGTCCACAGAAACTTATATAATCTTAGTAGATGGTCCCCATCGGTTGCAACTAGTTGAAAATGGCAATTGAATAATGCTAAGCTATTATGTGTATAAAGCACATATCACCCAGTGAAAGGGTTAAAATCATTTTAGTAATTAAATATATTAATTTTATTTTTCATTTACTAGCCAAGTGTGGTGGAACAATGATGAACATGGGAGGAGTAATTCTGAGCCCAGGATTTCCTGGAAATTACCCTAGTAATTTAGATTGCACGTGGAAGATTTCATTGCCAATCGGATATGGTTAGTATAAACATACAATTTTAACTTGATTGTTTAAAGATTTGTTTTTTTTTAACAAAAGTCACTGTATCTGAATTGTCGTTCATGTATTAATACAGGGCAGTTAAGAGGAAAGTAGAACTGCAGATGTAGCAAAACTTACTCTTCTATGTGCCACCTATTTAGGCTGCTGACAAATACTACAGTATATAATAACAAATCTAAAAGATACAGTAGGAGCCAATGAAATTCATTATCTCAGTCTATGAATATTTTTCACAATTTCTAGAGGCAGAAGTGGCAATTTAGCAGGCTCTAAATGCTAGCTAATTTGGTTCATGAAAGTATTTAGAAGATTCACTTTTGAATGTTTATTTAATATTTTCTTCTTTAGATTTTTTTTTTTTTAATTTGTTTCTGGAATGTTTTCTCACCTCGTTATCAGAGTTTTGTTACCTGACTCCTGTTCTGTTATGGTAATATTCATCCTTTTCTGGGCCATAGTATTTTTCTTTTTTTGCTATTTACCAATTTATGCAGAAAACGCTTTTTTTTTTTGTCAAAAGAATTTAGTTTTCACACATCTAAACATGTTTTTTGTTAACAAATCAAACACCTTGTGAGTGTCCCGGAGCTCTGATTGAGGCAATTCTAATAGTAACAAGTGTAAAACACTCTGATTTAAGCATTTGCTGTTGTAAAATAAAAAAAAAATTACAACACACTGTAGAATACAGCAAAGTAGATACAATGTTATGATTTTGCTCCCGTACGTCACAAGGAACTGCTGCCCACCTATGTTGTTGCTTCCAATTCTGGTGCAGTGTGGTGCAGCTCAAGGTAAAAATGTGTACATATGAAGTTTATATGTTTCCCCCAAAACGTCTCTAGTTTTTAATATATAGAAAATAAACACCAAAAAAAGTCCAGAAATATTTGAAAAGAAATAATAACTGATAACACAGAACAATATACATGCACACTGTAATTACATGCCAGGTGACTAAATGAGATATTGCTCATGTACTGAATATCAATTCTTTGCACAGGTGCTCACATTCAGTTTGAAAACTTTTCCACCGAGGCAAATCATGACATTCTTGAAATTCAAAATGGACCCTATCATACCAGTTCACAGATTGGACAATTTAGTGGAGCTGAACTTCCGTCATCTTTACTCAGCACAACTCACGAAATATTCATCCATTTTTTTAGCGATCATTCAGAAAACCGGCAAGGCTTCAAACTTGTATATCAAGGTAAGGAAAACATTGCAGTGTATATTTCTTTCTTGCATTGTACACAACTTCTTCCATTGTACAGTACATATACAGTATTGGGATATTTTAAGAATGTTAACAATCCAATTTTGATTATAAAGATGAATGTCACGAAAACATTCATGACCTTATTCTTCACTCAGTATTTGTTCCTCCTCCCCCATTAATTAAATTAAAATAACAAGCCACCTCACCCAAATCAGAAAGTAAACACAGACACTGATTTGTATGAAAACAGCCGCAGCAGTTATCAACAGTTTAAAATAATAAAATACTTGCCAGCTAATACTACAATTAACCCCCACATTAACATAAATATGGCAGCTACCAGCACAAATGCCAAGTGGGTATGTCAAACATATACAGCCAAATGTTAGCGCCTACCAAGCTGCAAAGATACAGTAAGGCTTTGCTGATTGCTTCCCAGACTAAAATAGGGCCATGACTCCATCCATTAACTAAAATATGCTCTAGCTGGCAAGGACCTCAAACCAAAATACTTAGTTTCCCCTTACAAACAACATATTAAATATATATAAATACATGAACAAAAAACAAACAAAAGCGCAAGCTCCATAGCACGTAACTGAGTAAAAAATAAGGTACATTAATTTAAAAAATCAGCAACCCATAAGAATGTGCACTTACAGGATTTCAAACAGAACCATTTGTGGGAGAGAAATCTCTATTGTGGTCATCTGCGGTGGTAGGGTGAGTCCCAGGTTTGCAGAGTGGATGTAAACAGCCCAGGTTCACCATGAATTGGCAGCAAGATTTAAAGGCATTCAATGCCTGTAAAGATACAGTAAGGCTTTGCTGATTGCTTCCCAGACCAAAATAGGGCCATGACTCCATCCATTAACTAAAATATGCTCTAGCTGGCAAGGACCTCAAACCAAAATACTTAGTTTCCCCTTACAAACAACATATTAAATATATATAAATACATATAAAGTCATTTTAGAATTTATCATTAACCCAAAACAGGGAGGAAGGGAACTTCCTCTCCCAGTGAGCTACATTAAATTGTTGCCCACAGATACCTCACTGAGTTCAAGTGCCAAACAGGACTTTCCCATCTGTCAAAATCTACCAGCAGCACATTTACAGACTATCCTTAATGAAATGGAAACACATAGCCCAAACTAAATTAACCCTGTAAAATACTGCAGTGTCGATGAGCCCTGTTCCCAATAGATCCACGGGACCCTGTTTTTATTATGCAGTAGTAAGGTAAAAAAAAAAAGTTGCAACATACATTATGAGTAAAAAATGTGGTAGCTGTGACAAGTATTATTGCTGAGGTGTGCAATGTTGTTTGGAGATATAAAAAAACTGCTGTAACTGAGCCAGTTTTGAAAAGAAATGATCAAATATTTTTTTCCTAATTCTGGTTATTTGTGTTAATGTCAGTGCAGTACAGTGCAGTTCTTACTGATTAGCAGTTATGGGGAATGTTTATTTTTTCAAGTGTTCTATGCAATGTTATGCTATGGCATTTCATTAGGATACTCTATAGGTCACCCATTCAATTTGTAATTTCAGTATCTTTCCTTTTAACCATGTGTTACTACAGTTGTATGTATGACCAGAATAATAAAATACAAATAGGGCTTGTTCACTCCCTTGTTTTTGGTACATACCCCATCTTTAATATTCTTTAAGCCCTGGCTCCTAATTGTGAAAAAAATATACATTTCCCAGTTTATCAAATCATTTTATTATTCCATGATTGCTATTTTCCTTTTAAGTAAAATGTCCCTAACATGCAATCTTTAAAAAATCTTTCATTAGTAACCAAGATAACAAAAGCCATAACTATAAGTAATCTACAAGATTTAAACCATTACCACAGAAGGGATATTCTTCATAAATGTATTAAAAATATATATATATATTTCCAAAAAGCAAAGGCCTTCATTTACCATACCAATTAGGCAATGGCTGGAGCAGTGCTTTTTGCAAAAATCATGATATAAACTATTTAGGATCCAAACAAATTGGACCGCGAACATTTTTATTTTAATTAATCGTTAGGTTGATGCAGAATTTGTGCTTGATATCTACTGAAATACAAAGTCTTATATTTATTTTGTGGGGAAGCAGCCTTGCTGTCGTTCTTTTCTCTTACTCTTGATTGAAGGAATTTAATTTAAATGTCTATTAACTCTGATGGTTATCCAGAAGTGTACATTTGTTACAGTAGGTTATGATACTGTGTTATAGACCAACGAGTGTTATTTGCAAATAAAATATAGTGTACAGAACTTTCAAAATCTCACCTGTCTTTTTTCCCTAGTGTTCTGTGAGGTTTTGAATGCTATGTACACTATAATGTAATTTAATTTATGAAGTCCTTTTTTATCCGTCATTTAAACAGTAGCACAAACTTAAAACAAATCTACATGAAGCAAAGCTAATTGGTTTCAGCTACTGTATGACTTCCTCTGTCTGCATATTGCTGTTGTACAGTAGCTTTAAGAGAACGCTCTTTGCTGAAGGGTTTCTTTAAGAATGCTTTCCATGTAGATTTAGAGCATAGCTAAACTTTTACTACAGCTCCCTGCCCCAGATTATTTGCAAAGCATTCCTTATTTCCAGCTAAATCTAAGATCTTAGAGCAATAACTCATGCTACTGTACTTCCTCTTTCCCCACTTCATTCTACTACTATATTCACACTCTTCAGCTGATTCCATGGCTTTCCCCTCTTCTGGGAATATTATGGCTTCCCCTTTGTCACAACTACGTACTCAGTCCCCTTCCAATAATTTATTAATTCGTTTTTTCTCTACTGGCTAACACCAGAGCTATAGCTGGCTTTTATACATTGTCACTTGTGAGCACGTGACCTGTATATGGGACAAGGGTTAATACACACAGCTATCCAGCTGGTTCACATTTCTTCACGCATGAACCCTCAAAGGAATGATACCTCCCCTCAATCCACCCCAACATACCATCTGTCACAAACAGCACACTTTTGAACACGAGACATACATATGCAACCAGGGTTAATACACACATCTATCTAGCTGCCCCAGTTTTCTCTGTCGCAAGGTAGCGCAAATGAGTTAATATTTACCCTTACTCCGTTACAATATATATCTTTAAGGAACACGCCTGAATATAAAATATGGCCACGTAATGTCTATTTTTGCAGTTGAAACAGATATCAGAGATTATACATAGAAAACACGTTTTTTTTAAAATTATTATTTCAATGCGTGTACTCACAATGGTTACACATATCTATTTGTTATTTCTGTGAATTACTGTTAGGCCCAGGATTCCATATTTAATAACTTCATAAACTTTTTGGGGAAATCTTTCTTAGCCCCACCCTCTGATATTTGCAGATTCCATTAAGAATGCCTTTCAAGGTACATTTAAAAGAGTCCTGTTTTTTCTAATGACAGGGAAGCCATATTTCAGTCCTCCCACTTGCAAAACGAGATATCCTATATCCTTAGATCAGCAGATAAAACTAAGCCTGGTCTGGGGTTTAACAGGCCAGAAAAACAATACTTGTATTTTTAAGACAATTTGTAGCCAACCTTAACCTCGCATGTGCCAAATTGTTAAAAAAAATAATAATGTCTGCCGTATGCATTACATACTGTACATGTCGAAATTACATTTGCAAACATACCTGCAACAACTCCACCAGCCTAATATCTATGTGAGGACAACTTAGGGGTTGATGATTTTATACAGTATGTGCCAAAGCGGCCGATGGGGAAATTAAGGTAAAAATTATCCTATGGACTTCAATGGGATATTTCAGCCTAAAACGGCCCAATCCGCAGCTTCAGCATATATAGAATCAGCGCTTGAGTGTTTATTTAGTCTTTATATGTGGCTTTCAGTCCTGGTACTCTAAATCATGATTTGTGTTAGTCCCTTTTAACCGTTTTATGCATGAACTCACCAAGTAGTTACAGTAATTGCATGGCGCCAACTGGACCTTTTATATACAATTCTTTATTTATCATGGTGGGAAAGAGAATGATCATGCTAATACATTTTTATGGACATAGTTAGACATTAAATGGTGAATGGAAAAATACGATTTGCCTGGCTCAAGTTTTGTCATTGTATTGCAATAAGAATATAGAGTTGCCCTTAATGCTAAATTACAGAAGGGTCTTTCAAGGAGATTTTAAATGTAACATATTTTGAATAGAAGAATGTACAGTAAACCTGTTAATATCAAACCCTTTAATTATTTGACCATGTGGAATAATTTGAAACGGTTGCAGTATAACACGGTAAGAATACAGCTTTGGATTCATTACTGTGCACAGTAAACATGACCCTACAGCATTTTTCCTAAGTTACTGCTGTATTACCTAATGACATGCAGAAATGTTATAGGCAAAATAAATGTATTGTTATATGGTCTGTGCCATTACATGCAATGCGTGATGAAATGATTGTAGATTTACAGAGACACGCGATGATGGTTTTCACTGTTGGAATGAAAACAAGATTATTCTTCCAGATCAGTAATACTCTGTAATTCTTAGATTCATCAGTTCCAACATTTTCAGCACTCTAAGGATGCAAGGGAAAGCTTAGAACTTAATGATGTAGAGACATTTTCTAAATCATATTACAACAATATAGGGACCAAAAATACTATATATTACAGATAAACTAAATGTTCAAGTTGTATGCAGCCAAAACCCCAGCATTGGTGAGAAGGGTGTAGGGCATATGCAAAATAAAGTAAAAATGGAAATTGAGTAAAGATGTAGGCCATAACACAGTAACAGGATGGTAAACACTTCATCCTCTGCAATGTGCTTCTAACAATGAGAGCCTTCAAAGCATGCTCAGAGAAAATGTAATGGAAATCCATGGGAAATTGAAACACTGTTAGACTGTCAAGGATAGACTAGTAAGTGTTTTTCTTTTCAAATAGCCATTGTGTTTTAGATGTTGCCTCTGTTATTAAATAAAGAATCAGAATGTGTCCATGAAAATCTGAAGCAATCAATGTACCGGTCATTAACTGATAAGAAAGGCACACCAGACCCATTAGCCAGTAAATGTGTTATTAATGTAGATCTTGAAATGTACAGTCATGTGAAAAAGAAAGTACACCCTCTGAATTCCATGGATTTACACATCAGGAAATAATAACAATCATCTGTTCCTTAGCAGATCTAAAATGAGGTAAATACAGCCTCAGATGAACAACAACACATGACATATTACACCGTGTCATGATTTATTTAACAAAAATAAAGCCAAAATGGAGATGTTACTGTATGTGTGGAAAAACCAAGTTCACACTTAGCTTTCATTACTAAAGAATTGACTGCATTAAAGCATAAACTTAATCTTAAAAACATTGTAGCTATTATATACACAGTGTCAAAGCTCACTCTACAGAGCATGTCAAAGTTGTTTAACATTGGGAAACAGGAGATGATTGGTGTCATCATAAATAATAATATTAATTGACGAACAATGAAAGGAGAGCCAATTGTTAGAGGAGACTTCAATCTGCCAGATATGAAAAGGCATGTCTCTGATGACTTCCTGGATTTCTTGCAGGGACATCTCTCAAGCAATTGGCAATAGAGTCAATTAACAATGAAGCAATACTTGATTTAATCATTACAAAGGGGACAACGTATCAGATATAATTTTGTGAGGGATGGAAATATATTTAAGGGATTCTTTGGCAGGCTGGGTGTGTTTGAGAAGAGTGTGAGAGCAGTACTAAAATAATGTATGCAATACTTAAAGGTAGACCTCTGTGTCAGGCAGGTTAATAATAGTACAAGGAAAAGAAAGTCAATATGGTTTGCAATGTAAGTGAAGGGTATTGAAGAGTCTAAAAAGACATCTTTAATTAAATATAGGCAAATGCAGAAGAAGAAATACAAATAACTATATCAGATTAGTAAGAAAGAGATAATGAGATGTGCAAAAGCGCAAACAAAAAAGAAAACGGCACAGATATACAATATATAGTGGCGAACGTCTCCCTTTAGGCCTTGGTCCCGCTGCGCTCGGTGGCGCGGGCGGCCATGTCACGAGTTTCCCCACCAGCAGGGGAATCCTCGCGAGCCGGTCCCGGTCCCCCATGGCGGCACAGCGCACTACACGCTGTGGCGCGTCAGCCGCTATGGGACACAAGAAAATGGTGTTCCCTAGCGTTGACGCGTCACGTGGTGTGGCTGTGAGCCAATGGGGAGGGGAGGCTGCGGGAGGAGGAGAGGCTTCGGGGAGCGGGGAGGAGTGTGGAGTGAAAGCAGGTGAGTGCCTGTCTGTGTGTGTGTCTGTGTCTGAGTGCGTGAGTGCCTGTCTGTCTGTGTGTGTGTGTGTGTGTGCCTGAGTGCGTGAGTGCCTGCCTCTGTCTGTGTGTGTGTATGAGTGCGTGAGTGCCTGCCTCTGTCTGTGTATGTGTGTGTCTGTGTGTGTGTGTGTGTGTGTGTGTGTGTGTGTGTGTGTATATGAGTGCCTGTGTGTGTGTGTGTTTTACTTAATATCGATTGGAGAAAAAGAACCCAGTCTTGTACCACTCGTACACAACAATTGTATAGTGATAAATTTAAAATACTTTATTAATAACTCTGAATAAAAAATAGGGTGTTAAAACGTAATTAAATACAGTGTAGAACAGCACGTGACTGTATCCTTTGGTAACCCACCCTGGTATAGGTGGGTAGATATAGTGTGATCCCTGATAGGTACTAGAGATCAAATGCTATAAATTATAGCGACCTAAAATGTAGGAGAGGAGCCAAAGAAAGCCCACCGAAAGGACTGTCTCTATTGGAGTGCGTCTAGGCATAGATTGCGCTCTAGAGGGATACACTCATGATAATGTGGCATATACTACGCTAGGTAAGACCTATAAGTATCCCCCCCCCCCCAGATAGAGATTGCTCTGTTTTGTGTACAAATACACCTTCATAGTATGAGCTACATCTCTATAAGGGATATGTGTTGCCTATTTTCTAAGGTGCAGGCTATTAGGCAAGCAGTGATTACTGTTGTAAGGTATAGCTAAACTAGAGCAACTATAGGAAATCACCAAAACACCAAGGAGGTGATTTGAGGCCGGATAGGTACTCCTACAATGTTGTGGTAGGTTGTTGGTGATGTCTGCTGCTCTGCTGTTGTTGGTTCAGTGCCCCTTACTGTTGTAGCACAGTGTAAACTTAGCTGCCACACACAAGCACTATGCGCTTATGGTTAATTCCCCTAAGCACACCAGGGTCTTATCATGCACAGGAGGTGGAAGCTGATGTCAGAGCAACCTCCACAGTGATGCGTGGGTAAGTATGATGCTTGCGCTAACTGTAAGGGTTAATGTGTGTACATAAACAGCTTGAGAAGCTACTCAGCAGGTCATGGATCGCTGCATATGCCAACAAACGAGTGTGCTGGAGTAGGGTATACAGGAGGTTAATATTGAAATGGGGTCAAAGCCCCAACACACCCCGTCCCCCCTCTCTACAGGTTGGAGCAATAGCGTGCACAGAGTAATGACATGGGGAGCCGGTCTAGCTGATCATCGCAGTGTCCCCTACATCAGCACTGATCCTGGTTATATCAGTACCGATGTGCTCGAGGACCTGATTGTCTGTTAGGTGAGTAAATTCAGAGACTCCTGGGAACATGGAGGGTCCCGCAGTAATGATATACAGCGTGATCCCTAGTAAATCATGCACATCAGGGGAAGTTTAAAGCCCAAACGCAGATCAATATCTTCAAGTTGAGCTGTTTAAATAAACAAACTTCCCGCGTGTGCAGGGAGAAAAATGCCAGTTAACAGGCACATCAGGGGAAGTTTAAAGCCCAAACGCAGATCAATATCTTTAAGTTGAACTGTTTAAATAAACAAGCTTCCCAAGTGTGCAGGGAGAGAAATGCCGACGCGCGCGTTTCACGTGTTAAAACGCTTCTTCAGGGCAAGTAGGGGGAGGTCCCTGCGTGTGGGGGTAGATTTTTATAGTCAACGTGAGAATTGGCTGTTGCTTCACTTAACCCCTTCATTACTGGTGCATGACAGATGAAATATCCCACTTCTAGGAGTGCACTTGTCGTGGTATGCACACATGTAGTAGCCTGGTTGCCAAATTCAATGTGTCCATAAACTGTTGCAAATGTATCAGAATAGATGCAAGAGTATTATGGGCTGAATAGCTACGGCTGAATAAAATAAACTTTAGATGTTTAAAACACATTTAGTCATTTTTTCATCATTTTATTAATCCTTGATTTTAATAATTTGATATATTATTGAATGTTGGTATGGACGGCTGCTCTAATGTGAATTGTGAAAATACAGGTTGTATGAGATGCATTACTGTATACATACAGTAGGAGTATTTCATATATAAATCTCATGTGGGGTATGTACTAGGGTTGTTACTTTTATATGAAGGGGCTAAAGACAAAGCCCTCATTCAATCCCTGTGGGCTCAATGTTCCTAAGGTATATATCCACCTTGATTCAGTCTTCAAAAGTTCATTGTCCCAGTCCCTGCGTCTAATTCCTGGAGAAAATTGGTCTATCCCCATAAAGGTGATAGCTTTTGGGTCTCCCGGTTGACACCTATTAGCATGGGTAGCCACTGGAGTATCCAGTTTGTTTCGGATTGAGCCCACGTGCTCCAGTATCCGTATCTTTAGGGGACGACGTGTCTTTCCCACGTACTTTTTCCCACATTTGCATGTTCCCATGTAAATTACTCCCACTGTATTGCAATTTATGAATTTGCGTATGGTGAAGTGTTTGTTGTTATTGTAATTACTGAATGTTTTTGAAACTGTCATGAACTGGCATGCCTTACATCTTTGGCAATGATAGGTCCCATTTACACGGGGAGGTAACCAAGTGGCCCTTGGTTTTGCCACATTGTAGTGGCTATGGACCAAATGGTCTCTCAAATTTTTGGCCCGTCTACTGACCATTGCTGGGAAAGATGGTATGGAATCACACAGGTCTTCATCCGCCATTAGGATATGCCAGTATTTTTGTAAGATTTCCCTGGCCACCTTCCATTGTTTATTGAAGGTGCCTATGAATCTAACTGTTCTTTGTTCTGGCTGTGGTCTCTTATCCATGACCAGTTCTGATCTTGCTTTTTGCTTTGCCCATTTGTATGCTTTTTTTTATAGTTTTTTGACTATACAGTTTATGGGCATATTGAATCTGGCAACCAGGCTACTACATGTGTGCATACCACGACAAGTGCACTCCTAGAAGTGGGATATTTCATCTGTCATGCACCAGTAATGAAGGGGTTAAGTGAAGCAACAGCCAATTCTCACGTTGACTATAAAAATCTACCCCCACACGCAGGGACCTCCCCCTACTTGCCCTGAAGAAGCGTTTTAACACGTGAAACGCGCGCGTCGGCATTTCTCTCCCTGCACACTTGGGAAGTTTGTTTATTTAAACAGTTCAACTTAAAGATATTGATCTGCGTTTGGGCTTTAAACTTCCCCTGATGTGCATGATTTACTGGCACTTTTCTCCCTGCACACGCGGGAAGTTTGTTTATTTAAACAGCTCAACTTGAAGATATTGATCTGCGTTTGGGCTTTAAACTTCCCCTGATGTGCATGATTTACTAGGGATCACGCTGTATATCATTACTGCGGGACCCTCCATGTTCCCAGGAGTCTCTGAATTTACTCACCTAACAGACAGGCAGGTCCTCGAGCACATCGGCACTGATATAACCAGGATCAGTGCTGATGTAGGGGACACTGCGATGATCAGCTAGACCGGCTCCCCATGTCATTACTCTGTGCACGCTATTGCTCCAACCTGTAGAGAGGGGGGACGGGGTGTGTTGGGGCTTTGACCCCATTTCAATATTAACCTCCTGTATACCCTACTCCAGCACACTCGTTTGTTGGCATATGCAGCGATCCATGACCTGCTGAGTAGCTTCTCAAGCTGTTTATGTACACACATTAACCCTTACAGTTAGCGCAAGCATCATACTTACCCACGCATCACTGTGGAGGTTGCTCTGACATCAGCTTCCACCTCCTGTGCATGATAAGACCCTGGTGTGCTTAGGGGAATTAACCATAAGCGCATAGTGCTTGTGTGTGGCAGCTAAGTTTACACTGTGCTACAACAGTAAGGGGCACTGAACCAACAACAGCAGAGCAGCAGACATCACCAACAACCTACCACAACATTGTAGGAGTACTTATCCGGCCTCAAATCACCTCCTTGGTGTTTTGGTGATTTCCTATAGTTGCTCTAGTTTAGCTATACCTTAAAACAGTAATCACTGCTTGCCTAATAGCCTGCACCTTAGAAAATAGGCAACACATATCCCTTATAGAGATGTAGCTCATACTATGAAGGTGTATTTGTACACAAAACAGAGCAATCTCTATCTGGGGGGGGGGGGGGATACGTATAGGTCTTACCTAGCGTAGTATATGCCACATTATCATGAGTGTATCCCTCTAGAGCGCAATCTACGCCTAGACGCACTCCAATAGAGACAGTCCTTTCGGTGGGCTTTCTTTGGCTCCTCTCCTACATTTTAGGTCGCTATAATTTATAGCATTTGATCTCTAGTACCTATCAGGGATCACACTATATCTACCCACCTATACCAGGGTGGGTTACCATAGGATACAGTCATGTGCTGTTCTACACAGTATTTAATTACGTTTTAACACCCTATTTTTTATTCATAGTTATTAATAAAGTATTTTAAATTTATCACTATACAATTGTTGTGTACGAGTGCTACAATACTGGGTTCTTTTTCTCCAATCGATATTATCACGTCTCCATCCAGTCAGCACCTCACAGGTTAACAATAGCATTGCGGGTTTTCTGTACGTGTGTTTTACTTACCCTCAGCAGCTCCAGCCCGAGTCCGTGGAGGGAGGGGGGGGAGAGTAGCGGGTCCCTGCGCTCAAGCCACGCCCCCCCTCCATGTCAAACTTCCCACTCCCGCCCACCTCCCGCTCCGGCTCCCGCTCCCTACAGACCGCATATCGCGGTCTGTGTAGTGTCAGCGCACCGCCTGTCTGCAGTGCGGGCGCGCTGACTCTGGGAGTGGGGCCTTAGCCTTATGTAGCGCTGCCGCTTGCCCAGGCTCTTCCTGACACTTCTTCTAAGGTTTGTTTTGTATAAAAAGGGGATACACACGTGTATCCACACAAGGGGCATCCAGCCATCAACCTTCAGTGGTTTATTTTTCCATTAGTGACACTACACATTTTAAAACATCGTCACTTTAAGTCAAAACAAACTCATAAAAATAACATCTACTCCTGTCAGGAGTCTAACTCACATGCATATCCCTATTTGCAATATTGACTGGTTAAGCCAGTTACCAACTTAAAATAACACACAGAGATAATATTGAGTTCTTAACTGTGAGTTTGGGACAGCGTCCCAATAGATCCTCAGATGCAGCAACACATGGGGGTGTCGTCTACCCTGAACTGGATCCAGGGGATCAGCATGCAGAGCCTCCAGGCTCTAAGAGAGAGAGACTGGAGCAGCAAACCTCACTGCAATATATGCCTGTTCCTTAATTAGGAGAGCAGGTAAGGTAAACAAGAACCATTGTAAAGTCAGGTATGGAGTTCCTATTCACCAGCCTTAGTGACTGTGAATCTGGGGAGTGGATCACTTCCATACTAAGTCTGCACTTTCTTCTATAAATCAGACAAAAAGCTGCCCACTATCCTTGGGCTATGTCCCAATAAGTATATACTGTAATTGAAGAGAGAGAAAAAAAAGAGGATGATCATGTAGATGGAAACAAAGGTGTAGAGGATAAACATAATAATTATTTTTGCTGAGTCATCACAGCTGAAGATGAAGGGTAGGGAGCACAGTTAGGGACCAGAAATGAAAATGAGGTGGGCACAAGGTCAATTAAGAGAGGAACTTTCAAAAGTGAATGTGTTCAAATCAATGGAGCCAGATGGAATACATCCAAGAAACATTAAAAGATCCTATGGGAGTACTGAAATCACCATTAACAGAACTATGTAGCAGTCAACATGTGTAGATCCAGATGACTGGAAATGTTTAAACATATTCCCACCTCACAAAAGAGTAAGCAGAGTAAAAGTAGTTAACTATCGGCCAGTAGGACTAACATCAGTTAGATCCCAGAGAACATTAATTTACTGAGGGGAGATCATATCAAACAAACCTAATTATTTTTTTTGTCTCGGTAACTATGCTAGAAGATTAGGGTGGAGCAGTATATTTTAAAAAGTCTTTTTCACTGTCACACATAGAAAAAGGATAAACAAGTTACACTGCTTGGGATTTAATTCTTCAGTGGTTACATTGATAAGATATTGGCCGTGAGCCATAAAAGCGTGATCTGTGCTATGGTTTTCAAATTGGCGATATCTGCCATTAAAGTGAATGACAGCTATCACTGGTTTGAGCACGATCGCACAGATAGCGCTTTGATGACTCCTGCCCAATAACACAGGCACTTATGGTACACTTATGGTAAATGGAATACATGCAGAAGAGAAGAAGGTGATCAGTGGCATACCTCTGAATCTGTATTGGTACCAATGATCTTTAAATCTTTCTTGGTGACATTACAATTCTTCATGTCGTTTATCTCAACGGTATTTGAAAAGAAGACTGCTAAACTAGCGTATTGCCAATTCAAAAGCAGAGTACGTCTTTTTAATTTACACATTAGAGCAGAAAACACTCTACACAATGTTTCAAGGGAAAGCCAGCTCTTTGTCAGTTTATTAACAGTGAAGATCCCACATGGAACTTAAAACTTGTAACTAGAACTTAGCACATTAGCATAACCCGCGGGATGGTGAAGATGAGGGTCACAAGGCCCATGATTTTCATACTGTGATGTAATATTTCATTAACATACAGCATCATATTGTGATGTCACATTCTTTAGGCATTTAGCCATCACCTCAGGATTACAATACCAAAATAGTTTTAACAATGACTTAAAGAAAAATCAACAGTAAACACCAAAGGGATGAGGGGAAATAACACACAACTACAAGTTCCACATAAATGTAACACGTTTCCTAATTCTTCTCCTTTTTTATTTAAATAACTTTTTATTTTTGAAACTTCCAATTTAAGATGTATTTTCCTTTAACTTTTTATTTATGAAACACCAGGAACAGAGGTACTCAGAACACAGCTTGATATTCCTCATCCAAATGTATGAGGTTGTTCTAATAAGTTATATGAAACTCTTTTCTTAAATATGTGTAGTCGAATATGTTCAATGTCCATCTTAAAAATGTGTATTATTTGAAAGATGTGACTAGGGATACAGGGCTGATGGATAACCGGTCAGGCTTCGGAAGACTGGTAGGCATCAAGGCATGACACTATAGAAAAGAGGGTATTTATTAATTGAGAATCTGAGAAAGCACCAAAAGTTTATATGAAACAAGTGTATCCAATTTATCAATCCAGAAGAGAGGAGTCATACCAAGCAACCCCTGCTAGATTTCGAAGTGACATCCTATGAGTGAGCTGGAGAACCATCCTGTGTTGCTGTTATACATTCCCATACTGTATCTCTGAACACCTAGCTAAGTGTATGTAATTTGAAGAGATTGCTGCCTCAACATGACACAGAAACATTTAGTTATTTACTAGCCAACACACAACTCATTTTAATATGGTCCAAACCATCCCTTTTCCAGACATCAGTGGACACAGACTACTTGAATAACTGACAAAGAAAGAGTAAATCTGTTACTACAGTACAAAGCTCAACTCTCATAGAGTACATCAAGGTGCAGGGAATATTGATAGGACTTTGATTTGGCTTTACTCAAATGCTATGTAAAGAAAATAAAGAGTATCTCCTGAGGTGGCAACAGGTACTGGATAAATACAGCATACTGTAGACATTATGTTATTGGTAATTGAAACATTTCAATCAGCAAATAGAGAAGTTTAACAGGAGATTGAAAAGATACAAGTAACATTGAGGACACAGATACTGTGATGAATTAGAGAAAGTAATATGGGAAATCTCAACAAATATTTTGTAAGCATCCTAAATAATGAAATCATACAACAGAAATTAAAGAAGTTTAAGAGGGATATGAAGAACTACAAGTCAAATTTTGTGTACATGTGGAAAGGCCATTGTTTACATCATCCAGTAGTTCCTCATATTTGGATTTGACTAGGGCAGGTGGTCCTTTTTTTAGACGACAGATCACAACAATGCCTATAGATTGATAGAAGAGATCCACCATTAACACATATAAAGAAAAAAGTACCTCTCCTACTCACTGCAATGGACACTATTTTGATCTGTTTTTCTCCCACTTCTGCTCAGTAACTAACTCCTTTAACACTTGCCTTCCTCTCTCTGATCACAACTGCCTAACTTTTAACTTAACTCTACCCTCCACAACACCTGCTTGAACATACACATGCAGAAAGCTACATGCTCTAGTCTCCCTCAAATTTCCAACATCTTTACCATCTGTCCTATCTCACATCTGCAACCTTTCTTGCCCAGACCTGGCAACCTCTATATACAACAGAACACTTTCATCAGCCTTAAACAAAACAGTTACTGCCACCACACACCACCCACTACATCCAAAAGTTCTAAAGCACTGCTGAACGTTACTGGAGGAAATCATGCTCTAAAGAGGATTTCCTCCACTACTGTATACATTCCTACTCACCTACAGTACTATAACACTGCCCTTTCCCTAGCCAAGCAAACCTACTTTCATCTCATATACTAACTGCCCTCAAACCCTCAATGCCTATTTGTCACATTTAATTCCCTTCTTTGCCCAACTGTAACTTCTCCCCATTCCATCCCAAGACATTGCTACCTACTTCACAGATAAGATAGAGTTCATCAGAAATTGCTTCTCTTCGTGTCATGCTCCACATGCAATACCTATCTCCTTTCACACACCTAAATTTACCCTAATTTTTACTGACCATTGTGACTGAAGAGAAGGTCTCCATGCTTTTCTCATCATCTCACCCTACAACCTGGCCCCTTGATCCAATTCCCTCACATCTCCTATATCTGTTCCATTATTGTTGACATATATTGGTTTTAGCTTTATTAACTGTGACATATATTGGTTTTAGCTTTGCTAACTATGATCATATTATTTATAGTATTATTCGGAATGCACAATGTGGGTTGTTTTCTCTCTAGTACCTTGTTTTATCCTTTTACCCTAGTGCAGCTCCAGATTTCTATGCAGATATATAGGTCTTTAATATTATATCCGTATGTTTATTGTATTATCGTATTATCTGTTCCGACTCATATCCTAGATACTATATCAGTACTATTGTGAACCATATACAGTAACCTACACTGATGTTTTTCCACACTATTATTGCTCATTGAGCTTGTAGGTATATCTATCAAAATACACATGGAAACGTCTAGTGCCTTTTTATTTTTGGGATTCCTCAACCAGACATAAAAGGAGGAGATCCTTTGATCTTTCATCAGAAATGACAACTAGTCTATAAACAGACAATGTGGATCTGATACTATTATTACGTTTGTTAGAGAAATCCCTAAAATTTTAATTAACACATTGGTATGATCTAGTGACACTAGAAAATTATATCAAATACAAAAGAAATCCAAGAGGTCTGAGAATAAAAAAAAAATAATAATAAAAAAACATCTTTTGAAAAAGTAGAGGTAGAATGTCTCACCGACTGGGAGAGCACAATGTTTTTATAGTTCCTATTTCCTGTTTTATATAACTAACACAAGAGGATATATATATTTTATATGGCAATGTATTGGGTTTTGTATTGTATACAATATATTATATGTACTCCTTTGTTTAGTATTGCATACGTAGCCATATTCGGGCATCTACATCATTCAGAGGCAGGACAGACCGGACTGATACAAAAAAGAATACATATACAGTACCATATTAAAATAAATTTCTTACCCTTCATTAACTTAGTGGCTAACAGAAAAGGTAATACAAGGGTAAACCCCACCCACCACCCCCTCTGGGGGCCTAACCATCCTTTGAAACAGGTTCCCCCTTCACCCACCCGAACCCCCATATCAAATCTACCACCCTCCACCTCGTGACTAATGCCCAATATCCCTATTAGAAAAATAGGGATTTGGGGAATTAACAAAAAATTAAAAATCATAGTTAAAAAAAAAAAACCACGTTAAAACATGCATTAATGAATATTAGTAAAATAAAGTGAAACAATAACCCCCATTGATCGTCATTGTACAATATTAAAATAAACGGCTTTCAGCCCTTCCTGCCACCCATGCCGGGCCTAACCACCCTCCCTGGTATGTGTACTCTTCACCTACCCCTCTACTCCCAACCAATCTAACTGCACATTAAAACACAACTTTTTAGTGAATATGTTTTTTTTTAATGATATATTTAGTTCTTGTCAACATGTTTTTTTCACACAATAATCATAAATTTAAAGCCCTTTCTCTGTACTTTCTCCCGAGATATAATACACACATCTCATGATTACCATTTGTGACACATATATATTTGTGGATATATTCCTTGCTGGCTGTTTTAGGAAAATAAGTTCAAATAACCACAGGTCTACAATTAATGGCCACTGATGTCAAAAGGGTTAATACTGAGTCTCTGTGCTATTATAGAACAAATCCCTTTTGAAAGCATTTCTGTTTAACTTGAATAATGAGTCTCTGAATATTACTTTTCTACCACCATTTCTTAGTACAAAATCAGCATTTTATTTTGCTATATTATTGAAAATGAATAAATTAGCACTTTAATCATCTTTTCACTTTTTGGGCATCTCCCAAACTATATAATGAATTCTCCTGTAATCATTTTGAATTTGCTTTCGTCTCAATATTCCATCTTTTTATTATGGGGAATATAGAAGCATTTTGTGTTTTAGTAAAAGGTTGGCGTTTTATGAACCTTTTTGTTTTTATGACTCATGCTAAAATATATGTCATTGACTTTTAATGATTCTTGATTTATTTTTGTATACAAAAGACTTTACTTTTACAACCGATAAGTATGAAATCTCTCTTCTCTGGTTTGTCTTCTCCCTGCTAACCTGTAACTGTCGCAATATATTTGAATGACTCAATCTCTGCTTGCAAATATTGCATCACTATGAGGGTTCCCTACATCTGGTTGTTTCCAAATACCCCAGTCCAAAGCCTCTTTATACCAGTTGGTTGTATTGATGTTGCAAGCTTGAAGTGCTATTAAAGTGATTGCACTCTTCGTGCACAGATGTTCATTTGCTGTAGGCAAGAATGCTGTAGATCACTTTGGCGACTTCCCATGTAAAAGCATACCCAAGCAAGCGCATATTGGTGAGAGAATTTCAGAGTTTGTTAAATGGTTGTGCCAGAAATATTGAAGTTGTGACACAGCTAGCATTTAGAAGGTGTTGAAGCTAGAATACATAAAACAACCACAGTTCAGCTCCGGAGACCCCCTGCACATCTACACTATGAAAGAAATGTGGGCGGGAGGGATTGATTGAAATGGAGGCCATGTTTATTTGTTAGCATACAGGGTTGGTAGCTTAGGTCTGCGGGAAGCATTGGAGACCACCTGAGGACCCCCCGGACGCCCATGGGTACCACCTGCAGACCCAGGGTGGGACACCTGCGGGGAAGAACCAGGAGCCCCACAGCTGTGGGGGCCCCGCGTACCTGCAGGGGCCACCAAAAGCCCCCAGACCCCCGTGGGAACCACCTGAGGGCCAAAGACACCATTGGGGTTGACATGGGGATGCCCAGACACTCACTGGTCCACTCGTGGACCCCATTGTGGCCCACAGTGACCCACGCGACCACCTGGAGACCCATGGCACCTGGCGGGAACCACCCATAGACCCCCAGACCCTGGGGTACTGGTGCACTGTGGGGCCTGTGGACACCCGTCAGGACTACCGGGGACTACTGTAGGTCTGGGGTATGAATCCTGGATGTTAAAAAATAAATAATGGTTTTACATTTTGGGGGGCCACAGGGGGGGGTGTATTGATGTTTATTAAATATTTTTTAATATACATTTATTTCATAGTGTAGATGTGCAGGGGGTGTCCGGAGCTGATCCGCGGTGGTTTTATGTCCGGGGACCTCCTGCTTCCCAAGATATAGGCCTTGTTATGGGGTGCTGGTATCCCTCTGCATTTAAATTTCCCGCGTCACGTGACAGGGACATTTCAAAGCATAAGATATACCGGCACCCCATAACTTAGGGTTAGGCCTTTTCACTTGGTCGATCCTATCGCTGGCAGCAAATCGCTCCTTTTGGGAATTTTGTTATGAATGGTAATCAAGGTTTGCTGAATACCGTGATAGCAACGCTCCAAAAAACGGCGATTTAAATTGGCTGGTGATATTTTATATCAACCATTACTGAATAATTACTGTGAGTCAAACATAATTTCAAACAAAAACAATATGGGTTAGTGTTGCAAATGGCACGTTTGGCTGAAAATGCATGCAAGTAAATCTTACATTTATTTGCGCTTATGTGTGTGCCTATATACTAACTTATTTTTTTTTCTCAGTATGCACTTTATGCACAAAAAATTGTTTTAGTCAAATATTTTGGTGCACAGAAATAGAGTGCCCTTGGAATAGAGATATTCACTGAATGCACTAAAGAATTGTATGCCAAAGTAAAGAAGAAAATAGATTGTATCAGTCAGGTACTTAAGACACACTGTGTCAAAATTAATTTCAAACAAACTATGAATAAAGACACATCACAACCTTCATACACATAATGCACATTTTATGAAGATTACTATGAACTACTGTTTAGCACTAAAATGTTGACAAAAAAATGAAAAATAATCTTAGTACTGTACACAGGCCCCCCCCATGGCTCCATCTGTAATGGAATTGTGTTTACTTGATAAACCATGTGCATTGTTTACTCTATTTTTGCAGCCAAAATACTTTTTTTCAATTATCATCAAGGGGGTCTATGTATCAAGGCAAAAGTGGTGCAATTATGAAGCACAACAAACTGCACCAGATATGGAGTATCAAATAAAAAAATCAACTAACTTCAATGGGAATTATTTTCTTGTTACATATGGTGCAGATTTTCTGCCCCAGAATTGCAGTACTTTTCTTTGATACATACAGTATGCCCCAATATGTGTAATAATCAAGTTATTTTTCTTTGTCTAGTAATGTTGGTAAGATAAGATAGGGATCAAGAATAGAATTCATATATTACCATCGAATGTATTAATGTTTACATTTGTACTTACAGTAGCGACCAACTTTATTCTAACTTGGCTAGCTCCGCGAATTTCGGAATATCCCGGTGATGTGCAGTTTTGTGTCATTTTCTCCCGGGGTATATTGCGTTATTTTCGCGGCTGTGATTTAAGCATTTTATTTCCGCTGGCTGCAATATTGCAATGCCGTGTAAAAACACATGGGGGCGTTTGCGAGCTGTTGTCTTTGAAGCCGAGAAATTCATGAATTGTAATGCAGTATATACTGTATATATATGCAGTATATACTGTATAACAACAACCCCTATAACCCCTAACATACACATACAGTACTGTATATGCACATCAATGATACTATAGGCCGTCCCCTGGCGAGATGTGTTTGCAGCAGAGAGAGAACTGCTGCTCTCTCTGCACAAACATCGGCACATTAAAAATTATTTAAAATACATTTTTATTCATAGTGTAGATGTGCAGGGGGTCTCCGGAGCTGAACCGCATTGGTTTGAGGTCCGGGGACCCCCTGCTTCCCGAGATACAGACCCCTTTATGAGGTGCCGGTATCCCTCCTGCAGTTTATGTAAATGTGGGGAGGGGGAGTGGGTTATAACCCCACCTCCTTGACTGTGATCTGTGTAAAGCCCCCTCCCCCCTAATGTTTCTGTTAAATCTCCCTGCCTTGAGTGTAATCTGTAAAAAGCCCCCTCCCCCTATTGTGTCTGTTAAATCTCCCTGCCTGTGTTGCTGTGAGTGCAGTTTATGTAAATGTGGGGATGGGGGGGGGACCCGATGTGCATACTGTGAGGTCTAACCACCCTCACCCACTACCCACATACCGTTACCCCCCCCCATCCTGGCCATGGCCCCTCCGCTTCTGCAAAACAGACACAAAAATTAAAACATCCAAAGTAATGTCCCCTAACCTCTTAATCACCATAGCGGTTATTAACTGCTACAGTCATTAAGGGGTTAACCCACCCTCACCCAACACTCGGGACGCCTACATACCCTCCCACACTAACCCCTCTTCCCGTGAGGCCTAACCCCCCTCACCCACTACCCACAAGGGAGGCCTACCCACATACCGTTGGGGAAACCCCCCCCCCACCCCCAGTACCCACAATAAAAACAATAGTGACCCACAATAAACATCATTATAATTATTAAATACATTACCCACCCCTGTGCCCCCCCATAAATACAAGATTTATCCATTTACAAACAGGGTTCATAACGCAGCCCCACGCG
Organism: Ascaphus truei; assembly: GCF_040206685.1. NCBI lineage: Eukaryota > Metazoa > Chordata > Amphibia > Anura > Ascaphidae > Ascaphus > Ascaphus truei. The sequence goes on from NC_134486.1 coordinate 347,276,300, forward strand.
AGTCCCCGGTTGGCTGGCGGGGCACCTGACAGACCTACAGGGTACCAGCAGCCATTTTCAAACAGGTTCTGGAGGCCTGCTGGTGGGTCCCGCCAGCACCATGGCCCCCAGGTGGTCTCCTTGGGTCACCGTGGGCCACAATTGGGTCCCCACGGTAGGCCCAAGGATGTCTGGGAGCCCCGGGTCAGACCCACAGGTGTCTGCGGGGCCTCGGGTGGTTCCCACAGGGGTCTGGGGAACTCACGGGTGCTCACTACGGGTCCGCGGTGCCCCCACAGAAGTGGGACCACACATCTTCATCCCCGCACCTACGGGTCGGCGGTGCCCCCACAGAAGTGGGACCACACAGCTTCATCCCCGCAGACTATGGGTCCGTGGTGCCCCCACAGATGTGAGGCCACCGCTTCATCCCCGCATGTGTCACCCGTGGAACCACCAGCCTGGTACCCGTGAGATACCCAAGGAAACCACAGGTGGTCTCCGGAGGTCTCACGCGGAACCACGGAACAAACCCTGAATGTAAAAAAAATAAACCTGCCCTATACATTCAATACATACACCCCCCCCCCCCCCAACACCTACAGTACAATAATGTGCAAAATAACTATTATCCAGATATGGATAATAGATTAATTGCCCATTATTAAAAACATTAACTAGCATATTAAAATAAATAAAGTACTACTGACCTCATCAATACGAAGTGTCCATCGCCAGCAACATCCTTGTCTTGCCCACAGTTGCTTCCCTTCATACAGAGGTTCCCCCAGAGGAGGTACCAAGGCAACACGGGACCAACAAGACCACTCCTGGCGCCCGCTGTGGATACAAGGCATGGATATGCCGGAATTCGGAGGGTGAATAGTTCTAAAGGGAACAGAGTAGCAGAGTCTTGTTGTACCCACGATCAATGAACCACAGAGGTTTGAACTTGTTGAACTTTTTGAACTTCCCGCCGAGTGACCCGCTGGAGATTAGAGACTAACGCTTTTGAGCAGACTCACACTGTGGGGTGAATCCCTAATGAGGTGTGCACCCCTCTCTGGGACGGTTATTGAAGATAAGAGGACCATCCAGAGAGACAGTGAGCCCACACGGAGCAGTTTTCAAGAGTGGTAACATGTCCAAAACATGTCCTGTTGATATATGCTTTTTCTTGATGTACGTGCAATAATCACCTTTTTTATTCTATAAATATTCTTTAAATACTACACCATGAGGTTTTTTTGCGCTGTTTTTTTCTTCTTTTTTCTGTATTAGTTGGACAGCTGAGCCATCCCCTAGAAACTGCAGCATAAAACCTCCCTATAAAGGTTGTATATTACTTTGTTCACAATATCACTTAACCTCTATACACCACTAATGAGCGCATTATCTGTTTTATTCACCTCATAAAGGGGCCTGTATCTCGGGGAGCAGGGGTTCCCCGGACCTGAAACCAACACGGTTCATCTCCGGAGACCCCCTGCACATCTACACTATGAATAAAAATGTGAAGAAAAAGACAAAACATGCAGGGGACCACAGGTAAGTATTATATAAGCACTTGGTTTTGGTGGTCTTGGCCGTTGATCTCGCCGTTCGCCTGGTGATGTAGTCATCTCTGCTGCCGGGGATCCGATTCAGTGTTCCTGTGAGCGCTGCTTCCTGGAATACACACGATCCTCACGGCGTGATGACGTCACCCGTATTGGTCCTCGGCTACGGTGGCTCAGCGGTACCAGCAAACCTTCCAACGCGTTTCGAAGAGAGACATTATTTGTACTTTCGCAACGCGTTGGAAGGTTTGCTGGTACCGCTGAGCCACCGTAGCCGAGGACCAATACGGGTGACGTCATCACGCCGTGAGGATCGTGTGCATTCCAGGAAGCAGCGCTCACAGGAACACTGAATTGGATCCCCGGCAGCAGAGACGACTACATCACCAGGCGAACGGCGAGATCAACGGCCAAGACCACCAAAACCAAGTGCTTATATACTACTTACCTGTGGTCCCCTGCATGTTTTGTCTTTTTCTTTTCTCCTTTTCCTGAGGTCAAAGCTCATCAGAAGAAATTACAAATCCACTCATCTCAACCTCACCTCAGCGCCACAAAAGATCATCTCCAGCCTTCAATCCATTTCTGGGTAGAAGATACCAGAATAATTTTTTTAAGGCAGCTCCAGGACTACCCATTGGACTCTGTATCAAAGGTTTTTTATTATCTAATATTGTATTTGCACAAGCGCTGATTACACACCTATCATTTTACCTATGAATAAAAATGTATTTAAATAATTTTTAATGTGCCGATGTTTGCGCAGAGAGAGCAGCGGTTCTCTCTCTGCTGCAAACACATCTCGCCCCCGCTGGCCTATAGTATCATTGATGTACATACAGTATACAGTACTGTATGTGTACAGTACTGTATGTTATTGGTTATAGGGGTTGTTGTTATACAGTATATATATATATATATATATATATATATATACTGCATTACAATTCATGAATTTATGCCATCTGGCGGACACGCGAAGCATTGCAGCCTAGTAAATCCTGAACCATTATCAATAAGCACATTAACCGCGCGTCAGCCAGGCATGACCCCTGGCTATGACTGCGGCATGCTCCGGGTGAACAGCTTGGCATTCCAGGAACCAGCCAGGGACAAACCGGTGATTTGTTAGAATAAAGTGTGCCGCTACTGTATTAGAAATTAATTTACATTCATCCTAAAGGAAAGATATTTTTAAACTCTCTTCTTTCTTCTGTATTTTAACTATTATATACAAATACAAATTAAAACAAAATAATACATACACCAATAATGCAATGAATAATATATTTTGTGACCAAAAAAAGTCAGGAGTGTGTCTGTGTGACACAAAGAGCTTTGTTCCGTGACAGCGTGAGAGTTTTATTCAGATCTGCTTGAGCACTCATACAATAAATTACTAGAGATATTGCATAAACGTGGCAATGAATGCAAGAAAGGTATGCAACCTCTAAAGGGGAAAATATAAATGAATAACAGTGAAGGATGCTGACCTGAATTAATAGCAGTATTCTGGGATCCTGAAATGTCATAGTAGGCACTTTTGAACTTCTACTGTAATTACAATACATTTGGTATTAAAATCGGAAGCTGAACATTCTTTCAATCCAAAAAGTGAGTATACTGTAGATGTAGAGTTAAAAAATATCAAACATATGAAACTTTTCAATCACTTTCCCGGTTGGTGTGCAAGGCAGGAAGCACATTGTGACATTATATAAAGGGTGAATTAAAGGAAGTGGGCATTACCTTTCAAGTTTTAGATATCTGTTGAATTAAAAATAATGTCATTATCTAATTGGAAAAAAAGAAAAATGAGTAAAATTCAACCAATTTGCATTTACTATTCATGTGATGTCTGCTGGGCTTCACTTTAGACCGGTGGTGCCTAAACTTTTTCACACTGTGCTAGAAAATATTTGTTAAGCAAACATCTAATTAAAAAAATCTTGTTGCCCACTTGTGCAATAAACAAACTTTTTGACCAAACCCCGGCAATACTGTATATTATCCTGGTCTCATGGGGGGGAACACATGCTTAAGAAGGCCCCAAACATCACCTCCGTGTATATAGAGAGGATGGGTGGTAGAGCTCTGAGTTACATGCCTTTCTACTGTGGATGCAATGTATTGTGGGGATCGACTTTGAAAGTTGCTGATGTAAGTGACATCTATACAACCCATGCCAAGGTGCAGTTTAGGGCCTTACTAAGTGTGCTGGGATCCCCCAATACATACTTTTTTGGGGAAACCCCTCGGAGATACCTCAAGAACATTCTGTTGGGAATCACTGCTTTACACTACCGACACACTTTATTAAAGTGTGGCCGGTTCCGCAAGCCGGGAGATTTCCCGGCTTGCTAGTGGCCGCCCCTCGGCGTGTGACGCGCGGTCACGCGTCATCGGGAGCCTGCGCCCCCTGCACGCGCGTCCAGGGCTCCCCGAGGGAGCCCTGGTGTCCCGCGATGTGGGGGACGGCGGCAGGGGGTTCCGGGGGACCCGGCGGACCCGGCAGTGGGAGGGAGAGCGCCCCGATCGGAGGGCGCTCTTCCGCTGCTTCGGCGCGCGCCCGGCACCCTCCGGCGCGCGCCAGTTTACTGCTGCGGCCGAGAACGGGCAAATGCTCGAATAAACTCAGCCGCAGCAGTAGGCTATTATGATGGTAGTCCATGTATTTGATGACATCACAAATGTGTTGTCCTTAGGTCTTCATTTATTCATTAAGGCCTAGATCCACTTAACATGACGTTAACCTAATTTAACATTATTTTAACATGAACTGTATATATTTGAAGGCCAATAACATAACGTTATGTTTTGTCCCGTAAAGTGTATTGCATTAACTATAACGTCTGTTAGTGATAATTATATATATATATAATATCATTCCAAATACACTAAAGTCAGTTAAGATTAACGCAGGAACTTAACATTACATTATGAAAGTTGTAGTTGATACTATTTCACCAGATAGCCCGCACTAGTCAGTGCATGAATGCATTAGCCCTATCCCTTTTTGGGGTGGCTAACGTAGATATAATTGTGTCTGCTCATGCTGGCACATTGTATGTGACCCGCTGAAACCGACCAGAGGGACCATTAATGCCTGCTACATCTGTAGGTCATACCTTAACTTGCCATTATTCACATCCAGACCATGATAAATGGCTTTTGCAGTGTCGGAATGGGTCTAACTCCACTGCTAGGCATAATTTAAATAACCTATTTCACAACATTATATCCCTCTCCATATCCCTCTCACCACTTCAGCAAATTACTTGTTTAGGAGTCTTGATGGAATTAAAGCCAAGACTGGCATAAGCCTAACTAATGAGATGTAGTGCGGCCATTCTTTTTGCATATTATTAGATTTTAGGATACCATGTTAAGCCACAAAACATAACATCCATTCCTATCGCAGGTAGTGACAACTTATGAGCGCTGACATTGTGAATCAGGACAGTAGTCACATGTAGCAAACTCAAATGAATAAATGTATAATGAATTACTGTATATTGTACATGTTAGAAAACCAAACTGGAAAACAAATGTTATACAGTACACTGTAGTACAGGTGGGGTGTGCTGCACTATTGTTTTACACAAGTATTCTAAACCCAGTTGTGTGCAGGATAAGACACAAGCATGGCAAACACCCTTATGTGAGTTTGAAACCAACCCTGGAGAGAGTCGAGGATTAGGAGATGAAGAGGCAGAACAATGAATACTGTACTCAGTTTAAAAAAATAAATATATGTAGCATGGCTAGTCCTGCCTGCCTCTCTACCCCCTAGAGAGCATCTCTTCTAATATACCTGAATGGCTAACAGTAGAGCTTATGATGACCTGGAGGTTACTAACTATAACCTTCCAGGATGTTACCTCATTGTCCGGGTGAATGGCCAGACCCACCTGCGGTGCGTTTACCACTCTGCCTGCTACCCGGAGGCCATGTCAGCTTGATGCACGGTGCCAACACTGTGGCACCTTCTATATGCGGCCTACCAGCCCTGAGCCACCCGCTCTATTTGTTCCCATTTCCAGAGTTTCTACACCAACCACTGTGACTCCTACTATATCTTCTGTCACGGACATCGTGGGCCGTGGGCCCTGATGCCGTCCCATCGAGGTGTCAGTGTGCCGGAACCTGATTCCAGACCACTGTGATGCTGCCGATGGTCCCAGGACTGGGACCTGTGCTTGCTGCGGATCCGGATGGTGAGTGGACTGCCCCTGGAGTGTCGGGTGAGGTTCCCTGTGTGACCCAGGAGCAGGCAAGCTCTATACGACTGGTCGCCCAGGCGATTGAATCGCCCTGGAATCGCATTCTGATGGAGGTGTCCTCCCCTGCCCCAGAAAAAAAATGACATCAGCTGGGAGGGACCTGCGGAGAAGAGCCCATCCCTTACCTGCTGTCCGGAGAAGAGTTCCGGACAAGACGTGTCCATCCCGGAGGCTGAGGAGGTTCCGGAACATTTGAGGAGCTCCAGGCCAAAGGACAATGCTGGCGCTGCCAAAGACCAGCCTGTGGAGGAATTGGAGGACGTTCCTGGCTTCAGCTGATGCCTACCTGAACGAGGCGCCAGACGGGACTTTGTTTGGTGCGCCACGGGGTGACAAACTTCCGGTTCAACCATATGTGACTTCATTGCTGCCGCCGAAATCGAGCCTGCCCGGTGGTCTCGCGATACTATCGCTGAGTGAAGACGTCAGCAAGATGGCATTGCCGGCACCCGTGGAACCACTGCTAGCCCTATCAGTGGTGAGTTCTGGACGACTCCCTTCTGATGCCTCTTGCTATCTTGCCCAATGCAAGGGAAGGGGTCACTGGATCCCTAAGGCCACACCAATACCACCTCCATGGGGGAGTGGCTAGCCCACGATACATTGCCAGGTCATGGACAGTCAAAGCCCCAGTCACTGGCCCTGCCCACTCCTGTCCCTGCCCAGTTCACTTCCATTGACCCTACCACCTTCACATTTGTACTATTTAGGTTCCCAAGTGATAATGTGCCCCTGGGTTATCACCTGATATATGGGATTGGTCTTTCGGAAGGGGGGATAGTAACTCTGATGAATCTGAGGGTGATATACCTGTGTCACGTTGTATAAAAAGGTTTATGTCTAGGAGATCTTTCAGGGAATCGTCATGGTCACAATCTCAACAGTCAAATACCCCTGGAGTATCTTCCCAGGTGTGTACCAGGTCAAGTAGCCTAAGGCCTGAACCTATGTCCGGGGAACCCCTTCAGTGGTGAGAGCCTATGTTCCATGGCTATGTCACCACCATGGATAGAACCAGGTTCCCGTGGGATGCTGTGCCCTAAGGTATATTCTGTGTGGGTAAAGGATTTTGAGGGACGGGTGATCCAAAAACCTGATCCCAAATATTATAAGTAATACTCCATACTCCTTATGTTGAAAGAGTTAGCTTAATCATCACAGTAATCAGTGGATGATTTGGGTCCCTGCTGTCCATATGTGTACCATCATACAGTATGTGTTACCTGTTGTTACTTGCAGACTCCAGAGTGATGGATGGTGCCACAAATTCATTCCAGTGAGGACATGGAATTTTCCACCCAGGGGAGAGTGAAGCTTAGCTAGTCCAGCCTGCCTCTCTACCCCCTGTCATTTAAGTCCTTTGTAGCTACAGGCTGTGGCAGGCAATCCTGTGTGCATTGACCCCCCTCATGCAACTCTGAGTGACAGAAATGATGGTGACTCTGGGTCTGTTTATAGCCATTCATGGTATAGACCTTGAGCCCTACCCTTCTGAAGTCTGAGTGGAAGTGCCAAATTGGAGGAGTTCTCTTCCACCCCTCCTAGGGAGAGGAGGTGTGTTCTGCTCCCACCCTCTGGGGTGAGGAGGCAAGAGAAGATAGGCCTCAATACTACCTGAGAGCCCAGCCCCATTCAGAGGCCTGGGATCCTCTGTCACCATATGCATCGGCTGTATAACATCTGCAGTGACTGCCAATAAAGCCCCTTTGCTTTTATATACCTCTGCCTGAGTCTACAGTCTATTGGGCAGGGGTGTACAGAGATCTGCTTTGTGGGGACTGTCTCTTGGAATCCTGGAGCCCACTGAAGCTGGAGGTGCTGACACCATGGGAAAAGTCTGAACTCATCAAAAGCCTGCCCTGGTCCCCACTACAGCATGGACCACTCAGCTCTCCTGGACCCTCACAGGTATGCAAGCACCATAAACATTTGTAGTAGCAGCAACATCTTCCACAGAAGGGGGAGACATGTGTTACATATAGTTTTATTACTCTCGAACAACACAATTCACAACTACAAATAATATTAATACATACTAATCGATATATTTAGTCAAAAAAATGACTGTGGGGCTTATGCAGAGAGGATAGAGAATGGAAATAGCGCCATCTTTTGGCGAAAATACGCACCAGAGAAGCTTGTCCTGCAGAGAACATGGCGAGATTCACAAAATCCGCCACAGCAGGTTTCTTTACTTTAAAATTTGCCAAACACGTGGCGAGATCGGTAAATTCACCATGTTAAGATAGGGTGGTATGCCAGTAGCATCGATGCGCTGGAACGCGCCATTCTGCCCTATAATATAGCGAGTTCCAGGTTGCCAGAAAAACTTGGCAATTTTGATACCATCTGTAAAAGGAGGTAACGCCGCTTTCAGCATACGACCATAAGTTACGCCAATTCTGTGGCTATTTTCTTGCCGTTTTCACATTATATAACGTTCCTCTCTGCATAAGCCTCTGTATGTTTTAATATTATGTTCCTTTTTCTTTTCTTGCCCTTGTTCTTCTGCACTAGCAGGGGGTATTATTAACTTACCTGGTATGGCCTTCCGTAATAATGTGTCAACTTAAATTCTGTTTACAGTAAACTCACTAATTCCAAACAATCCACAATTATTCCTTTATGTCTGTCCAACTGGGGATGAATGCTGCTTCACTTGTCCAGGGCTTTGATGTATCAGCATTATCATTTTCAATGTGTGCCAGTTTTTATTTTTGGGTAGTGTTATAAAAGGTGTGCAGTTTCCTAAGCACACACTAGCTTAATTTTGAGTTAGCTGAAATCCTGTATAGTAATAGATAGGTATCACAAATATAGCGCTCTACATAATAGATATATAGTACATACCCTGTGAAAGACTAATGAAGGGTTAAATCACTTTGAATATTTACAGTGGTGATACTGTATAATGGAAAAACCCAGTTGGAATCTGAAATTAATCTATTTAGATACATTTGATTGTTGAAAAGAAGTCTAATAGGACACAAAGTCTATGAAATAAAGTCCTGCAGCCTGGGAAAACCCACAGATTCTCTCAAAATATTTTGTTGAAAAACTTGAAACACAATTACAGTACTTCCCCTTGGCACAGATGAGTCAAACCGGAAGGGTTAATGATAATAGATAGGATACAATTGTTGGTGATAGGTGTCAAGCATGTTATGATATAGCTGAGTTTGTGCGGTTAGACACACACAGGGTAATTGATGTCAAGAAAGCAGTGGTGATGATAATGGTGTGAAATTGGTTATCTAAAAAAGACAAAAAGAGACAGGCAAAATAGCACAACATGTCTGTGTGATGACAGACAGCTCTTAAAATAAATCTTCTTTTGATACAACAATTGTGGTGTCTTTTGTACCAGCTTTCAGGAATATCTTCATTGTGGTTTCACTGTATCCACTTTGTAGCGATTTCTTCCTTTATGAACTCCAACTTCTCTAAGGGGTACTCTCAGCACATGTAAACAAATAAAAGTTTGATAATGTTTCAAAAATGTAATAACAGAATAAAACAAACTTGTGGAATCACACTCACAGATTCTCAAGTCTTTGATTGATTGCTTAGTAAAGGGATTTAGCAGCATAAGATATGCTGATGTATCTACCAGGCATTTCTCAGGCCTCTCCTACACTCTTGGAATCTTAAGACTCCCATTGAATATGGGACAAGCCACTCCATGCCCATCACTGGTTATATCACAAATGTCTGAATCAAATCAAACCCCAGATGCTGTGAGCAAATAGTGCTCACTAAAATCCACTTTACACATTTCACAATGCTCTGGTTGGTTCATTAGGGATTTTTAGTCTTTCAGGAGGGGAACCGTCTTATATACAGTACCCTCCAGATACATTAATTGACTATCTTCTCTGTTAGGATATTAACCAATTGACAATACTAAAACATACATACTGTACTATAGACATCATACAATTGCAGGATTAACCACACATTATAGATTTAGATTTTAAACTTATTGCTATATAAAACACAAAAAATCAATATGGACTAAACACAATGCATTTAGAAAAACAACCTCTCAGATGTAGATTTTGTGCAAGGCCCAGTTTTGAGAGACAGAATGATAATTTAGTCTATTAGGACTGATAGAATGTTTTATGCCAATGTTATTATGAATAATGAAATATTAAATTAATATACTGAGCTTCTAGCATATGGTAAATAAATGTCAGAAGCATGTTTGAACAATTATGGTGATTATAACATACACATAATTTATTTATAAAATGGTTTACCAGGAAGTAATACATTGAGAGTTACCTCTCATTTTCAAGTATGTCCTGGGCACAGAGTTATAATGACAAATCACATCCTTTTTAAAAAAAATGGCTGACATCACATGGTACTTCAACTAATCAGATTGGGGTGTACCATGTGGTATATCTCACAACCCGTGACATCTCAAATATCAAATATCTCAAATATCTCATGGTAGAAGTACCATGTGTTGTAAGCCCTTTTTTGTTAAAAGTATGTAACATCATCCCTTTAAGATGGCATGTCCTTTTTAAAAATGGAAGCTGTTACATGGTACTTCAACCAGTTGGATTGGGGTTGTACCATTTGATGCCTCACGTGGTATATCTCAGAATCTTATTGGTTGTAGTACCATGTGATGGCAGCCATTTTTTAGGGATGTTAAGTGCCCCAATTTAAGATCACTTCCTTTAAAAAAATAAAAAAAAGAACCTATCACATGAGGTACCCCAGCCAATTGGATTAAGGTCTGTCCCATCTTAAAGAAAGAAGAAAAGAATGAAGAAATCACTTGGAAAACATCTCTTCAATCAAGATTTGATCATGGACTTCTTTGCATTGGCTGTTGAGCATCATTGTGTCGAGGGTCAAGAGTTGGTGCTCGCATAGGACGGAGGTGAAGACATCATCAATTTTAAGAAAAGCATTGATTGTATTTTGCTTAATTGTGTTTTTCTTTTAGGTTGCCCATTGACTTCTAATATGTTTATCTATGCCCCTTTTGGGCTATACTGTAGATAAACACAGTGACAAGCAAAGCATTTTTTGGTTAATGCCTGTTCTTATTTAATTGTTTTGTTTTGTATTTTTGGTTCTTGTTTTTAATTAATTATGTTTTTTATTTTTGGTTCTTGTTTTTATTTAATTGTTATGTTGTTTATTTTTGGTTCTTGTTTTTATTTAATTGGTTTTTTTAGGGCTTGTTTTTATTTAATTTATGTATTTGTTGTTCTATATTTTATTTAATATATATTTAATAGTATTTTTGGTACTTGGTTTTTTGAATTGTTGTGCATTTTTGGTGCATGTTTTTTTTTAGGTTGCAAATTGACTGCCATAAAGGCAAATCATATAACATGGGCATGGTGCACCACTCTGCCAATCAATGGATAAAGGGTGGGAGTAGTTGCCCTGGGGAGAGTGGTTAGGCATCCCGGGTATTAGCAGGGAGGGGGTTAACCCCTTAATTACTATAGCGGTTACTAACCGCTAAGTGGCCATTCGTTTTTTTTTAATTGTTATGTTGCTGCCACGGAGGACGGGGAGGAAGATGAAGAAGAAGATGAGGACGGCCTTCATCTTGGAAGGGGTTAAATTATGCTGGCTGGATAATGTTTTATTTTTATTGGGCAAATGAGCTTTTATTCAGATCTGGATAATAGTAGTTTTGCCATTACTGTACTGTATGTGTTGGTGGGGAGGGGGTGGTGTTGGGGGTAGATGGGGCTTCAATCTGATGCAATACAAATACTTTTTAAGTCCTACTCTCAAATCCCATCTCGCCACCCTTGTGGTGGCGAGATGAGATCTGTGATAAACTCGCTAGTTCAGAGCCTCGATGATCTCATCTGAGCTACTAAAATAGGGTGATTTTATAAAAAATGCAAGTTGGAGCTGTTTTTCAACTCCTGCTTGGTGTGTTTGAGGAGGAGCCCTACCACTCGTGGAGATGCACTTCCCGAACAAGTTTGGCAGCTCATCTGAGCTTTCTGAATAACAAACTTGCAAAATCATTCGGGAACTGCTCAAAATCCTCAATGAGTTAGTTACCGCGAGTTATAGAAAAGGCCCCTATGTGTTGTCAAACCCCTTTTGATATTGTAAATGTAGCCTAGCCTCCAGCCACTACCTATTTCCCTGGGCCCTACCAGTGTTAGTCCTGTTAGGTATAGGCAGTGGATGGGTTAATTCCTCCAGAAGGTGTGGTGTGCTATTGCAGCCTTAGATGCAGTAAGTGTATCCAAGGGCGGGCTAGCAACAGCCAGAGATTGTCAGCCTGGGGGAGGTACTGGCTTGGTCACATGCTGGATTGTGAAGACCTGTTAGTATCAGACCTGCCTTGTTATGGGGCAGGGTTACAATCCCAACCCCAGGGTATATAAACTGTCTCTCTCCCAAAAGTGGGCGTGTCTCCTTCCTCCCCCTGTGGAGTGAGCAACAACTTCCCTGCTCCCATAAGGGGATGCAGGAGGAGCACCATGTAGGAGGAAACTTGGATGGGCCTTAAACCTTGAAGTGACCTTCTAAGGGGAAGCAAGAAAAGGGACGTACCTGCTGTAAGATTTTAACCAATGCAATAAATATAATGGAACCATACTGCACTGACACACTTTATTCGAGCAAATACCCAGTATGTACCTGGCAGATACCTGGAATTCGCCGCTCCTCACCTCTGACAAGCCCCGTTGCATTTGCCTTCCCAGCCTGGGTTCATGCCTGGCTGACGGGCGGCTGATCTGTTAAATGATAATGATTAGGATTTAATAGGCTGCAATGCTTCGCGTGTCTACCAGATGGCATAAATTCATGAATTGTAATGCAGTATATATATATATACTGTGCAGTATTGCAGCCAGCGGGAATAAAATGCTTCAATCTCTGCCTGGAAAATACCTCAATGCACTCGGGCAGAAAACAGTCACAAACCTCAATACATCCGGGTATACCCGAATTCGTGGGACTAGCCAAGCTCGAATAAAGTGTGTCGCCAGTGTATGCGTGTGATACACTGTATTGGGCTAAAGAAAGGTGTGGACCATCCTACTATCCCAGAGGATCCTCGCTGACTGGAGGTGCTGCAACCAAGAAAAAAGTTACCTTGTAAACCTGTCCTTATAATCCCCACACCATCGCGGAAATGCTCAGCCCTCCTCTTACATCACAGGTATGCACCATCTTACATCAAAGACACTAGTAGCAGACCAGATCTCACTTAGGGTGGGGGTAAAGAGGCTACATAAACATATTCTTTTAATTCACCTGCAGGTCCTCCCTATAGCAGGGCATCAGACAGATTTCATGGGACCCGGGATTAGAGTTACGTACAGGCCCCCCCCCTCATCAGTATTGCAAGCCCCCCACCCCACCATTTCAAACCTCACAAACCTTCTCTATTTCCTCCCCCTTCCCACTCCCTCTCCCCCTCTCTCCTCTCACTCGCCTCCACTGTCCATCAATTAACCCACTCTCACTCAATCCCCCTCCACAAAATACATAACTAAAAAACCCATCCCCCTTAAATACATATAACTCACCCCCAAATACATTTAAAAAAAATACACCCCACAATACATATTAAAAATACACCCCCACCACCCAATACATAAAAACAATACACTGCCCCCCAAAATATATACAAAATACACCCCACCCCCAATACATATTCAAAATAACCCCATCCCGCAATACATATAAAAATATACCCCCCAATAATATAAAGATATCCCCTTCCCATAAACCTCCCAATACATATAATATATACTGACTTACCTTGTGGATGGTCGGGCCGGCCAGCCAGCACTGCAAGTTGGGCCCAACCTCTGGCCAGGCCTGGCTCATTGTCGTAGCCAGGCCTCAGCACTCCCCCATCTGCGGGCCTCTGCCACACCAAGCTTCCATAATCAGCATGCACTGGGCCTCCCTCTCATGCCGGCACGCACTGATGTCAGAGAGGCCCATCGCGTGCCAGTGTTGGGAGTGGCATGCGATAGAGTGAGGAAGAGGCCTGTAGCTGAAGGAGAGATGGGTCCTGACCACGAGAGGACCGTCAGCCGGGTCTGGCCGGGGGTCGGGCCAAATTTGCAATGCTGGCTGTCCGGGCCCCTTGCAGCAACCGGGCCTGGAACACATGGACCTGGCTGTCCCTCTCTGTTTGCAGCCCTGCCCTACACTATGTATTGGAGTCAAAAGTGAAACTCCAAATCCTATACTACAAAGTTGCTATGGCAATGAATCATGTTTTAATTTGATAAGTTTTGTTAGTGACATTAGATTTATAGAAAGGTGTAGTATGACTGTATTATCATCTATTGCATATTGAACATGCATCTTGAACCCTTTATCCTTGTTTAACCATGCAATCCCCTGATTTGATTTTTTTGTTGGACAGCTTGGTGCTAGAGTTTAAGATTTGCTGCTTTCTTAAAAGTAAATAGAGATTATTTAAAACTTTCAATACATCATCATTATGTAGGATTTTCCAATTTAAGAAACAATAACCCTTATAGTAGGCATGTGGCAGGACGGCCTGTAGGTGAGGTCAGTCAATAGTCTGCATGTGTGGTTTCAGGTTAAAGCAAATATTAAGTTGTTTTATTTCTCCACAGTAGAACGTAACATTTGGGCACACTGTCCCTTTAAGGCAACACAAAATATAGCAGCAAAATAACATCTACTCCACATTGGAAGCACTTACAATAAAACCCTATCTATCAGGCTGGCTGGCTATGTCCAGTTAACAAACCTTTAACAGTCAGGACAAACAACAGTAACAGTTCTTACTGTGTTTGTGAATCCATCTGCATAGCAGCTTATCTAGGATAGCTCTGTAGTATGAGGCAGCCACCTGATTGTAAGCAATGGCTTCCTTATATCTCAAGCTGGTTGTCAGGTGTGTCTGCTTAGTTCCTGATTGCCAGCTATTCTTCCTGGGTTAGCCTTCTGAGTGCCGGATGAAGGACTCAGATATAGGTTTCCCAGGCATACTAGCAGTACCTGACTTCACCCTGTCACAAGACCCCATTGTGTAAAAATTCATTATGAGCATAATAAAATAATTGTCAGTTATTTTTTGGTTTATCCTTTATTGAATGTGAATTGGAGATTCATTGATTTGGCATTCAAATATTGCTTAAAATCTCAAATTCTTGAGCCCAAGCACGCTGCCTAGGGGTCACACTGGACTCCTCTCGCATTCAAAAGGTAGCCAAAACCTGTCATTTTTTCATCCGTAGTATTACAAAGATACGCTCTTTTCTCTGCTTGCTCGACTGCAAAAAATCTGACACAGGCCCTCTTTCTTTCCCGTCTCAACTACTCCCCTACAATTTATCCTAAATGCTGCTGCCGGAATCACTCTACTCTTTCCTAAAGCTGTCTCAGTGTCTCCCCTGCTGAAATCCCTCTCCTGGCTTCCTGTCAAATGCCGTATGACACACTTAATTTTCATTCTCTCTTTTAAAGCTTCACACTCTTCTGCTCCTCATTATATCTCAGCCCTAATTAATCGCTCTACACCATTCCTACTCTGTTTTGCTCAAGGATATCTTCTCTCTACCCCTTTTAATAATAATAATAATAATAATAATAATAATAATAATAATAATAGCATGTCCTTGTATAGCGCTGCAACTCACTGGTGCAGTATTCCTAGATTTTGCAAAGGCTTTTGACACAGTTGATCATGCTATCCTGCTTAACAAACTCCAGAGCTCTGGAATAGGGAAACATGCTTTAAACTGGTTTCAGTCCTACCTATCAGGAAGATCCCAACATGTGTCCATCTCAGGCTCTAACTCCAACCCCCTGGATATCACCTGTGGTGTCCCGCAAGGCTCTGTTCTGGGGCCCCTACTCTTCTCAGTGTTCATTAATGATCTTCCCACAGCTTGTAAGGAAGCCTCAATACACATGTATGCAGATGACACAATCCTGTATGCACACAGCCATAGCCTCTCTGACCTTCAACACATACTTCAGTCTGACTTTTTGAGACTCGAAAACTGGATTTCCCAAAACAAACTGTTTTTAAACACTGACAAGACTGTAACAATGGTATTTGGGACCAAGACTAAATTTGTAAAGCTTCCAGTGACTGAGCTCCTGATTAGAACCAACGCTAAAACCACCCTAACACCTGTCACTAGTTTTAAATACCTGGGCTTATGGTTTGACTCCCACTTAACATTCGGGATGCACATTGATACCCTGACAACCAAGACCTATGCCAAACTAGGGGTACTTTACAGGAACAAATCCTCCCTAAGTCTCCTGGTCAGAAAGCGTATTGCACAGCAGATGCTAATGCCAATTATTGACTATGGAGACATAGTATATGGCTCAGCTCCTCAAACCCACCTTAGCAAACTTGACACCCTCTACAATTCAATTTGTCGTTTTGTTCTCCAATGCAACTACAACACACATCACTGCGAAATGCTCAAAGAACTAGATTGGTCATCACTAGAGTCTAGGCGCAAAGTTCACCTTTCCTGTCTCACCCTCAAATACTTTCTGGGCAAGCTACCCAGCTACCTGAACAAGCTCCTCACCCCTACCACATGCAGTACCTATCACCTGAGATCAGACTCCAAAAGACTATTCATGGTCCCAAGACTCAACAAAGTATCCGGACGTTCCTCCTTCTCCTTCCGTGCACCCCAAAACTGGAACAACCTACCAGAGACTCTCATATCCACCACCAGCTTAAGTTCTTTCAAATCTAAGGCTGTCTCACACTTTAATCTGGTCTGTAACTGTTTCATACGCTCATAATATATATTTTCTTTAACTGTGCATGCAATGTCTTGTATATAAATGTATACCTTGTTCATTTATGTAACTGTATTTGTAACCATGTATTATTTGTTTTACTCTGTGCCCAGGACATACTTGAAAACGAGAGGTAACTCTCAATGTATTACTTCCTGGTAAAATATTTTATAAATAAAACAAATAAATTATACGTAGCGCTTTACAGAGACATTTTACATGCACAGGTCCCTGCCCCGTGGAGCTTACAATCTGTGTTTTTGGTGCCTGAGGCACAGGGAGATAAAGTGACTTGCCCAATGTCACAAGGAGCCGACACCGGGAATTGAACCAGGCTCCCCTGCTTCAAACTCTCAGTGCCAGTCAGTGTCTTTTACTCACTGAGCCACTCCCTCACTCCCTTTTGTATCTAAAGCCCTCTCCCGCCTTGAACCTTTCTCACTGACTGCCCCACACCTCTGGAATGCCATTCCTCATCACCCAACAAGCACCCTCACTATCAACCTTAAAGACCCAACTCAAAACACACCTGCTTAAGGAAGCATATGAGTAGCTCTATGAGTGGTAGCTTCACACTGTATACAGTACATAAACCTTGCTTCCTTACAGACGCACTTACCAAAATGCCCTCTTACTTTCTCTATATGCCCTTCCTATCAACCAATTGGATTGTAAGCTCTTTGGAGCAGGGACTCCCTTTCCAAAATGTTACTGTAATGTCTGAAGCACTTCTCCCCTTTATGTGCTATATAGTGGTAAACAAAACAGCAAATATTAATATGTATTATGGCCTCTTAAGGGTACTATTACCTACCATCAACAGAGATCAAATAGTACAGAAAGTCTCATAATTTATCAGGTACAGATAAGTTCCCTATGTTAGGGATAGTTAGGTATAGGTGTAGAAGTTCTTACACCAAAAATAACCATTTTAGTGAAGGCAAATCACTGTATGTAATGATAGTAATATCCTAGCTATACACAGTAGCAGATCTCACTTCAAAGTATCCAGAGTGTACCCACATAACCAGATGTAACACTGTAATCATATATAAATGTACACTGTTGCTAAATGTAACCATATAGTCACATATAGCAAGTGATGTGGTTACTCAGCATGATCTCCTCAATCGAGCCGGTGTTTTAAAACACCCTTATCTTGCTCGGCTTGCCTGGAGGCTACAGTATAGCGCCAAATCTTTATAATTACAGGAAAGTGCTGGCGAGTCAATATCGCCTTCATGCACTTTATCAGAAGAAGCCCTGCGCGTGCACTTGGATGTGCTGGTGCCGCCGACGTGTGCGTTTCACGTGTACCAACACTTTCTCAAGGCGTAAGGGCGGAATTCCAGTCCCTTCCTGAGATCTTATAAAGTTGCGTTAGGTAGGTGTTGTGTAACAAGTTAACTCTTTGTGTGCCTGATCCATTTCTATGTACTTGTAGTGTTGTTCTGATTGTTTATAACAATTGTATGTACTTTTAGTTGATAGGTACACATCTCCCTGCTTAAATGTGAGTGAATCATTACAGATAGTGTAACATATATATTTATTAAGCTTAATCATTTGGTTACCATATATATAGCAACCAGGATGGGAGATATGTATGTGATTCCCACAGTGTAGTATATACTATAGGTTCACTTGAGTCATTTGTTGAATTTTAAGATTATGGATCAGTGATCATTCATTAATTTGTTTTTGAATGCCACTTCTTAGATGCCTTAAAGGGTCACAGTAAAATAATATTGTATAATTAAATGACAGGACTTCTCCAAAGTAATGTTAAAACTTTTATTTTATATTGTAATTGATTATCCATCTTTGTAAAATATCAGTAAGGTTTTAGTCTCTGATTCTATTCTAACCATAAACTTGATATAGATGAGACATTAGTAGAGGATTATTGATATTAATACCATTCTGTGATATTGGCTTCATTAATAGGACACAACTATTCGTCTAAACATACACACTGATTGCAGGACTAAGTGGTAATCCTCTAAATATAATGTAGTTGGATCCAGTACTTATACTTATCAAGTTTCCTGACTATTATAAGTTGATACTAGTATACTGAATCTGTATATCTAGATGCATATTCACAGTGTTACTATACTACAATCCATGTCTGAATTGATGAGACACTAGACTGGATCTCGTTGGTTATCAACCTAAGGAGATTGGATATTATATATAAGCAATACTCCTTTATAACATATACATTCTAACACCTACACGTGTGTTGAGGGATCTAATTCTGCGTCGTTGTTTTATTCAATATATATTTTAGAAGATTATGTTAATAAATGTGTTTTTAATAATGTTATAATACATCCACTAGGGGACTGAGGGCCCACAACTTGGTTTACTTGTCTTGTTATAATAGTTTATCATATACCCCTCTACCCAGAGGAGCACCTTCTCCTTATACATTTATCCTAAGGGTTCCCCATTATCCCGGTATTATGTATTTTGTTCGTAAATAATTGAAATATCCATTATATTTTGGATTTTCCTTCCACTGTTTAAAGCTGCAGTTCAGTCTTTTTTTTAATTTATTTTTTTACTTCAATAGTTTCATGTGTGCAATCTCTAATTACCTAAAGGACTGTATAGCTGCTGGTCAATTCGTTCTCCATGTATTGATAGGCGAAATTTGGTGACATAATTAGTGAAGGGATCTGTTTTTCTTCTTCTTCTGTCTCTCAGTGGAAGCTAATGAATATTCATGAGCACTCCTGAACTGACATGTGCAGAGGGAGGGCAGGGCTGACAAAGGGGTGTGCCAGGGCCTGCCCAACTCGTAAAGTGAGAAGGGCCGAACTGCTCCAAGGAAAAACAATTTGGGCCGCACGGGTTAAATAATAATCATCATCATCATCATCATCATCATCATCATCATCATCATCATCATCATCATCATCATCATCATCATCATCATCATCATCATCATCATCATCATCATCATCATCATCATCTCTCCTCCAGCACCTCTCATCATCATCATCATCCTCATATCTCCCCCAGAACCCCTCACTAACAACCTTTACAATACTCCCCATCTATCTCTCATACCCCCATCTCTTCCCTTCACCCAAACAATACCCCCCTCCACATCAAACACACAATACCCCCTCCACATCCCCCCAGCCAATTCCATGTCAGCAGCCCCCCACCCAAGTCAGCATCCCATGTCAGCATCCTCCCCCACAAGTCAGCATCCCCCCCATGTCTCTCTTCACCTCAATATAACACTCTCCCCCTCCCCTAAATCACACCCTATCCCCCTCCTCTCAATATGACTCTCTCCCCCTCCCCTCAATATGACACTTTCCCCCTCCCCTCAATATTACACACTCTCCCCCTCCCCTCAATATGACACTCTCCCCCTCCCCTCAATATGACACTCTCTCCCGCTCCCATCAATATGACACTCTCTCTCCCTCCCCTCAATATGTCACTCTCTCCCCCTCCCCTAAATCACACCCTCACACCCCCCTCTCAATATGACTCTCTCCCACTCCCCTCAATATGACACTCTCCCCCTCCCCTCAATATGACACTCTCTCCCCCTCCCCTCAATATGACACTCTCTCTCCCTCCCCTCAATATGACACTCTCAATCTCTCTCCCTCCCCTCAATATGACACTCTCTCCCTCCCCTCAATATGACACTCTCCCCCTCCCCTAAATGACATGCTCTCCCCCTCCTCTCAATATGACACTCTCTCCCCCTCCCCTCAATATTACACTCTTTCCCCCTCCCCTCAATATGACACACTCTCCCCCTCCCCTCAATGACACACTCTCCCCCTCCCCTCAATATGACACACTCTCCCCCTCCCCTCAATATGACACACTCTCCCCCTCCCCTCAATATGACACACTCTCCCCCTCCCCTCAATATGACACACTCTCCCCCTCCCCTCAATATGACACACTCTCCCCCTCCCCTCAATATGACACACTCTCCCCCTCCCCTCAATATGACACTCTCCCCTCCCCTCAATATGACACTCTCCCCCTCCCCTCAATATGACAAACTCTCCCCCTCCCCTCAATATGACACACTCTTCCCCTCCCCTAAATGACACGCTCTCCCCCTCCCCTCAATATGACACTCTCTCCCTCCCCTCAATATGACACTCTCTCTCCCTCCCCTCAATATGACACTCTCTGCCTCCCCTCAATATGACACTCTCCCCCTCCCCTAAATGACACGCTCTCCCCCTCCCCTCAATATGACACTCTCTCCCCCTCCTCTTAATATGACACACTCTCCCCCTCCCCTCAATATGACACACTCTCCCCCTCCCCTCAATATGACACTCTCCCCTCCCCTCAATATGACACACTCTCCCCCTCCCCTCAATATGACACACTCTCCCCCTCCCCTCAATATGACACACTCTCCCCCTCCCCTCAATATGACACTCTCTCTCCCTATCCTCAATATGACACTCCCCCTCCCCTCAATATGACACTCTCTCCCCCTCCTCTCAATATGACACTCTTTCCCCCTCCCCTCAATATGACACTCTTTCCCCCTCCCCTCAATATGACACTCTCTCCCCCCTGCAACTCACATCATACCCTCCCCCTGAACTCACACCACTCTCTCCCCCCCTGCACCTCACATCACTCCCCCCCCCCTGCACCTCACATGTCAGCACCCCCCCCTCACATGCCAGCAGCCCACCCCCCCTCACATGCCAGCAGCCCACCCCCTCACATGCCAGCAGCCTACCCCCTCACCTGTCAGCAGCCCACCCTCCCTCACATGTCAGCAGCCCACCCCCCCTCACATGCCAGCAGCCCACCACCCCCTCACATGTCAGCAGCCAACCCCCCCTCACATGTCAGCAGCCCACCCTCCCCCTCACATGTTAGCAGCCCACCCCCCCTCACATGTCAGCAGACCACCCCCCCTCACATGTCAGCAGACCACCCCCCCTCACATGTCAGCAGACCACCCCCCCTCACATGTCAGCAGCCCACCCCCCCCTTACATGTCAGCAGCCCACCCCCCCTCACATGTCAGCTGCCCACCCCCCCTCACATGTCAGCAGCCTACCCCCCCACCTCTGCACCAGCCCGTTTTTCACACCCACCCCCCACCAGCCCATTTTTCACACCCACCCCCCACCAGCCCGTTTTTCACACCCACCCCCCACCAGCCCGTTTTTCACACCCACCCCCCACCAGCCCGTTTTTCAAACCCACCCCCCCACTAGCCTGTTTTTCACACCCACCCCCCATCAGCACGTTTTTCTCACACACACACACACACACACACACACACACACACACACACACACACACACACACACACACACACACACACACACACACACACACACCTCTTTTAGATCAGCACATCCTCTCTCCCCAGTACTAAGCCCCGCCCCCGGCATCCTGCTATTGAAAAAAAAAATACTCACGGCTGCCGCATCCTCCTCATGCTGCTGCTGCTTCCCCCGCGCACCGCAAATCCCGGGGGCGGGTGGAGGAGGGGAGGGGGTGGTTTATTAGAGATTTATTTTTGTTCAGTTTTCGTAGCATTAAATGATATTGAACTACTGGAATTTTTGCTTTGTAACTATGTTGAGTATGCCCTTATTCCTTTGCTGGTACTGTATATGAAATTAAAATATTGAAATGGTACCGGTATGTCAAATATATTATTATTGGTATGGGGTGATTGGGGACCTTGTATATTAATGAATCAGTGTAAGGCTGAGTCCCCGCTGGCACTGAGCGTGCTTAGCACTTTGTGCTTGGCGTGCTTACCTTAGTCAATGTGGATCGTCACATCCACGCTCACGCTGTGCGCGCGTGTTCATGCGCGGGCACACACACTCACCCACGCTTGGCACTTGGGTAAACAAAAAAATGTAACTTTCGAGCGCGCTCAATTTGCCTGCAGTGCCCCCTGCACATACTTCCGAAATAGCGAGGACACCCGGAGCTCATGCTTGGAGAGCTGGTGATGTCACCGCTATAAAGCATGAGCGCGGTCAGCGCCAGTGGGGCCGCAGCCTTACTAACGGTCTGAATAACATAGTTTGAATGCTAAGCCTGACATTTTCACTATTCATTACAATTATGTATTTATGTTACACCATAGTTTGTATCGCCTATGGTACTTGTGTGCATAGTGATATAAAGATTATTTACTTTTGGGTAACTGAGTGTACTCAATAGGGGTCTCCCTACCCAGCTCTCCACTTCTGGAGAATTCCCTGGTTAGGACTTTGTTTGATTTTACTTATACCTCTACCCCTAGTGCACCTACCCCACTTTTACTTAGGTTGAATGGGTATCCCCTCTCTGTTTTTGCTTTCATCACTAACTTATTGGCAAAACCCTAACTAGCAAATATAGCATCATATTTAATTTTTTGACCATCAGTAGGGGCCTAAACAAGCCAGCACCTGGCATTCTATGTCAGGCAGGAAGTGCTAAACCAATCCATAACATTTGTCAGAATTTCCAATAGACAAATAAGCACCTGACAATGCTGGACAGCCAGCCACCAATTCTAGGTTGGCATTGGCACAGACAATCAGCTTAGCTTTCAGCTTAGCTTTTTGTTGTGCTTATGTATGTCCTACATAATAGTTACTGTTCCATTTCTCGGTACCACATGGGTGAGAGGGAGTGACTAACTCTGAATGAGTTGATTAATTGTAACAACTAGCATAATAACTTTATTATAATAATTTTATTTCATATAGCTTTCTCTTCCAATGGGACTCATAGTGCTTCACAATTACAGTATAGTGCACGGTAAGCAGCACATAAGATTTTTACATACACAGTCCGTGCCCCGTAGAATTACAATCTTTGTGTTTTTGATGCATGAGGCACAGGGAGATAAAGTGACTGGCCCAAGATCTCCCCAGCCTCAACTACTTCAAACTCAGTTTAATTTTCTCAGAGTCAGTCCCTTTACTCACTGAGCCACTCCTTCTGGTGGCACGTGGCAGTTGACATTTGTCACAGTGCTTGACATTTTAGCATGTCTACCCAGAGGTGCACCATGTTTAGTTATTTTGCTTTGGGTTTTGTATATTATTTTATCTTGGGTCCTATCTGAACTCAATATAATATACTGCAAAGTTTCTCAACTACAGTATGTTTGAGTGACTGAGGTCAGATTGGCCCGTTTACACATTTCTATACTAAAATTGTGAGGTTTTGGAAAAGGATTGCTGACCTTATTAAAGAAATCACAAATATAATAAGGCCATGGGAACCTTAGGTTTTTGTACTCCATAAACCTCTAAAGTGTGTTAACAGGCACACAATGGAGTTGATGACACATACAGCATTTGAATGCTGCCAAATGTCAGATAGGTAAGAACTGTAATAAATCCTTCCCCCCCCCCCACTTCAATGGATTCTGTTGTAAACAGGATTTGTTTTGTGATTTTAGAAGGACAATGTAAAGTTATCTATGTGGGTTGGAAAAAAAAATACAGAAAGGTTTGGGAGCCGTGGATAGACAATATGGCAATATCTATTTAAATACCTATACATTTCGATTGTGTAGCCAAGAGTACTTTAGGCACTGGGTGCTAGCGTTCCTGGGGCCCAGGCCTTAATCATTCTGAATGCTAAAGTATATTCCAAATAATATCCGTTTTGATTCTTTTTAATTCCCTTTTCCCTCCACCTCCCTTTTTCTTGAGTTTAAATAGTTTTTGATTGCTTCAATTGCAACCTCAATAGTATGTGAACTTCCTGTTTTTATACAATTATCTAAAAATTAATTTATGTAACTTGTATATACTGTATGGTTGAAGTTGTAAATGAAAATATACAATACAGTTCCATAGTTCTATGAAAATAGATAAAAGGGTTCTAAAAAATAAAAATGTTCTACATCGTATGTACAATTGCGTGAAAAAGAAAGTACACCCTCTTTTAATTCTATGGTTTTACATATCAAGACATAATAACAATCATCTGTTCCTTAGCATGTCTTAAAATTAGGTAAAGACAACCTCAGATGAACAACAGCACATGACATATTATACTGTGTCATGATTTATTTAACAAAAATAAAGCCAAAATGGAGAAGCCATGTGTGAAAAACAAAGTATACCTTATGATTCAATAGCTTGTAGAACCACCTTTAGCAGCAATAACTTGAAGTAATAATTTTCTGTATAACTTTATCATTCTCTCACATCGCTGTGGAGGAATTTTGGCCCATTCTTCTTTACAACGTTGCTTCAGTTCATTGAGGTTTGTGGGCATTTGTTTATGCACAGCTCTCTTAAGGTCCAGCCACAGCATTTCAATCAGGTTAAGGTCTGGACATTGACTGGGCCATTGCAACACCTTGATTCTGTTCTTTTTCAGCCATTCTGTTGTAGATTTGCTGGTGTGCTTGGGATCATTTTCCTGTTGCATGACCCAATTTCGGCCAAGCTTTAGCTGTCGGACAGAAGGCCTCACATTTGACTCTAGAATACTTTGGTATACAGAGGAGTTCATGGTCAACTCAATGACTGCAAGGTTCTCAGGTGCTGTGGCTGCAAAACAAGCCCAAATCATCACCCCTCCACCACCGTGCTTGACAGTTGGTATGAGGTGTTTGTGCTGATATGCTGTGTTTGGTTTTCGCCAAACGTGGCGCTGTGCATTATGGCCAAACATCTCCACTTTGGTCTCGTCTGGCCAAAGGACATTGTTCCCGAAGTCTTGTGGTTTGTTCAGATGCAACTTTGCATACCTAAGCCGTGCTGCCATGTTCTTTTTAGAGAGAAGAGGCTTTCTCCTGGCAACCCTTCCAAACAAACCATACTTATTCAGTCTTTTTCTAATTGGACTGTCATGAACTTTAACATTTAACATGCTAACTGAGGCCTGTAGAGTTTGAGATGTAACTTGTTTTTTTTGCAATTTCTCTGAGCATTGCACGGTCTAACCTTGGGGTGAATTTGCTGGGACGTCCACTCCTAGGAAGATTGGCAACTGTCTTGAATGTTTTCTACTTTTGAATAATCTTTCTCACTGTAGAATGATGGCCTTTAAATTGTTTGGAAATGGCCTTATAACCCTTCCCAGATTGATGGGCAGCAACAATTGCTTCTCTAAGATCATTGCTGATGTCTTTCCTCCTTGGCATTGTGTTAACACACACCTGAATGCTCCAGACCAGCAAACTGCTAAAACTTCGGCTTTTAGAGAGGTGGTCACACTTGCTGATCCTCAATTAATCAAGAGCATTTGATTAGCAGTACCTGTCTGCTACTTATCATCTTAATTCCTATGGAAGCAGTAAGGGTGTACTTAGTTTTTCACACATAGCTTCTTCATTTTGGCATTATTTTTGTTAAATAAATCATGACACGTTGTAATATGTCATGTGTTGTTGTTCATCTGAGGCTGTATTTACCTAATTTTAGGACCTGCTAAGGAATTTATTATGTCCTGATATGTAAAACCATAGAATTCAAAGAGGGTGTGCTTTCTTTTTCACACAACTGTATGTATATACAGTATGTATGTATGTATGTATGTATGTATATCTTTATTTATATAGCGCTATCCATTTACATAGAGCTTCACAGCAGTAATACATGTGACATAATAATAAAACACAAAATGGGAATAAGCGTTTAAGACATTAAAAGTAACATTACGTAAAAAGAGTCCCTGCCCCGAAGAGCTTACAATCTAAGTGGAGTATGTTCTGGTAAGTGAATCTGCAAGGGGTCAAGGTCGATGTTTGAGATGTATAGTATCAGCCACGGAGCTTCCCATATGCTTAGTTAAAGAGTTGTGTTTTAAAAGAAAACTTAAATATGGAGAGGGAAGGTGCTAGTTGGATATTGAGGAGAAGGGCATTTTAGAGGTGTGGGGCAATGAGTGAGAGAGGTTTTGATGGGAGAGGGCTTTAGATACAAAAGGGGTATACAAAAGACATCCTTGAGTAGTATGCAAGAGTCAGAACAAGGTATAGCGAGAAATTCATGCTGAAATGTAAGGAGGGGTAAATAGTGTATAGTATATCCTCAAAAGTTAAGAGGAAAATTTTGTGAGTAATACAGGATTATAAGGAAGAGGGATTTCAGCAGCAGAGATGCTGAGACAGATTTGGTAGAGAGTAAAGTTATTCTAGCAGCAGCAATTAGGATAGATTTTAGGGGTGACAGGTGAAGGGCAGAAAGGCAAGACATTAGAAGGTTAGCATAGTCGAGATTGGAGAGAATAAGGGCCTGCATTAGAGTTTTAGCAATAGAGTGACAGAGGAAAAGGAGTATCTTTGCACTGTTATGGAGGAAAAAACAGTCTTTAGCTTCATTGTGAATGTGAGGGAGGCATCAAATGTGACTCCTCTGCAGAATGTTTGTGATACTGGGTATATGATATTGTTGCCAACAGTAATGTAGAAAGGGGCAGTAGGGCCAGGCTTGGGAGTACAGTAAGTAGTTGATATCTAAATGTCTTTCTTTCAT
The DNA here is from genome assembly GCF_040206685.1 of Ascaphus truei. NCBI lineage: Eukaryota > Metazoa > Chordata > Amphibia > Anura > Ascaphidae > Ascaphus > Ascaphus truei. The sequence goes on from NC_134486.1 coordinate 347,303,369, forward strand.
GAATAACATACATATATGTCTGATTTATTACAGCCTATGAATTACAAAACTGCCCGGATCCTCATCCCTTTAAGAACGGATATATCATTAACTCAGATTATAGTGTTGGACAATCAATATCTTTTGAATGTTATCCAGGGTATGTTCTAATTGGACAAACTGTTCTCATTTGCCAACATGGCATTAATAGAAATTGGAACTATCCTTTTCCAAGATGTGAAGGTAAGTGCATTTTTCTGAAAGCTTGGTTGTCAATTGCCTTAAGCATTTTACAGAACAATGATATACTGCTTAGAGCCTCTTTAGAAAGTTTAAATAATACCTTACTACCTACTGAAAAAGTGTAGCGTGCTGCCTTTTCTGTTACGACTTAGGCACATTAATATCAACATTGATTACTAACAAACTATGTTGTGAAACATTCCTTACATTTCTTTGTGTAAACTAGCACAACTTATGTATAATGTGCCTACATGTATATTATATGACTAAATATTATGTAATATGTGTTTAGTGGTCCCAATTCATGATCTAGTGAATGGACATGCATCTGACCAGAATTAAAATTAACAATTTACATTTCTCCTACATATCTGCGAAGAAAAGTTAATGCAATAGGATAAATGGGACAGGCTGCTGTGTGATTCATAAGCTAAAAGGTTTCCTGTATTATGTGATTATGCAGCAGTCCCATCAGTATACAGTGCTTTTTTCTTCTTCTGATTTTTGTGTTTCAAGAAACTTTGGTGTTTAGGGTTATTATAATCAGTGTTTGGCAAACCTATACATTTGCACACCCCGGGCGAGTGGATTTAACATTGTGGCGAGCGCCTATTTGCCCAAGCAGCACACGTTTGGTACTAGGTGGCGAGTAGATTTTTTTGTTCGGCGAGTAAATTTTTTGGTGATTTGTCGACCACTGATTATAATAATAATAATAATAATACAAATAATAATAATACAAAAGACTTTTATGTTAGAGATGGAAAAAAATAGTAGCACCTTCTGTTGCCATTGAGGCTAAACCAGGGAATGCATTAATGCATTTTAGAAACATTTTCAAATTGTTCATGTGTACAACATATATAAAGGTAGAAGTGCACTCCAAAAATGAAAGATACCCACCGTTGCTGAAACTCAATGGTGAAATCCCATAGAAATGATGCAAAAAGAGTATAACTCATATGAGTATGAAAAAAGTGGTCAGTATTTATTCATCCAAAGCTTCGCTCCTACACAGCAGACCTTTCTCAAGGTTAACAAACAGTGAACCCTCACAGCCTTTTAAACACCTCAATACATAATTATAAACACTACATATAATATATCTTGCTGATAAATATACAAGTCCAATATGTAGGTGTACCTCAAACAGATCATGGAGAGCAGCAAATCTTATGACATTGACTCAGTCAATGTTATAAGATTTGATGCTTCCCATGATGCACAAGAAAATATGCAGCCTTTTGTTTTTCATTCTATCTACAGCAGCGGTGCGCAAACTGGGGGGCGCAAGAATTTGTTTGGGGGGGCACGGGGTTTACGCGAGGCCTCTGTAAACTTACTTACCCGGCTCCAGTCACATGTCTCTATAACAATGTGGCGTCAAATGATGCTTGTTGCAGTAGAGACGTGATGTCAAATGACGGGTCACGTGACATCACATGACCCCCACAGCTTCATTTGATGCAACATAAGAGGCGAGGGGGGCCGCGACCGAGGAGGAGAGAAGGTAGGGTAGGGTGCAGCGCAGGGAGTTTGCGCACCGCTGATGTACAGTATACTGTAGATGTTCAGCTTCAAGATAAGAATACTATCCGTGACCTTTAGAAGTATATTTTATACAAATAAATCTTTTCTAGATAACATAAAAGTTGACGACCTAGGTAAAAATGGATGGTAAAAATACATAATATTAACAATGTGAAATGTTTAGTAGTAATATGTTAACCCTTTAGAAACCCAAGGCTTAGAATTTGAACATGTGGATGTTATTCTTTTTGGGTTTTATTTGCAGGGTGTTTATGTTGTATGTTAGAAAAGGTAGAGAAAACCCAATATAGCACTCGAGTTCACCCTCTGGTGATGAATGTATTAATTAAAACATAAACTTTATTAAATACAACACATATATAAAATAATGGGTGTTAAAACGACGTACTAGAGGTCAACTGATCTTGATACTGATGGCCGTATAGGCACAGGATCAGGGTTGTTCGTGTGTACTTGGTGTATCAGGTATCACACAAGATACTAAACAGAACAGAGATCCCAGTATGGACCTCTGTTAGAGGCGAATATAGTAGGGTGTGCTCGGATAGGTACTGTAGCTACAGGTCACACAAGGCAGTGTCTACATAAACCAATAGTAAACAGGATAATGTGACTAGTAGTAACTGATGCACATGTTGAGCATATATAATGTGTATCAGTAGGTCTCAGTGTACAGTCAGCTAGATCCTCCTCTGTGTTGCTAGCAATGTGCTTGGCGCTGTGTCAGACTGACCTCAGGTAACCTGCTGGGGTCTGCGGTATAGGAGTATGGTGTCCTATGGTAACCTTAGTTGCAATTATCAGAGGCAATACTCTCAGGCACTATATTGTCAGAGGTGGTAGTAGGAGCCCTTGTCAGGTAGATCGTGACACATAGATGAATAAATACATGTTACAGAGGAGATGGCTGCGTGATATAGAGAAGTAACCTTTAGGTTGCTGTTAACAGTGTACAGCAGCGCAACCTAACCATGAGTTACTTCACGGAACTTCACTGGGTACTGCAATTCAGAGCACTATCTCTATCAATACTCTTTAATAAGAGGCTCGTAGTGTCCTTCAGGGTACTTAAAGCCTGTATATCAGCGCGGGCAGGATACCGCATCAACTCGCGGTGTGAGACATGATTGCGGAGACAGTCAAAATCCTGCGCGTGCACGTGTGGGAACAGAGCCGACGCGCGCATTTCGCGAGAGACTTTCTCAAGGCAAAGAGGTAAGTATTAATGAGGGTACCCTGCAGGTGAGCAGGTATATATAGGAGCCTCCAGAGTGATGACGTCACAACTTAACCCTTGATGCGCCCAGCTAAGCGTGGAGCTGTGGAGTAGACACAGTAAGTATACCTAAATGTATGACTGCAGAACTGGCACAATAAAGAGATATCGGTCTGACTGTGGTTATTAATAATATTATTTGGCTTGTTGGTCAGACTCAAACAAAGTAGAGCTGATGTACACTCTCTTTGAGCTACAAGGGTAGTGTGAAGATAGTGCAGTATTAATAATGATGTTGTTGGTGAAAGGAAATACTAGGGTCCAGAGATGCCCTAAGTGAGATGATTTACACCAATAACTGGTGATTTATTGTAGTCAGGATATGGAAATACCTGAGATGGTCATGGCAAAAATAATAAATCAATGTATGGTTAAAGTGCATGGAGGGAGATAAGTGCTGTGAGCTTCACTTAGGAATAGCTCAGTGAGTAATGGCTGTCACAAGAATGGAGTATACAGACACCCCTCGTTGAGACCTCTAGGTGAAAGTGTCCCAAGTGTGTATATTCATTTAGATTCTTTCTGGAGTAGGACTTTGTCCCAGTCCCCTTTCCTCTGTCCTCGAGTTGGATGTTCAATCCCACAAAAGGAAACCGCCCTCAGATCACCGTCATGACATAGGTTAACATGTCTCGACAGTGGTTTGTCAGCCTTATTCCTGATGGTACTGATGTGTTCAAGCACCCTTAGTTTGAGACACCTATTCATTTTCCCAACATAGATTTTCCCACGTATACATTTGCCCTGGTATATGACACCTGTACTCAAGCAGTTAATAAAACTGGGTATTGGGTACGTCTTGGTGTCATCCCAGTTACTAAATTGTTTAGTAATGGGCATGTGTTGGCATGCCTTGCATCTCTGGCAAGTGTATGATCCAGTGGGTTTTGGTGGGAGCCATGTCCTAGGTGTTTCTTCCACAAAATGGCTATGCACCAGTAGATCTCGCAGATTCCTCGCTCGTCTACTGGTCATTGATAGGTAGTCCTTAGTGACTCCTTTGTGTAGGTCATCCGCTCTAAGGATGTTCCAGTGTTTCCTCAGGATAGCTCGTGCTTTAGGCCATTCTCGGTTAAAGGTGCCTATAAAGCGAATCACTCTGACTATAGGACTAGATGGTTTGTCTATAATAAGTGATCTGCGTGCGGTATATTTTGCTCTCTTATAGGCCTTTTTGATACTCCTTCTACTGTACCCCCTGTCCACAAAATGTTTTTCATGTTTTGTGATTGAAGTTCAAACTCTTGATCAGTGCTACAGTTTCTTCTTAATCGAAGAAACTGGCCTGTAGGTATGCCATTGACCTGAGCCTTTGGATGGTGGTTGCTTGCTTCCAAGAGGTTATTGCTGGCTGTAACTTTCCGGTATATGGTGGTATGGAGAAAACCATCATTCCCCCTTGAGATCTGTAGGTCTAGGAAGCACATAGTATCCTTATTGTGTTCCAACCTGAGATGGAGATTATACATGTTGGTGTTTAATATACTGATGAACTCTTTGAGAGCTACCTCCGGGCCCCGCCACAGGACAAACATATCGTCGATGTAGCGGACCCAGAGGTCAATGTGCTCTGTATGTACCTCATTTCTTCTATGAATACTATCTGGGATTCCCACCATCCCAGGTAGAGGTTGGCATAAGTAGGGGCGCATTTGGTGCCCATTGCTGTGCCCCTCAGCTGTGGTACACTTTATTGTCAAAGAGAAAATAGTTTCTTGTTAACACAAACTTAAGCAGTTCCAAGGTAAAGATATTGTGTTTCGTATAACAACCACCCCTTGTGTTAAGAAAGTGGGATACTGCTTTAAGGCCATACTCATGGTCAATACTAGTGTATAGACCTTCTACGTCTAAGCTCACCAGTATCGTGTCTTCGCTGATGCAAACGTCGTCCAGCCTTTTAAGGACATCCTTCGTGTCCTTAAGGTAGGATGGTAAGGTCACGACGAAGGGTCTAAGGACTTTGTCAATGTAAGCGCTGGCCCGTTCCGTGAGGCTCCCTATCCCTGACACAATTGGTCTACCAGGTGGGGGGACCTTATTCTTGTGCAGTTTGGGTAAACTGTAAAAAGTAGCGATTCTAGGTGTTTTGACCCAAATGTAGGCTAGTTCGTTCTTATCAATGACCTTATCTTCTAGGCCTTTCTGGAGGATTGTAGTCAGTTCGTTATTAAAGGTCGTAGTAGGATCTCCTCCCAGTACTTCATAGCATTTGGGGTCCGCTAGGAGTCTCAGATTCTCCTTTTTGTAATCGCTTCTGCTTAAGATCACCAAATTCCCTCCTTTATCTGAAGGTTTAATGACTATATTGTCATTTGAGGCCAGGTCTTTGAGTGCGTTTCTTTCATGTACAGTGAGGTTGTCTGGTAATCTACCCAGATTGAGATGTTCCAGATCTTTGGTGACCAGGTCAATGAATACATCAATATTTGCGAAGTTTTCACTAAACGGTACAAACTTAGATTTGGGACGTAGGTCGATAAATGGGCCTTCCCCTTGGGGTCTACTGCTTTCTTCTAGTAATGCTTCTAAATCTTGATAAACCTCCATGTCTTGGGTGTCAAGGGGAGCAATTTCCAGAGTGTTAACTATTCTTATTTCTCTCATGCAAAAGAACTTATGGAGTTTAAGTTTTCTACCAAAAAGATTTGTGTCTTTGACCCATTCAAATAGGTCCATGCTTGTTGTGGGTGAATACGCCAGACCTTTGCTGAGTAACTTGAGGTGATGTTTATTTAGAATCATGTCGGACAGGTTAACTATTTGTAGTTTTGCACTATCTAGTATCTCGGGGGCTTCCCGAGATCTACCTGACAAGGGCTCCTACTACCACCTCTGACAACATAGTGCCTGAGAGTATTGCCTCTGATAATTGCAACTAAGGTTACCATAGTACACCATACTCCTATACCGCAGACCCCAGCAGGTTACCTGAGGTCAGTGTGACACAGCACCAAGCACATTGCTAGCAACACAGAGGAGGATCTAGCTGACTGTACACTGAGACCTTCTGATACACATTATATATGCTCAACATGTGCATCAGTTACTACTAGTCACATTATCCTGTTTACTATTGGTTTATGTAGACACTGACTTGTGTGACCTGTAGCTACAGTACCTATCTGAGCACACCCTACTATATTCGCCTCTAACAGAGGTCCATACTGGGATCTCTGTTCTGTTTAGTATCTTGTGTGATACCTGATACACCAAGTACACACGAACATCCCTGATCCTGAGCCTATACGGCCATCAGTATCAAGGTCAGTTGATCTCTAGTACGTCGTTTTAACACCCATTATTTTATATATGTGTTGTATTTAATAAAGTTTATGTTTTAATTAATACATTCATCACCAGGGGGTGAACTCGAGTGCTATATTGGGTTATTCTCTACCTTTTCTATTCACTATATACCCAAAGCACCGTTCACTGTTCAATTTCTTTGAGGCAGCAGCAGGGGCTTCCCTATTGCTCTATGTTGTATGTTAACCCGTTTGGTGGCTGATAGAATTCCTATGCATTGCATTGCCAGCCTCAGGAATCCGATGAATGCAGATTTCTATGGGTCAAGGCTCATTTGTAAAAACACTTACCACGTATTTGGTGTATACAAATGAGATTGAATAGGCTAACCCCCTTATGGGTATGTTATACTTAGTAAATCTGGGGAATGTAAAAAAAAGTATTGCTGCAATGCTGATATTTTATAACAAACACTTTTAATGCAGCTGTATCGACCTTTAATAAATCTAGGTCTTAGAGCTTTTACTTCTATTTTTGTACATTTTAGACCACAAATCTCTTCTTTAGAAGAACGCATAGTTTTGAAAGTTCAAAGATGAATATGTTTTGGGCTGACCCATGAAATGTTATCACAGCAATTAATGAATATCTGACTTGAATGTCTTTGTTCTGCTGTTTTCTTTATTCCATTATAAAAGGAACAAAGTGAACTTTAGCTAGATAAGATTTATTGGTATAAAATGTACATCTAGAGGTGACAAATTGTATTCTTATCTTGAAGCTGAACAGGTACATTACAGTATAATGTAGATAGAATGAAAAACAAAAAGCTGCATATTTGGTTGTAAGCATCATGCAAACCAGCAAATTTTACCACATTGACTTAATAAGTCAATGTGATAAGATTTGCTTTTTCCCATGATCTTTTTGAGGTACACTTACAGTATACATTATACTTGTGTATTTAACACCAAGATATACAAATGGGGTGCGACACAAGTTCCTCGCATGCTTCATTTGGAACGGATGGACCAGGGCTCAAGTGCGGCCGTAATCATGGCCAAGCGTGATCACAGGGTCAGCGCAGAAGGAATTTCCCAGAAGGGATTAATGCAGCAGTGGTCCCTACTTCTAAATTGGACTCCCGCAGTGTTAATCCTTGCGGGTCGCCACCAGTCTGTAAGAGCTGTGCAGACAAAGCAAAGAGAAGCAGTCCCTCTCCCTGTGTTTCCCCGCACAGCTCTTACAGAAGATTGCACTATTTTTAATATTATTTTTAGTACATAGGATTGAAACAGGGGTCTCCAGAGCTAAACCACATTCATTTCATGTCCAGTGACCCTCTGCTTCCTGAGGTACAGGCCTCAGTATCGGGTGCCTGTATCTCCTGCAACTTTCAATCTCCCGCGTCATGACCCACGTGACCTGGACATTAAAATTTGCAGGAGATACTGAGGCCTGTACCTCGGGAAGCAAAGGCCTTATATTAGGTCTGTCATGTCCCATTTGAGAGGAAGTGGAGGAGGTGTCAACACTTCGCAGAAAGAAGAAAAGAAGATCTGCTCCCTGGTGACTTCTCTTAAAGCAACGGAGGACCCTGGAATTCTGCACATCAACATTTATTTATTTTTGTGCCATCGGGCAAGGATAATGTTTTCTTGTTTTTGGATTTATTTTTTCCTGATTATTTTCTGTGTGTTTATTTTTGTGCCATCGAGCACGGATTGTTTTTTTCTGGTTTTGGATTTGTTCAATTTTAATGCATTACTTTGGGTCAAGCTGAGGATCATTGCTTTGTATGTGAAGTGAGGATCATTGCTTCATTGGTCAAAAGGTAATTGGTGCCACAGTTGGATGAGGAGGATGAGCTTTCATTCCGGCAAGGGTAAGAAACACATTTATTAACTATAGGTTGTCCATTAATTGTCAATGTGGCTATCTATGCCCCTATTGAGGGCATACTGTAGATATACACAGTTACAATCAATGGATTTAATGGCTAGTATTTGTTTTTATTGTACTGTAAGGTGTCTTTTATTTAATTGTGTTTTATTTTTATGTTTCACAAATGAACATACTGTGTGTGGTGTGGAGGGGTGTAGTTGGGCATAGAAGGGGTAGGTGATATGGTAGTAGGGTGCCCATCAATTGCCAATGTGGCTATCTGTGCCCCTGTTGAGGGCATAGAAAACCACAGTGACAATCAATGGATTCAATGGCTAATGTTTGTTTTTATTGTACTGCAATGTGTATTTTATTTAATGGTGCTTTTTTTAATGCTTTACAAATGAGCAAACGCACTATTAGCCATATTTGGCTAATAGAGCAGTTGCCCATTTCTGTGTTTATGGTGATAGGGCTAAAGGGGGGAGCGGGGTTACTACCCACTAAGGTAATTGAAGGGTTACTGTCCATTAGCTAGTGTTTTAATGGTTGTGCATTGGACATATATTGGATGTTGGTGCCATGGAGGAGGAGGATGGCCTTCATGCTGGCAGGGGTGTACTACTTTTATTTACTATAGGGTGGCCATTGATTGCTTATCAATGGGCAAAAACGCTATTATTCAGATCTTGCTAATAGGGCTATTGCCCATTATTGTGTGGTGGGGATAGAGAAGGTGGGTGATGGTGGTAGTTTCCCCCTGGGAGGGTAATTAGGCCTTCCGAGGGGTATCAGGGGGTTACTCCCTTCATTAGCTTAGCGGTTAGCCGCTAAGGTAATTAAAGGTGGTGTTATTAATGTATTTTTATTGTTAATGTATTGTTTATGTTTTAATTAAAGCTTAATATTGATTGCCAATGTGGACATCTAGGCTCTTCATTAAGAGTATCTAGTAATCCACAGTGACAATCAATGGTTTTATGTTTTAACCACTTCATTACCATAGCAGTTAGCCACTTAGTTAATGAAGCTTTGCTTTCAGTTTATTTTTATTTTTAGTACATAGGATTGAAGCAGGGGGTCTCTGGAGCTGAACCACACTGATTTAAGGTCCGGGGACCCCTGCTTCTTGAGATACAGACCTCAGTATGGAGAGCCAGTATGTCCTGCAAGTTTAAGTGTCCTGGTCATGTGGACCATGATGTGGGAGATTTAAACTTGCAGGAGATACCGGCACCCAAATCGGAGTTCTGTTCCTCAGGAAGAAGGGGGTACCGGATCTGAAATTAATGCGGTTCAGCTCTGGAATCCCCCTGATTCAATCATACAGTATGTACAAAAAATAATAATAAAAACAGCACAAACTGCTGTAAGAGCTGTGTGGGGAGGCACAGAGGGAGGGACTGCTTCTCTCAGATTCTTTCTGTTCTCTCTGCACAGCTTTTAGACTGGTGGCAGCCCCCCAGAAGGATTCATTTAGTGTGAGTCCCAATCTCAAGCAAGGACCCCCACTGTGTTAATCCTTTCAGGCAGGCACTAGATGCAATTGGTGCACTGCTAGAGAGACTGCAAAAAGGGATTGCAAGTGCCTGTCTCAGTAGAGGAAGGGGATGTGACTTTGTAAGTGGTTGCTATAGAAACATTAGAATACATTGAAAAGTCTTAATTTTCTTTTTAAATGCTACAAGTATTTTCTCATAGTACAGAACTGATGTATTAAAAAAACACGTAGGATATTGCTTGAACTGCAGCTTTAAATTGCTACTGTATGTATCAATTGAAAAACAAATTGATGCAGTACAGATGTTCTAAGTTATGCATGAACTAAAATTAATAATTTATATTTACTTATACACATAATTCTGTTTAACTTTAAAATGTATCAAACAGATATGTAATTTCAGACAATAAACTATGTATCATATGTAACAAGTCATATAATCTTCATACAAACCATGCAAATTATATTCAGCTTTGTACTACTTTTTAGCACTACAAAGTTTGTGCAAAAAAACCTTACCGATATCATGTACTTGTGTTTTGAGTCCCTCCAGCACTAAACAAGTTAACTTTTCCCCCATCCACAACTGCAAAACAAATTGTAACTACATTACTAAGTAATTAATGAAAGTCGGGAAGTGAAAGATAAGAAAACTAAAGGACATCTGTCAAATAGTTTTTTTACAGATTTAATTCCCTATCAAAAAATATTTACCATGAAATTGTTCAAAGTATAAAAAAATAACTTGTTCAAATCAATCAAAAACCATGAACTCAAAAATACTATTAAGCTATTACTTTTGAAAAACAATAGCAAGTGTTAAATATTGTTAAACTGGGTTGCATAGTGTTTCAATTTTATGTCCTACCCCAGATTATAGTGGCATACAGAATATTTTGGAATGTAATATTCTAAATTGTTGGAGGAGGACTATTAAGGACTACACTGGTACTTTCTGGATTCTGAAATCTATTGTTTCCTTTACAGCACCTTGTGGATATAATGTATCATCAGAAAATGGCACAATTTACTCACCAGGATTTCCAGATGAATATCCGAATTCAAAGGACTGCACGTGGTTTATTTCTGTGCCGCAGGGTCATGGGGTTTATATTAACTTTACTTTACTCCAGACCGAACCAGTGAATGATTACATTGCAGTATGGTATGTGACCTGAAGTAAATAAATTGGTTTTAAATTGATTATTTTTTCCTTGACTCTGCAACTATGTAATGGATATGGAATTACAACTTGACATTTTTTAAGAAGTAAAATAATAACATATAAGGTCAGTACATGAATTTTGAAAACTAATCAATTTTAACAGATGGATACATATTGCACATTAAATGTGTAATCAATCATTTACTTTTTAGTTATCATTATACCTCTGCATGATGTACTGTATAATGATTGTGAGTTCGTATTAGAAATAGTCATGGAAATCTGCTTAATGTAGTGTGAAATATATTACAGTTACAGCAGTACAGTATGAAGAACATATATTGTATTCAGTAGAAAGACAGTTCTGTATTCAAAATGTAACTGTGCAACATTGAAAGCATCATAATAAATAGATAATTGTAGCTGGTATGTGTGATGTAATGGAATAATACATTAAATATATTTGAGTCCCATTGCAAAGCTGGAAGCCCACAGTGTTTGGAAATAAATATGTTAGAGCCCACATGATATTTTTGGATAACAGCTGCTTATCAGCATATATTATATATTGCCCATTTCACTAGAGGCCTATTTCCTGGTCAGTGTGCTCCATAACACTTACGCATCCAATTTATCAACCTAGAAATCAGAAGATAGTCAGTACACCAACTATGACCTCATAAAACGCCACCCAGTTGGAGGAGCTGCAGAAAATATAACACCACTTACATTCATAAAGTATTTAGTACAAAATCCAGCAACATTCATGTTAATAATGGTGCCCTAATTACATGTGAATGCAAACTAAACTTGGGACTTTCTATTATTTCCCTGTTTTCCAGTCTTTAATGCTCTACTGTGTGCACTGATAATCTTCTAGGTCCTTGTTCAGTAATTACAAGTTGTCATCTACAGAAAATACTATATTGCATAAGAATGTGTGCAAATAAAAAGGCTATATCACCGAATAACGTATTTTATGGCAAAAGGAAGGTCTGTCATGTGAGATCTTTCTAACTTTTTCAGAAATCTGATATTGAACACAAAAAAGGGAAATTAAACACCACACAGTATTGGCTTCAGAGAGCTAATTTGATAGACTTTGGTTAGAGAAGATGTACTGTAAAATAATACACTCAATTCAGTATTATTCTTATACAGTAGACCCAGGTGGTCAAAAATCTTCTGATAAAGGAAGAAAAGGCCACGAGTTAAATGATTTGAAACAGTCTCTCTGATGTACTTGAGCACACATCACAAAGGGATGAGGATTCCGTTAAAATACAGTCTTTTCTGCCTACAAAACAAGCCTAAAAGGAAAGCTTAAAGCCATCAAGGTCTCCTGGGTGACAACATGCTGCTTTCTTATATTCACATTGAGCAACACCTAAAGGCTCTTGTTACAGGTACTTATATAATGCAGTTGTAGGCTATTAGTCTTTTACAATGTACAGGATTATGCTCATTGTTCACATAAGGTCCAATTATTGACAAGAAGTTTAAAATGGTCGGTGAGGCCCAACATTCTTTTTTTTTTTTTTTCAACTGGAGTGGCAATAGCACAAACAAAGCTACACCCTTGAGGAACATTATTTTTTTATGAAATAACAATAAAAATTTGAGTATCTGTTCAAATGTTAAAATACTTAAACATGCATCCTAATCAAACTCATACTGCCAGAGGAGTTCAAATTATTACCTGATCTTTTATTTTATTTATTTTCTTTTACTAACAATTATTTTTTATTTTATTTTAAGGGATGGAGTTGACCAGAATTCGCCACAGCTGGGAGTTTTCAGTGGGAACACAGCTCTTGAAACAGCTTATAGCTACTCTAATCAAGTACTTTTTAAGTTTCACAGTGACTTCTCAACTGGTGGATTTTTTGTCCTTAATTTTCATGGTTAGTATTTGCTATCATACAAACACTTTAAGTGTAATTATTGCTATATTGTTTATTTCCTTAACAGTGGTATATATTCATATATTAAGAAATGATGTGAATATTTGTTTAACCCTTTGCGTAGCGGGAGGGCCACTGCACCAAAGTGCCACAGCCACTCCCGCACATTGTAATCACGTGACTAGGGTCACTGGTGACATGAACAGAAGAGGAGGGAATCATTGTCTTTCTGTTTCTGCTCTGGCCAGGTCGCATTCAGTGAACATTATCTTCCATTGAAAAACAAGCATAAAATGCATTACACACCCACTACGTCATGGGGCTTGGAGTGCCAGACCCTATGATGTGGCGGATACATCATGGGGAACTCAATGGGTTAATATCTGTTTTGTTACAATTGACATGTTTTGTATTGGGTATTATAATTTAGATGATTTTTTGATATTTCGTTTGGGAAGGAATGTTATCATTTCACAGTGAAGACATTCTGATAGCTGCACTGTAAGATTCCTGGTTTACTATAGAATACACCCTCCCTGTTTCTACAAAACACATAAACACCACTATGTGGTAAAACTTTTGCATTTATTATTTAAGTAATAATCTCCGAAGAACAGGGCATGACTGGCCAATACTGGGAGAGTTGACTTTAACCCAGCCAGGGCATTATTGGCCAGTAATGATTACCTATTATAGGCTAAATGTAGACTTTTTTCATAAACTAATAGGCACTTTTGTATGGATATATAAATTGGAACTACTGTACGCTGATGCACCTGTGTAGGAAAAATAAGTAAAGTAGCAAATGAGAGGGTAGAGAGGTGAGTGGGGGGTGGGAGAAGAGAGAGAGGGGAGGGGGGAGAAGAGAGAGAGAGGGGAGGGGGGAGAAGAGGCAGATGAGGTGGGGGGAGATGAGAGAGGTGGGGGGGCGAAGAGAGAGAGGTGAGGCAGGGGGAGAAGAGAGATAGGTGAGGGGGACAAGAGAGAGATGGGGAGAGAGGTGAGGGGGTGTGGAGGAGGTGAGGGAGTAGGGGAGGAAGAGAGAGAGGTGAGGGGGGAGAAGAGATAGGTGAGGGGAGAATAGAGAGGTGAGGGGGAGAGAGTTGAGGGAAGGTATAGAGGTTTGGGGGGAGAGAGCGAGGGGAGGGGTGGGGGGGGAGAGAGTGATGAAGGGGTGGGAGGATAGAGAGGTGAGGGGGGAGAAAGAGAGGTAGGGGGAGTAGAGAGAGGGGGAGATAGAGGTGGAGCAGGGGAGAAGAGAGAGAGGAGAGGGGGAGAAGGGATGTGATGGGGAACGAGAGAGAGGTGAGGGGTGAGGGTAGGGGGAGGAGGAGTTGAGGGGGAAAGTGATGAGCGGGAGAAGTGGGGGGATGGGGGAGTGGAGGGGAGTAGAGGGAAGTAGAGTAGAGGGGAGGGGGAGAGGCGGGTGAAGAAGAGTTGGGGAAGAGAAGTTGGGGGACAGTGATTTTAACTACAAACTAAATAAAGAAACAGATACAAATTACCTTAGCTGACGCTTTACAAGTTGTGGAAGAAATATTACTTTGTTGCAAATAACAAAGTTACTAGTTAGGACCCGCCAGCTTCTGACAACACTAGCAGCTGTGTGAGAGAGCCTGCATATGCTGCTCTGCTCTGCTCTTCTCTGCTCTGAGAGGAACAGAGATGCAGCTGGAGCTTGGACGGGAGAGGTATTTACTGTTAGCAGTTTTAAATGTGGCAGGTTTTTTTTTTCAAATTCTCAGCGCGTTCCCCCTGCATCTCTGAAAGGTGAATTGGCAAGTTGCCAAAAATTCTAGGCATTACTGAATGAATAATGCCCGGAATTCTAACCAATCAGAGAGCAGGGATATTAATAATGCCCCGAATTTTACAGCTTTCGCCTAAAATACAGTATAAACCTCATTCATGAAATTTAAACTGCAAATAAACTAATTTTGTCTGGCTAGATTCCATTCTTAACTGCAGTATGTCCAGCAGTCAGACAAGTCTTTGAGGTAAAAAACAAAGTCTTTCTCATACATATGCTCGCATGCTACTGTATCTCACAAATACCAGATCCAATTTGAACTCATTTTTTATGTTACACATAATCAGATGTATTGCAGACATTAACAAGACGCTCTGCATCAAACTTGGTGCATAATTGAATGAAAGATTTGACAAGTCTCCAATTAAACAAATGTTGATGCATGTGAAATTATGACATCATACGTACATAACATCTTCTGCATGGGTCATCACAGGGGACCTAATGTGTGGACCGAAACTTTGGTTTATGTGGACTTTAATACACTTTATTTAATTCACTTACTTGCATTGTGCTGTACTCCTTCACCTAGGTCTACTCTGTGACGGATGTCCTGGGTGATATACAGTGTATATATATATATATATATATTTTATATATATATATATATATATATATATATATATATATATATATATATATATATATATATATATATATATATATATATCACCCTTGCTGCAGTGAAAGCACTGTATGCTAGGTGATAATGGTTGAAATGAAGGGTTGCAGATCGGTCTAAGACATGTGCTCACAAGTGATATTCTTTATTTATATTCTTTATAGTGCAGTTCCTATTTAGAGTGGCTGTTCTGTCAGTCTGACAAGAGTGATAGTGACAAGGAAGAACCAGGGGAGCGTTGATACCTTAAAAAGAAATAAAATACATAGTGCAACACTGTAGCAATATATCAAATCGAGCTCCCAAAAGAGCACCTCTACTATATACAGACTAGAGGGCCACAGATGGAGGCTATACGGAGGAGGTGTAATCTCAAGGAAGGGAGACACACACGGAGCTCAGGTAAAAATCTCACAATTTATCCAAACACAATAAAAAATGGAGGCTTACAAGATCCCAATGGGATAACAGCATAGGACGTTGGTGATCGCAATATCACATAACAGCGTCTCTACTGCTTCAAACCGCCACGGTGCATCACAGCCTGGAGCCGACACATCACTTCAGGTCTTGGGGCCGATACGTCACTTCCGGTGTCGCCGCCGGTTGGAAAATGACTTCACGGGATTCCAGGCAATCTCTCCCTCTTAATCGTAGGGCCACGCTCTACGCGTTTCGTCGTTCTGAAACACGGCTTCGTCAGGAGTAGCAGTGACCTATTACAGGTGTCCTTATATACCCATAGTACTATCAATACCCTCTCCTCCTATAGGATAATTGATACAACATCCCTAATTTGTGGGCAGATGAACTAAATGCCTCAACAGACCAGGATGAATACATATTTAAATATTTATAACAATTATAACAATTTATTTATACATTCATAATAAAAGGTTTTAATAAAATGGATAAATCAACAATAAAAAGATTCTCCTTTGTATTCATAAGGAACGAATCACAAATAGAAAAATAGAAAATAGTTCACATTAATTCTATCATATACATAAATCGCTTAATTCTGTCCTACTCTTATTGGCTTTCTACAATACATAAGGAACGGCGATTGATGAATCTTGAAAATATGAGACAAAGAAAATTTGATTAAGAGACAACATGTGATCAAATTTCAAAGTCCTCATATATGAACATACACGACAATGGACCATATTCTTAAAAAAAGAAGCTCTTGGCCATTTCTATGGAACCAATATGTAAACGTTATTACTCTATCAGACACAGGTCGGATCACAAAAATGGGTTCAAGTCAAAGTAAAAATACCCAAAAACATGTGAAAAAGTAACAGATACATAATCCCATAAAAATCATATAAACTTTAATATACAAAAAATATGAACTATGCAAACAGATGCAAAAAAATGCAAAATTATAGAAAAACACCTAACTGAAAATCCACATTCAGGCCTTGAGGCACTAAGGTTTTTAGAGAAAAAATCCAAAAACTCTCTCTCTTTTTCAGTGAGACGTTCCTGTCCCCACCTCTCCAGTGGGGCAGTACGTGTTCCAGCACTGTGAACCTAAGGCCTGAAGTGTCACCCTGATGTTTTAAAATGAAATGGTGTGATAAAGAGTGCGTTGTAACACCTCTCCTCACATTACCAATGTGTTCCAGAATACGTGTTTTTACCGGCCGAGTGGTCTTTCCTACATATTGTAGCCCACATGGGCATTGTATTAGGTAAACCACGTATTCTGTCCTACATGCTACATGTAATGTGTTGTTAAATAGAAAACCTTTCTTTTGTAATATTTGACTGGAATCCAAATTTATCATCAGATCTATGTCTACACGCTAAGCATGTTGTACAGCCAAAAAAAACCTTAATTTGAGGTAACCACCTGTTCCCCTCTTTAGAGACTTTTTGCAAGCACTAGGTGCTAGTGTATTCTTTAGTGAATTAGCTTTTTTGAAAATAACCGTTTGTTGTTCAGGAACTATTTCACCCAAAATTGAGTCACTTTGTACAATGTGCCAGTGTTTACGTATAATTTTCACTATTTTATCAGATTGTCTATTAAAGTTAATATTAATATTACAAAAGAAATGTTTTCTATTAAACAACACATTACATGTAGGACAGAATACGTGGTTTACCTAATACAATGCCCATGTGGGCTACATGGGCATTGTACCACCACTCGGCCGGTAAAAACACGTATTCTGGAACACATTGGTAATGTGAGGAGAGGTGTTACAACGCACTCTTTATCACACCATTTCATTTTAAAACCTCAGGGTGACACTTCAGGCCTTAGGTTCACAGTGCTGGAACACGTACTGCCCCACTGGAAAGGTGGGGACAGGAACGTCTCACTGAAAAGGAGAGAGAGTTTTTGGATTTTTTCTCTAAAAACCTTTGTGCCTCAAGGCCTGAATGTGGATTTTCAGTTAGGTGTTTTTCTATAATTTTGCATTTTTTTTGCATTTTTTTGCATTTTTTTGCATTTTTTTGCATTTTTTTGCATCTGTTTGCATATTTCATATTTTTTGTATATTAAAGTTTATATGATTTTTATGGGATTATGTATCTGTTACTTTTTCACATGTTTTTGGGTATTTTTGCTTTGACTTGAGCCCATTTTTGTGATCCGACCTGTGTCTGATAGGGTACTAACGTTTACATATTGGTTTCATAGAAATGGTCAAGAGCTTCTTTTTTTAAGAATATGGTCCATTGTCGTGTATGTTCATATATGAGGACTTTGAAATTTGATCACATGTTGTCTCTTAATCAAATTTTCTTTGTCTCATATTTTCAAGATTCATCAATCGCCGTCCCTTATATATTGTAGAAAGCCAATAAGAGTAGGACAGAATTAAGCGATTTATGTATATGATAGAATTAATGTGAACTATTTTATATTTTTCTATTTGTGATTCGTTCCTTATGAATACAAAGGAGAATCTTTTTATTGTTGATTTATCCATTTAATTTAAACCTTTTTTTATGAATGTATAAATAAATTGTTATAATTGTTATAAATGTTTAAATATGTATTCATCCCGGTCTGTTGAGGCATTTAGTTCATCTGCCCACAAATTAGGGATGTTGTATCAATTATCCTATAGAAGGAGAGGGTATTGATAGTACTATGGGTATATAAGGACACCTGTAATAGGTCACTGCTACTCCTAACGAAGCCGTCATTCAGAATGGCGAAACGCGTAGAGCGTGACCCTACGATTGAGAGGGAGAGATTGCCTGGAATCCCATGAAGTCATTTTCCAACCAGCAGCGACACCGGAAGTGAAGTATCGGCCCCAAGACCGGAAGTTATGTGTCGGCACCAGGCTGTGATGCACCTTGGCGGTTTGAAGCAGTAGAGACGCTGTTATGTGATATTGCGATCACCAACGTCCTATGCTGTTATTCCATTGGGATCTTGTAAGCCTCTATTTTTTATTGTGTTTGGATAAATTGTGAGATTTTTACCTGAGCTCCGTGTGTGTCTCCCTTCCTTGAGATTACACCTCCTCCGTATAGCCTCCATCTGTGGCCCTCTAGTCTGTATATAGTAGAGGTGCTCTTTTGGGAGCTCGATTTGATATATTGCTACAGTGTTGCACTATGTATTTTATTTCTTTTTAAGGTATCAACGCTTCCCTGGTTCTTCCTTGTCTTTGTTCGTGTGGACCTTGAAACAGTCCTTCCAAGGGTTTGATTGTTTTTTTGTTCCTTTGTTTGCATATGATTTCATTTGCATTTTCTTTCACACTGTGTTTAAATTTTATTAGTATATATGTGCACTATGTTTAGTTGTTGAGATATTGAGCGCCATCTAGTGTGTTTTCTTTAAGAGTGATAGTGAGTTAGGAGGAGAGGTGTGATCAGCTCATGAGTAGAGCTGATCTAGCTACCGTTAGTGAGGTGGAACCAAATACCTCTCACCCTGCGTAGGGGATGAGGGAAGAGCTAGCCCCACTCTGGATGCCTTTGGTCCAGA
Source organism: Ascaphus truei (assembly GCF_040206685.1). Classification (NCBI taxonomy): domain Eukaryota; kingdom Metazoa; phylum Chordata; class Amphibia; order Anura; family Ascaphidae; genus Ascaphus; species Ascaphus truei. Next base: position 347,322,520 of record NC_134486.1, read on the forward strand.
GTGGTGTCAGGGAACATCACAAGGGAGAACAGTTAGTGGACTGTGCATCAACCGTACCTGTCGGCTGCTGCTGCTGCTGCCCAAGAGAATAAAGAGACTGCTGCTTTTAAAGATAATCCTTGTGTGAGACTGGAATCTCTAATTCCTGTGGGGAATCTCTGTGGTAAGGACTCCACCCTGCATTCTTGGGGCTTACTATAGATGGAGGCGCTGCACCATTGAACCAGAATGAAGGCATCCACCCCAGTAACCTGTTCCTGTTATCCCCCATGTCATCACGGGAGACTCAGGTCCTCCTGTTTCCAGCAGGTATGCACCACACAGAGACACCTAGCCAGACCCCAGAATACCTTAGGGGACCTGATCTGCGATTAAGGGGGGAAAAATGGGCTAGATTTGGAGGCGCTGCTGAGATTACTGAGAGCAACAGGACAGGTTTTCAGCGAAGCAGAGCTGAAAGATGTAGGTACACTTTCAGAGCAAGTGCTGCAGAAGGAAGGGTATTTTTGCAGACTAGGGTATTCAGGAGAGACCGTCCTCTCGCACAGTACACCCTAGGTGCCTTAGGAGGGTGATGTAAATTTTGAAAAAGAGGTTATAGCTGTTCTAGTCACCTTGACGCAGATAGTGTAGGATTCCTGTGGGGGTAGCCTGTTAACAAGGTCAGGGACTTCAGCATAGGGTCTGCACTATGAGTGGCCATAAGCAGGTTGACGCCCAGTACTTAGGAATGCCAAGTACACTAGCCAGTATCCAGAAAACACACCACAGAGTGCTTGTAATGCACCGTCAGCGAGTGCGGTGTACACGGAGAGAGTTCTGCTTAGCCTGGGGTATGCCATGCATTATTTTCATTGATTAGAGCACCATTAAGTGTAGTAAGTGTCTAGGAATGAGTTACACCATAGACACTGAGAGTAGCGCTGTCGTGGGTTTAGAGGGCTCACTAAAGATGGCGACGAGAGATACTTGTGCTCTGCGGGAAATGGAGGAGGTTAGAATGGTGACAGCTGCACCATTCACTGCAACGCGTGTTGCAGCCGATCCAAAATGGCGACTCCCGCCAAACCTAGATCACGCACGTGCTGCGTGCAAGCAGGCTGTAAGAGAAATGTGGCAAGAGATGTGCAGGGGTTTGGCGCCAAACCCAGATCCCCAGCCAAAAGAAGGGAGCGGCGTGAAAGCCAAAGCCACACCCACCTGTGCAATGACTGGCCGACGGACGAAGCCACGTCACACAAAGAGAGAGAGTGCCCCTCCGCTTGTTTCCACTAGAGGGAGGGGGCACACCAAGAACCAATCTCCACAGTCCTCCCCAGTGGAAGGAGGGACATGAAGTGAGGCTGAGGAACTTCACTTCTGCTTGACTGGAGAAGGAGAAGGAGCTAAGTGTGAGACCAGTAGGCTGAGCGAATCAACCCCTGCGCAAAAGATGGCTGCTTAAGCGTGACCACTTAGCAGCTTCCAGGAGGCTTCCTGGTTGTGGAGGTTGATGGCTGAGAATATCTGCGTTGCCTGTGCATCCAATGCAGGTCACCCGGACCGGCCCCAAGTACAACGGCACGGTGCCAACAGTGTGGCAAGTTCTACCTCTTGCCTATCGAGCCATGCCCTATAATAAAGACCGTGCGAGATGCCTCTCCAGCGACGCTGATCGAGATAGAGGAGGCGGAGGCTAAGGCTGCCCTGGTCCCATATGTCACCCCTGCAGTAGAGACCCAGGCCCAGCCACCAAGAGATGTCCCGACGGAGGAGAGCGCGACCGCCGTAGAGGTACTGGAGCGGGCCCGTTTCGTACCCATACATACTGGCGGTGCTGCAAGGACTCGAGGTGATTCCCAGCAGAGGAGCCGTTGCAGTCCTCGTCAGATGAAAGAGACAGCCTGTCATCGGTGCTGATGTGCCGGCCTGCGGACCACCCCAGCTGTAAAGAAGAAGTCCCACTTACCCCTGAGATGGAGCAGACGAGTCCGGAGACCCCCCGATGGCGAGCGCTGGTGCGGCCTGAACCGCATAGAAGTCCCATGGCCGTGGCGACTCCCAATGCGGCAGAGATGGGACCCGAGATGACTCCGGAGTTACCGCAGAGCTTCGCAAGACAGCGGAGCGGTAATAGAACACCACCACCCCCTTATTCCTGCCAGGGGAAGGAGGAACCTGTGGAGAGAGAAGGGCTTGAGGCCTACCTGCCCATCCGCGACCCTGATGGTCCACCACCACCCCGTCCGGTCCTCGACGCACTTCCGGTGCGAGACCAAGGAGCGGATGGAGATTCCGCGTGACCAGCGATGACGTCACTTCCGGGTCAGACTGGCGCCGAGGCCCAGAAGCTTTGATTGCTTCCATAAGGAGAGCTGGGCTGGAAGCCGAGTTCAAAGAGTTTAAAGCCCAAGAAGCCAAGCGAGGAGCCCGAAGTGCTGCCGAAAGAGCCAGTAAGAAAATACCTATAGGTTGTGGCATCGCCCGACTCAGAGACACTGTAATGGACTTTGGCGATCCCATGGTCACCGCCCCTAGCGCCATTGCCCCGGCCACCGCCCCTGCCCCGTCACGTGTCATGCCACCGGGTCCTAGTGGGAGTAAGCTGGATAAGACGCCCACGTTTTCAACTGATTGGCGGGATTGGGTGACAAGTGATGAGGATTCTGATGATGAGATACCATTTCCAAGTGTTGTACATGTACATAACCCCACTGTGTTTAATCCTGTTCCTAGAGGTAGGGTCCGACGGTCCCAGTCTACTGCAAAGCGGGTTCCGTAAGTCCCAAACCACCTAAGATGAACCCCATGATCTATAAGAATGTCATTAGAGGGAGGCGTAAAGGCTCGCACTCTACACAGGCAGCAACATCCGGTGTATCTTCCAAAGCAGAGTCTGAGGAAGGTATGAGTGTGTCATCCTCATATGAGCACCGAGATAAATGATGGGCACCGTTATTCACAGGGTATCATGAGGGGATGGACCGTACCAGATTTGGGTTAATAAAGAAAGATATTATAGATCACTGGTGGGAAGTAGGCACCTATTCTCCACAGGAGGTTGCCGACGAGTTAGATAACAGGTGGTGAGAAATTATGCAAAAGGTGATTACCCCCAAAGGCTCATCTATTCTGTACGGTGATGTTGCGCCTGAGGAGCCAAAGTTCTGGGTACTGCCAGGAAAGGCTGGGAACCGGAACCTTACAAAATTAAGTAGGGCAGACAGAGCCATAGCGGCGAGATACTGGCAATCTCATGGATTTGAGTTTCCATACGTGCCAGAGCCGATAATACAGGAGATCGAGGACCAGAGAGACACATGGCTCAGGGATGCAGTCCTTGAACACTTGAGGATTAAGTTTGGTAACACTACCTACATAAGGGAGGATAAAATATGTTCTGTGATAAAAGCTTGGAGTACAGGCAGGAATATATTTATGCATAACATCCTGTACAGACTGGAGAATGGGCCTGTACAACCCTTCTTTGTTAAAATTGTGGATCACAACGGGCGGGAAGTGAAGAAGCCTGATCCCCGTCATTACTATTGAGTTAGGGTTCTCCATGTTGGGAGTTTCCCATTGTGGTATGTCACCATCATGGGTGTTACAGTCTAGTGTACACGATATTGATTAACTATGTTCTGTATGTTCACCGGATGGTCCAGCAAATTATGTCCAAGTGTGGACCATTGGATTCCACCTGAGGGAGAGTGTAGCCCTGGTAAGAAATTGGGCTATAGTTCTATCCTCCTCCTGGTATAATCCCTGGTAAGGGCAGGTTGCCAGGAGTTATCATTGGTTTCCCCCACTTCAAGCACTGCCCTGAGTGGTGGAGGTAGGTCACCTGACCCTGTGTCAAAGCAAGAGACACAGGGGCGGTGCCTGCTGAGATCATAAAAGAGCAGTGCAGTTCCTATTTAGAGTGGCTGTTCTGTTAATCTAACAAGAGTGATAGTGAGTTAGGAGGAGAGGAGTGATTAGCTCATGAGTAGAGCTGATCTAGCTACAGTTAGTGAGGTGGAACCAAATACCTCTCACCCTGCGTAGGAGGTGAGGGAAGAGCTAGCCCCACTCTGGATGCCTTTGGTCCAGAGTGGTGTCAGGGAACATCACAAGGGAGAACAGTTAGTGGACTGTGCATCAACTGTACCTGTCGGCTGCTGCTGCTGCCCAAGAGAATAAAGAGACTGCTGCTTTTAAAGATAATCCTTGTGTGAGACTGGAATCTCTCATCCCTGTGGGGAATCTCTGTGGTAAGGATTCCACCCCGCATTCCTGGGGCTTACTATAGATGGAGGTGCTGCACCATTGAACCAGAATGAAGGCATCCACCTCAGTAACCTGTTCCTGTTATCCCCCATGTCATCGTGGGAGACTCAGGCCCTCCTGTTGCCAGTAGGTATGCACCACACAGAGACACCTAGCCAGACTCCAGAACACCTTAGGGGACCCGATCTGCGATTAAGGGGGGGAAGATGGACTATATATATATATATATATATATATATATATATATATATATATATATATATATATATATATATATATATATATATATATATATATATATATATACATAAAAGAAAAAAGCAGCGCCTCTATTAAGCTAAATCTATAAAGTTCATAAACCAAATAATATAATTAATGAATAATAATAACTAATATGTACCATATAGTAAAAATTACATATATATAACCAAATCAATCAAACTATAAACCAGAAAACAATATGATAATTGTATACATATAGATATATGACAAAAATAAATAAACAGAGAAACAAAAGGAATAAATGGATAATATAAGAGAAAAAAATGTATAAAAACCAGTCCTCAAAAATAAGTCCAGTAATGGTGTTGGTTCCTGTGTGGAGGGTCTCCGGCAGCTCTCAGTGTGGTCAAACCAAGTCCACAGTGAATCTAGGGGAAAAACAGGAAGAGAGAGCGCACGCCCATAGCGTAAAATAGTATTTTAATGAGGGGAGGGGGAGAGGGGGGATAAAAAATGCACTCACAAGGGTACAATAAAAACAAGCATTGTGTGATATAATCACCACCATCCGGTTCGTGTCTGCAGCATCTTGGGGCAGTCCCAGTATTGCAGTATCAGGATCGTAGTCCCAACAGGTATCCAGGGCAGATAGTATTCAATACAACTGTATTAGAGTCCTGGAAGATGGCTCCGTGTAGTACAGGCTTTTGCAGCAGTTGCGCATGGATCCGTCCGTTCCAGCGCTCGGTGATGACGTCAGTGTCAATGCGTCTGACGTGATGACGCTCCCTGACGCGTTTCGTCACTCTCGGGTAACTTTTTCAAGTTGAAAAAGTTACCCGAGAGTGACGAAACGCGTCAGGGAGCGTCATCACGTCAGACGCATTGACACTGACGTCATCACCGAGCGCTGGAACGGACGGATCCATGCGCAACTGCTGCAGAAGCCTGTACTACACGGAGCCATCTTCCAGGACTCTAATACAGTTGTATTGAATACTATCTGCCCTGGATACCTGTTGGGACTACGATCCTGATACTGCAATACTGGGACTGCCCCAAGACGCTGCAGACACGAACCGGATGGTGGTGATTATATCACACAATGCTTGTTTTTATTGTACCCTTGTGAGTGCATTTTTTATCCCCCCTCTCCCCCTCCCCTCATTAAAATACTATTTTATGCTATGGGAGTGCGCTCTCTCTTCCTGTTTTTCCCATATATATATACATATATATATATATATATATAATCTACTCGCTGAACCAATAAATCTATTCGCCAACTAGCCCCGCCCCCTAGCTCCACCCCATCCCCGCTTTTAAAAAAAGAAATTGAAAATTCCTAGTAAGAACTGATAAACATTCTTTTGACATAAAAAGATGCACAAAGCGCACTGGGGTAAAAAAGGATATATTGTAAATTGTAGAAGTAAAATCAAGGTAATTCCACTTACAGCGTACAAATACTTCCAACAAATTGTGTCAAGCTGGACCGCTTAGGAGTTCCACTATCCTGAAGTGTAGCACAAAGTCTTCCTCTCTGCAGGGTGAGTTAGCAGCCGTTGGGACGAATGCTCCCGCGCGCTGGGAGCAGCAGCTGTTCCGCGTCTCGCCACCTCTCTTCCTCCCGCTTCCAGGTACTGTACTGTAGACACAGTAATGTGTGCAGACCTCCGGATTACCAGTGCAAGGTAAGAGTTAGAAAATTCTCATGCATGGCCAATAATGGTGTAAATAACACCTAGGCCGAATTCATACAGGAATATAGTGCCACCTGACAAAGCTCTGTATTGAGTGAAAGTAGTAGTGGGTTTACTACTGAGTGTCCACCTGTGAGACTGTCTCTTGAAGTTGCCTATATTCCTATATGAAGTCGACCTAGGTGTTATTTACACCATTATTGGCCATGCACTCCCTCACAGAGAGAGACAGAGACACAGAGCCTGACTGACTGGGTGACTGACTGACTGACTGGGTGACTGACTGACTGAGTCAATGACTGGTTGACCGACTGGGTGGGTGACTGACTATGACTGACTGGATGGGTACTTCTGTAGTCCCGCACACACATTCTCCCCCCCCCCCCACGCTCACACTTCCCCCCCCCCACACACACACTCTCCCCTGCCCCCCCTCCTCCCCCCACACACAAGACCACCAGATAGCCAAAGATGGTAGAACCTGCAAGAACTCTGTACCGGTGTTCCAGCAAGGTTTTTACATTGCGGGGGGATAGGGAACTGATTCACTGCTAGTCAGCGGTCAAGTGCACACTTCAGCGTGGGAACAGGAGCTCCTAGTCGGATCTCCACTGCCCCACTAGCTGTTGTCTCTTCCCTGGCTTACCTCACCTCTGCCTCCGGCGGAAATCGGCCTTTGCCCCCTCTCCGCCGGTTGCCCAACTTGGCTGGATGCTGTGGCACTGAGCTCCGCCCAGGCTCCACTGCAGGGCCAATAACACTCGTCCCAGCCGTTGGCTCGCTCACGGTCATCGGGCCGCAGGTTTGCGGTCTTTGTGGGTCCGTGGCGGCCATCTCAGTATAGAGGGAGTCGAAGGCCACGTTGACGTGCTGACATGCAAAAAAAAAATCCTGACAGATCGCCAACATGCGTCTGCCTAATGAGGTAGAGGGATTTTTTTTTTTTTCGACCAGGGGGAAAAAAAATTTTGAGCAGGGGAATTGTAAGTTGCCAGCAGCCTAAATCCTATCGCCCGTTACGACCAGGCGACCGGTTTTGTCGAACACTGTATATGTGTATATATATATATATATATATCACATAGAAAAAGAAGAAAAAGCACTCCGTAATAATAGTCACTGGTGTGGGTGCAGATCCTATAATGAAGAATAAGCAATACGATACCGTTTGGAAACAAAATCAGCAGGCAGCACTACAGAATTGAACAAACAAGTGTATTGAAAAAATAAACACAAAACCAATATATATATATATATAAACTGCACTTTGTAGAAAGATCAAAAAAGCAGGCACACCAAAGGATACAATCTTTGTACCCTTTGGTATGCCTGCTTTTCTGACCTTTCTATATATATATATATATATATATATATATATATATATTGTAAAAAGAACAAAAGAGCCCCAAAAAAAGCACTCAAGTATGCCTCACATTACAAAACCACATTGTTTATTTGGAAAATGTCACAGAACATAAAGTAAAATTAAAAGCACAGAAAATAAAATACGGCATGGATCCCCTGAAAGGTGCAAACTTGATAGAAACCTCTAATCAGGGAGTAACCCTGAAAAACAATTCAGAAGTCTAATAGACAGATAGATACTGACAAAGTACCTGACAAGGTATATACCACGTAGCTATTAACAGACACAACTCAATAGTTAAGTAAGGTGGCTGTTAAGTAAGGCTGTTAAGTAAGGTCCCCTGTTTTGTCCCCCCCTTGGGACATTCTCATGGGCTTTGAGCTTGGCTCCTTGATTCCTCTATATACTCTGCTGAGTGCCTGACATAAGGTGAAGTAGCTTTTTATTGCTGTAACAGACTAAGGTGTGTTTTTCTGTGAGTATCTATGTGTTTTCATTGCTAACTTGCTGATATTGCTATGCTATACACTTGTCCCCAGAACCAGGGAGACAGCATTACTCTGTTACCCACAGTATCAGCCACCTTACTTAACTATTGAGTTGTGTCTGTTAATAGCTACGTGGTATATACCTTGTCAGGTACTTTGTCAGTATCTATCTGTCTATTAGACTTCTGAATTGTTTTTCAGGGTTACTCCCTGATTAGAGGTTTCTATCAAGTTTGCACCTTTCAGGGGATCCATGCCGTATTTTATTTTCTGTGCTTTTAATTTTACTTTATGTTCTGTGACATTTTCCAAATAAACAATGTGGTTTTGTAATGTGAGGCATACTTGAGTGCTTTTTTTGGGGCTCTTTTGTTCTTTTTACAATATTATATGCCCTTTTAGCACCACCGATAGATGATTACATCTCTATTTTCTTGTCGGTCTTGTAGTTGCCTTTATTTGTCATACGGATGCGGGGTCTTTTCTTTCTCTCACAAAATATATATATATATATATATATATATATATATATTATACAGTATATATAAAATAAAAAACAAATAGACGATACCGTTCTGTGGCTGACGAAATGCTTTTATTTGTGCGAGCATTCGAGATACTCGTATCTCTTCTTTCGGCGGTGTTACAATGGATAAAGCAAGAATGGATTTTACAGGTGCAGCGGCCATTATTTTAACAAATCACGCGGTGTATACCTTGGAATACCCATGTCATGGCGCGGGATTGCTTCCAACCGTACCGCCTTAAGACGCGAGTGCAAGCGAGTGCATAAAATGGCATTTTAGTGTTGTGGCTTTTAGACATCTGAAATTGACACAGTAGCACAGTACTATACACATTACAATTCACTAATTTCATTGCATTTAATTGCACACAATCCATGAAATTCAAACAAAGCAACCGCAATAAACACATGTGCCTGGGGCGATTGCCCGCGCTCATGTGCGTGGAGTACAGCAGCGCACACGAAAACGGCGCTGTGATTTCTTAAAATAATGGCCACTGCATCTGTACTTAAAAGCATTGCATCCTGGAATGTATCTGTGACTGAAGCCTATCCCTCCCCCTTGTGCAGTATCGGATTAATGACTTAAGGTGTTAAATGTCCCTGAATGTTAGTGATGTAAGAGTGTGTATGTGTGTGTGTGTGTGTGTGTGTGTATGTGTGTAAATATAAATTTATAAAGTGCACACAGTGTATACAGTGCTGCACAGGGGGGAGGGATAGGCTTCAGTCACAGATACATTCCAGGATGCACTGTTTTTAAGTAAAACACTTTCTTGCTTTATCTATTGTAACACTGCCGTAAGAAGAGATCAGTGTATCTCGAAAGCACAAATAAAAGCATTTTGTTAGCCACAGAAAGGTATCATCTATTTGTTTTTGATTATTAAGCTCGGCTAGCATAATACAGATACCTCTACATTATATATAAATAAATAAATATGTCTGTGTAAACTTGAACTTTAGAATGAAGCTATACAATTGGAAAAAAAAATGTCCTTGTGTTAATCTAAATATGTGAAAATATGCATCTTTCAAATTTGCCTATAAATCAAAGGAACATTTATTATGTGATATATAAGGCAATAAAACATTGTGTACATAAATATGAGCATAACATATGATATCAGCATGTGTTCATTTTTTATGTGTTCAAAATGTGCAAACTACAGAAATTTATCAAGATTTGCAAATATTTTCAAATTTACGATGATGTATTGGTAAATATTTGCTTTCCTTTGCAGCATACCAACATAAGAAATGCCAGCCTCCGGCAACTGTGGCAGAGGCTGATATCATTTCAGATGATGATGATTTTGAAATAGGTATTGCATAATTGTTTTGTGTTTTCTTAAATAGATTGGCTTTTTCTATTTACTCTTACACTGTTATTTATTTATAAAATATTTTACCAGGAAGTAATACATTGAGAGTTACCTCTCGTTTTCAAGTATATCCTGGGCACAGAGTTATGATGATAAATAATATATGGTTATAAATACATAGTTACATAAGTGAACAGGATATACATTATATACAAGACATTGCATGCACAGTTAAAGATAATACAAATGATAGAAGTATGTAACAGTTCAGACCAGATTAAAATGTAAGACAACTTTAGTTTTAGTTAAGGAAGATTCATGTATTTTCATGTAATTTTTTATTCTGTATACCGTGTTATTTTATGTAATAACAAGTATTGACTCCATAGTAAAGTATTGACTGGCTGCATAATGCATTTTATTGCAATTTGATTAAGCTGATTGACATTAACTCTTTTTGTTGCTTAAGTACAGTTTCCTTTGCATACATGCATTCCGCATGCAGACATCCATTGCTAATTTAATAAGGTGCAAGGTATGGTTTCTACTGCATGGAAAGGTTTTAGTTTATATATAGACCTATACCTGTCCCAACATTACTAAGATGAGGCATAAAACATAATAAAGAGAATACAATGACATACAGTACAGGAAAAAAAACCTACTGTAGAATGGCCAGGGCAAAAAAAGCATAGAGGTTGCATACTTCCCACAATGGGTGTATGCACTGAAAACTATTAATGTGTGAATGTCTTCAGATGTGCTTTGTGAAAACGTTCGCAAATATTTTTTTTATTGCAAAATGCAAACAGCCCGATTGCTCAAACTCTTTGCCAAAACATTGGATATTTTTCTTCAGAATTTTGAAAATAGGGCTGTATATACAGGATCATAAAGGATACATTTCTTTGGCTTGCAAACTTCAAGGAAAAAAATTTGCACAGCTTTGCTGTATACCCAATAAATAATATTAACTGTTTTCTTTATATAAAAATAGTAAATGTATACAGATGTAGCAAGACTTTCTGCGATAATCCTCTGTGTCCGGCGCAGCCGTGGTCGCGGAGCTGAAGGCAATACGTTCTTGCTACTGCTGCGGCCGAGTTTATTCGAGCATTTGCCCGTTCTCGGCCGCAGCAGTTACCTGGCGCGCGCCGGAGGGTGCCGGGCGCGCGCCGCCGGGTCCCCCGGAACCCCCTGCCGCCGTCCCACACATCGCGGGACACCAGGGCTCCCTCGGGGAGCCCTGGACGCGCGTGCAGGGGGCGCAGGCACCCAATGACGCGTGACCGCGCATCGGTGACGCGCGGCACGCCGAGGGGCTGCCACTTGCAAGCCGGGAAATCTCCCGGCTTGCGGAACTGGCCACACTTCAATAAAGTGTGTCGCCAGTGTACATCTGTAAGTATGCATCCTTCAGCCTGCTTTTATTCTCTGTTTAAAAGCCAGACCTAAAGTGTTCTTTATTTTTTCAGGAGATTTTGTAAAATATCGGTGCCGCCCAGGGCTCACATTGGTTGGGAATGATATGATAACCTGTAAATTGAATGCTCAATTGCAGTTTGAGGGCTCTCTGCCAGTCTGTGAAGGTAAGGGTCATTTTTTTTTCTTAAAACCTAAAAAATGTACAGTATTATTAGGAGTGAAGACATTTTCTCCAACATTAATATTAATCTAAAATGTTAGCATGATTCCTGATTTTTTAAATATGCTTTACAACAGAAGTATAATTTCCCACGTGGCTTCCTTGACTGGTAAATGTTATTAATTGCTGGCTTTTCTTCTCCACATTGTCAGTCACTGCAAATATAATACAATGCAGCCACCAGTATTAGAACTCTTGACTGAGAAATTCTGGGGCAGTCTCACAGTAAATGCCTCAACACTCCTCAACATTGTAGCAACATTTCTGTGAGATTCTTAATGGCCCATAAGACTAACACAGCGGGGTTTCAGTTTGAATGGGACTGCAGGGACTCCCCGCTGTGTTAATCCGATGGGCCATTAAGAATCTCACAGAAATGTTGAGGCATTTACTGTGAGACTGCCCCAGAATCTTCCAGAATTTCCCAGGTACAAGCGTTCTAATACTGGTGGCTGCATCTGTATGTAAAATAAAACTGAAGTCCTGATATGAAAAGTACAAGGATAACCAAGTTATTGTAATAAAGATATTATAGACCCATATTTATTAGGTGGTATTATTTGTTGCACCACAATATTCACAAAGTCTAACACACATACACACACACACACACACACACACACACACACACACACACACACACACACACACACACACACACACACACACACACACACACACACACATACATATATATATATATTTTAATTATTATTAATAAAAGTAAAATAAAAATCTAGTGCCAAAAGTGCATGGTTTGTTCCCTTCTGTTAATAAAATGTTGTCTTCTTTTTTGTTATTCAATAATAATAAAAATGCAATCCTTTCTGTTCCCATGGAAACTCTTTTTCCCAGATTGAAAATGTGTATGCAATAGCTTGGAAAGTACTGTATTAATAGAGTCCAAAATGTTGAAATTTACAAAAAGTATATTCATTCTCTACAAACTCTTATGACGATCACAGTGCATGGGGAAAAATAGTGGCAGCCTCAGTCTCCACTCAACTAGCCCAAAAGAATTCAAAGAGAGAGAGAGGAGTTCCCAGAACACAATGAAGAAATAAAATGAAAAAATGTTTCAAATACCTCTAATCTTGCATAATATCAATGTTTGCAGTTTATCCTGGCCCTTCATGCTTTGTCATTGGAGAATGTAGCACACTTTCCCCCACCCCCTGGGAGATATGGTGGCTAGTGTGTATGTGCTGCTTTACCTGGAGCTTAAAGGATGTCTGAGCCTCTGCTGCTGGGAGCCTAGGGTGTACCTGTTCCGTTGGTCGACAGCGCCTCCACCTGCGCGGGATCCTAACAGTGTGGGATAACCCCTTGCAGGACAATAATGAATACACACTTGTATAATATAACCTGTTTACTGTACACATATAACTAATATTAATATAGAACCACTCAGGCCTCGCAGGGCCACAATCACACACCGTGCCCCACACCCCAATGATATAGTCCCCACACCTATGGGGCCCTTGGGCACCCAACCACCCACCCAGTGTCCACGAGTTGCAACCCCGCCCAAATGTGTAGGTCAGTGCTGCCCACTAGAACTGAGGTGTACATTGGTGCACTTGTTGAATTAGGTACCTGTCGGGCGCGCTGTAGCTGTAGGATGGGATCCACGGATCCAGAGTGGTGAACCGCGATGCCACTGCCCCTATGGTGGGTGGGTCCCGCGTGGATTGTACCACCTTTAATAGTCTCTGTAGTAGCAGGTGTTTGGTCCCACACAAGATTTCACAAAAGGATGTTATTACGTTATATATGGTGAAAGTATACTAACGAGGAGTGCTTTTGAGCACTGGACTGTGAGCAGTGTGCTGCTCGGTTTGTGCTTGAGGCCAGGATGCAACTGTGTCCTATTTTGGTCCCTATCACTGGTGCTACAGGGGCAGTGTCCCTATCTACTGGGCCTGTTCCTGCAGCAACCACATGCTGAAAGTGGAGTCGGGCCTAACAGGGGGTATCTGGCCTAGTGCAGGTGCCACAGACACCTGCACACACAACCTACCCCTTCCTTGTCCCAGCTGCGACTGACGTGATTCTTAGCATGTGAAAAGTATTTATCTGGCCACAGGGGTTTGCTGCAGCCCGATTGGCTAGCTTGCGCCATGTGATCTAGCAGCCACAGTGGCTGTTAGGTGTTGTAGTCCCCCGGCAGAGCTTTTGGGTGTAATGGCCGCCGCTCAGGACCTCCTGTGCATGCGCGGGGTGTAACAAGATGGCCGCCGCACTTGGACACCTATTGCGCATGCGCAACTGCTTCTGCGCATACGCGAACATATCTAAGATGGCGACGCCCTGCTAAGGGAGCCACCGGTAGCCTCCGTCGATTCGATCGCCTCTTCACTGGCATCGCGTTCCCACGCTGTGTGGAGGTGAGTGAGGTGGACCGGGGGAAAGCCCCAGCTACAAGAATATTTAGAGATAGAAACACAGTGCTAATATGATATGACTTGCAACATGGTTTTGAAGACATACAGGAATTCATTTTGGAAATTACCATTTTGACTAAAGATCATATCTAAAACAATTTTAACCATCATGTGTGTGTTAAACTCTGCTACTAATGTAGAAAACATTGCTTTCTAGACAAAAACACCTTACCACTTGGGTATCCAAGGAAGACTGTAAATCATTTAAAAAAAAAAAAAAAACTTTATTAGATAGCATATGATGCATGTTTAACAGAGATTAATTGGATATGGAAAATTTAGCCTTTACCAAGACAGTTAATCTCAATATAGTACAGGCAATACAGATATTTGCGCTTTTACAGATAAAAAGGCAATTTCCAATGGTTTGAAGGATGTTAGCAACTTATGTCAAGCAATATGAATATCTGATCTATACTTTTTAAGATATTGATCCTGGGAGAAGGACCTTAAATTCTGATAAAACAAAGGAATTGGAAAGCAATATCTTGTGTATATGCGCAGTTTGCTGCTTTTGGACAATCGTGGTGACATTAATGAGCAGAGATAAAATTGGTGGCAAAATGATTGAGCCTTCCATGTGCATTTGTGCACATGAGAACTTTACATAGTTACATAGTTACAAAGTTAGATTATAGGTGAGGTTTAAAAAAACATACGTCCATCAAGTTCATCTATGCTAAATTTGGATGACAGATACTTTATCCTATATTAGTACTTACAGTATATTGATCCAAAGGAAGGCAAACAAAGAAACAAACCCAGTGAAATATCATCTAATGATATCTCATAAATGGAAAAATAAATTCCCCCCTGACACCAAATATTTCAGATTACTACATGGATAAACATCCTTAACATGTTAACTTATTTGGTATATCCCTGTATACTTTTTCTTTCTAAAAAGATGTCCGACCCTTTTTTTTGAAGATATCTATTGTACCTGCTATCACAGTCTCCATAGGTCATACATTCAAAATGTTAACTGCACTTACTGTAAAGAACCCTTTCCTTTGTTGTTGGTGAAATCTCCTTTCCTCCAACCTTACATCATTTGTACTGTTCTGGGGATGAATAGTTATTTTAAAAGCTCCTTGTATTGTCCCCGAATATTTTTGTATATACAGCTGAACCCTGTTATAACGCTGTGCTTACCCAGAGCAGGGTGCTGGGATCTGACACCACGGGTCAGCCATTGCGCACGGGGGGGGGGGGTGTCTGTCTCTGTGTGTCTGTCTCTCTGTGTGTAGGTAGCAATAAAACATTTAATAGAAGACAAAAAAATGGTCACCGCGATCAGGGAACCCAGCGGAACCCCCACGCAGGGGAGGAGGGGGACACATGAAACCACAGGTATTTAACACTTTCCAATGCTGCTGTGTGTGTGTGTGTGTGTATGTGTTCAATAGAAAGGCTGAAAATACTGCTGGGAGCCTTAATAGCTAGACCAGTCAATCCAGTGCTGCACAGAGTACATAATTAAGCTACTGCACCGACACACTTTATTCGAGCAAATACCCGGTATGTACCTGGCAGATACCTGGAATGCGCCACTCCTAACCTCTGACAAGCCCCGTTGCATTTGCCTTCCCAGCCTGGGTTCATGCCTGGCTGATGGGCGGCTGATCTGTTAAATGATAATGATTAGGATTTAATAGGCTGCAATGCTTCGCGTGTCTACCAGATGGCATAAATTCATGAATTGTAATGCAGTTTATATATATATACTGTGCAGTATTGCAGCCAGCGGGAATAAAATGCTTCAATCCCTGCTTGGAAAATAACTCAATGTACTCGGGCAGAAAACAGTCACAAACCTCAATACACCCGGGTATACCCGAATTCGTGGCACTAGCCAAGCTCGAATAAAGTGTGTCGCCAGTGTATTTGAAAGCTGTTACGCCGATGCTCGCCACAAACCGGGACCGGACCGCGGGGCTGAGGTGGGGTTATATAATCACCGACCTTAGTCCACGCAGACTGATCCGGAGTGCGCAGTTCGTAGTCGTACATCGCAGGGTCAGGATTGGAAAAGGCAGCATCGTCGTTATTGAAGCCAAAGTCGGGGTAGGAGAAGACAGGACAATCGATGGCCGAAGCAGGGTCAGGATAGAAGACATCCGGGTGGTCGTAGTCGTAGCAAGGAATCGGCAAGAGGCAGACAGGAGTTCCCTGCTTCAGCTTAGGAGCGTGAGCGCGGGAGTGGCCTCTGCGCGAGGAGCGGCCTCGGCCCATGACGCCGGTCTCAGCAGGGGGAGACAGCAGGCTGGCCGAAGTACACCACTGGGCAGCATCGGGGAAACCAACGCTTCAGCGCGGAAGTCCAAGGCAGGCCACTGCATAGAGATAGCAGCAGGCCGCAGGAAACTAGGGGTAGCCACTGCTAGGAGTGAATGCAGCAGGTACCAGGAAATAGGGGTAACCACTGCTAGGAGTGACTGCAGCAGGTACCAGTGCTGGCAACAACACTTCATCACAGGAGACAGGAACAGGCCTCTGGATACTCAGGAACTTGGAAGGTAAGAACGCTAGGAGAGAGGCCTGGGGCGGTTTGTGGCAGAGACAGTAACGTCCCAGGTAGGAGTTATGCTCGGCACTGGTTCAGTGCCGACGCCCAGGATATAAAGGGCGGAGATCGAATCACAGGAGGAGGGTGTGTGAGTATTCCTCCAATGCTGAAGCACAGGGCAGAAGCTGCAATGAGAAGCAGCACATGTGCCATAGATTGCCAGAGGAAGCTTGCAACTGCATAGGTTTGCAAGGCTATAGTCAAAGCCAGTAGTGGATTCCTTACAATAGCCTACTGAACAACAGAGCCAAGGAATAACTGCCCAGGCAAAGAGTAGCTACTGTATATCAAGTACCAAATATCTTAGTAGAGGTGCAGATGTAAAAGAACAGACTCAGTGACATTTAATAATATATTTAATCCCTCAATTTGGCTAACGCTGTGTGTGAGGGGCTCATCCCAAGGAGTCTGTTCTATTGAATTATTATAGTTCATATTATATATATGTGATATATATACTCCATATTCAACCCCTATTTGGGAGGTTTGATTTATCTATCACTGCTGTGTGGCTTATACCTTCCTTGATGTGAGCTAGCCGCATCATTGATGCATTGAGATTACAGTGCCATTCCTTCTGCTAATCAAAAGTGGCTATTACTGGGGTACATGTTAGCACTATCTATTAGCTACATGTCCCCTATTCCATCGATTCACCATTATTAGTATATTATATATTTGCAGTCACGTCAACCCTCATTGATGCCATTAGTTTATATATATTCCTAATATTATTATTAATATCATACCATATACTTATGCCATCATATACCCCTATTCTTTGAGTTGAGTACTCTCCTTTTGAGGTTCTATTTGTACCTGAGTTACTCCTCATTGGATTTGGACCACTCTGTCCCACCCTATACACTTTATAATTGCTGTATAGATATTCATTACAGTGGCACATGGTTTATGAATCATAATAAAGGTAACATTTTTTTAGGTGGTGTGCAACCATGTGAATTCTTTGAGAATGCACATCTTGTGCCCTCTATTTTTGTTTTCAGAAATAAGTACAGTTGATTTTTAATTAGGCACAGGATCCCCCCAAAAAAACAGATGCTGTACCTGCTAAATAGATAGACATGTTCAAAATGTGTCTCTTATGGTCAGCTTAAAAGCCAAATCAGGCTTGATATACACCCATCATAGCACTTTCATTTATCAAAGAAAGAAAAGAAAATTTTAATTGTTTAGTGGAATTTTGCACCAAGTGGTGTGTATTAAAAAAAAAGTAATAATGCAAGTATTTACTTAATTTTGATGCCTTTTTTTTCAACGTATGCCGATTTAGAGAGAGAGAGCCATTAAATGCATTCATTGATTTATATAGAACAGATGCAATAACAAAAAATGATGCAGTATAACAATAATGGTGTGTGTGTGTGTGTGTGTGTGTGTGTGTGTGTGTGTGTGTGTGTGTGTGTGTGTGTGTGTGTGTGTGTGTGTGTGTGTGTGTGTGTGTGTGTGTGTGTGTGTGTGTGGTGTTTGTGTGTGGCCGGAAATGGCAAATCTTGGAAGTTTGCCACAAACAAAAAATTATATATTTTTTTAAACGGGAGCCACGCTAACACCACATTATATGCGGATCCGCATTGTAGCAGATCACGCTATAACTGGGTTGAGCTGTAGTTATCATATCCCGTCTTAGACACCTTTTTTGTAATTTAACCAAATCTTATTTAGCTAGCTTCTCCTCATAAATCAGATTATCCATCCCTTTTATTTAATTTGGTGGCTCTTGTCTGCCCATTTCTTGTTCCATAATGTTTTTTTTTATAGAGTGGGACCCCAAAAAATACTCTGTATTCAATGTGTGGTCTTAACAATGCTTTATAGGGGGGCATAATTATGTTTACTTCGCTTGTATCCATTCCTGTTTAATGCAAGATACATTTTATCTGCTGTTGCAGCTACTGCATGACATTGGGCACAATGGCTAAGCCTGCTATCTACAATTACTCCTATATCTTTCTCCACCAATGATTTGCCTAATTTATCCCCATTTAATTTGAAAGATACATGTTTTTTCTTGTTTCTCAATAGCATAATATTAACATGGTAACACAACACTTACCGTAAATTTAGAGAAATAAAGGATTACTTGTTGCATAGGGGAAGGCAATACCAGAAAAAACACTTGAATCGTGACCACACGGGGTCACTGTAGCCCCAACAAATTGCGCTCAGGGTATACACATAGGGAAAAATATACATCTGAACCCCGTATAACGTGGTGCTCAGGGGCCGCAGAATGAGACCACGTTATAACTGGGATCGTGTTTTAACTGGGATCGTGAAATGGCTGCCATGATCAACGAGGACTTACCTGGCCTCTGCAGCTCTCGCCTCTCCCTGCTTCATCTGGCTGCGTGCATGTGCAGTGCATACTTACACTTTCGAGCTCAGTGGAGAGACACATGACCCTTCTCTGACCAATGACAGCCCAACAGTGAATACATTTGATATAATACACATACAGAAATCGAACCCATGATGTTTCATATGGTAGTACAATTCTCTAGCTACTACACCACAGGTGTGATGACTCTCACTCTATAAATAAACTTAACATCTACTGCACTGCACCACCACTGTACACTGGCGACACACTTTATTCGAGCTTGGCTAGTCCCACGAATTCGGGTATACCCGGGTGTATTGAGGTTTGTGACTGTTTTCTGCCCGAGTACATTGGGTTATTTTCCAGGCAGGGATTGAAGCATTTTATTCCTGCTGGCTGCAATACTGCACAGTATATATATATATATACTGCATTACAATTCATGAATTTATGCCATCTGGTAGACACGCGAAGCATTGCAGCCTATTAAATCCTAATCATTATCATTTAACAGATCAGCCGCCCGTCAGCCAGGCATGAACCCAGGCTGGGAAGGCAAATGCAACGGGGCTTGTCAGAGGTGAGGAGCGGCGCATTCCAGGTATCTGCCAGGTACATACTGGGTATTTGCTCGAATAAAGTGTGTCGGTGCAGTAGATGTTAAGTATGTTTATAGAGTCAGGTTGGTCAGAGAAGGGTCATGTGACCCTCCTCTGTGTTCGTAAGTGTAGAAGCAGCCTGCAGATGCCAGGTAAGTCAATACGACATTGAATGTTATTTAAAAAAAAAAAAAAACCCTTGGAGATGTTTTTAAATCGGGAGCCACACTGATACCGCGTTATCCATCGATTCCACGCTGTAGCGGATTGCGCTATAATGGGGTTGAGCTATATATAACAATATACAGTATACAGTGAGATACCTACCATCTACATATGCCTCCGTCTTTTCGCTGGGGATTTTAATTCTCACTGTATATATTGTCACGTCTTTCGTCGGGTTGCATTATTAATTAAAGTTTATTGTTTTTTTTAAACACATATGCTATTCTTCCGTGTGGCCTCCTTGCTACTACCTCGTGAATTTATTTGAGGTGGTTTTGCATTCCAATTTATGGTCATTAACATATGTTCTACATATGTTTTTCCCTATGTGTATACTCTGAGTGCAATTCCTTGGAGCTACAATGACCCCTTGTGGTCACGATTCAAATGTTTCACAACTGCATAACCTTACATTTATTTGTATTAAACCTTGTCTGCCAGTTCCAGTCATCTTCCCAAGTTTCCAGTCTATCCAAGTCCGTCTGTAGATAAATTAAATCCTGCTCTAATTCTACTATAATATCTTACACCATTTAGTGTCATCAGCAAAGATGGAGACTTTGCGATCTATGCCCACCTCAAGGTAATTAATAAACAAGTTAAAAAATAGGGGTCCCAGTACTGATCCTTGAGGTACTCTACTCACAACTTGAGTCCATCCTGAAAACATTCCATTTACGACAACTTTGTTGTTTATCATTCAGCCAGTTTTTAATCCAGGTGCACGAATTTTACTGAGAATTTGCTTTATTTTATACACTAACCTCGTGTGGAACCGTATGAAAAGCCTTTGCAAAATGTAAGTGCTGTAGAACATATCAACTGCATTACCCTGGTCTAAATTTCTATTTACCTCCTCAAAGAAACTAATAAAATTATTTTGGCACAACCTATCCTTCATGAATCCATGCTGACTATTACTAATAATTTTGTTTTTCCATTAGGTATTCTTGAATATTATCCCATATTAAACCTTCAAGTAACTTCCCCACTATTGATGTTAGGCTTACAGGTCTGTAATTCCCCAGTTGTGATCTAGCTCCCTTTTTAAATATAGGCACTACATCTGCTTTACGCCAATCTTGTGGTACTGAGTTTGTGGAAATGGAGTCCTTGAATATTAAATTTAATGGTTTGGCTATTAGTCAACTTAGCACCTTAAGAACTCTTGCATGTATGCCATCGGGGCCAGGTGCCTTATTTACTTAAATTTGATCACTCACCTATGTACTTCTTCCTCCGTTAACTAATTGTTCTTTAATATAGAGGTGGTGACGTCCTCCTATGGCACTATTATTGCAATTGATTCTTCCCTGGTAAATACAAAAGCAAATAATGTGTTTAATATCTCTGCTTCATCCTTATCTCCAATAAGTTGCCTGCCCATCTCACACTGAAAGAGACCTATATTTTGTTGGGTTTCTATTTTTTTTTTTATTAAGGTACTTAAATAACTTTTAGGGTTTATCTTGCTTTCTGTTGCAATCCTTTTTTCAGTTTCAATTGTTGTTCATTTTATTGCACTTTTACAACTTTTGTTACATTCGTTATAATTCTAATATTTATTACACAAGGGTATACACTGATATGTTTGCTTTTCTAACAATATTTTAAAGACTGCCCATTTATCTTCCACATTTCCCTTGCAAAAACATCATCCCAATTAATTTTTTTGTTGATTATTCCTCAATTTATTAAAATCTGCCTTCCTAAAATGTAAAGTCTTTATTGAACCCATGTAATATGTTTTTTTTTATCATTTATTTCAAATGAGACCGTTATGATCACTATTACCAAATGTTCCTGGACTTGAATATTTGCTATTACTTTTACAATGTTTGATATGACCAAATCCAGTATTGCCCCTCTCCTGGTTTGTTCCTCAAAATTGGTGTCATTTATTGTCATTAAGCATCCCTAAAAACCTGTTTTCTTTCATTGTAATTCTAATCTCATTGCCCCAGTCTATGTCCGGATAATTAAAATCCCCCATTATGCAAACATGACCCAGTTTTGATGCCTTCTCCATTTGCAAAAGTATTTTAGCTTCCTCAATCTCACAGATATTTGGTGGTTTATAGCATATCCCTACAAACATTTCCTTTGTATTTTTACCTCCACTGCTAATTTCTGTCCACACGGTCTCTACATTTTCATCATTTCCTTCATAAACATCTTCTCTTATGACAAGTTTTATATCCAGTTTAACATAAATATACTCTACCTCCTCTTCTATTTGCTTGATCCTTCCGAAAAAAAAGAATAACCCTCTAAATTAACTGCCCTGTCATGAGTTTCATCCCACCCATGTTTCTTTACTGCCAATGATTTCATACTGCTCCCTTGTACATATTTATTAAATCTCCTCCATTTTATCTGTCAGGCCTCTTACTTTAGCAAGCATTCATTTAAGTTTTTTCCAGTCTGTACTATCTTATCTGCTCCAAATGGATTTAGTCTTTAGACTTTTCTAGTGTTATATGTAATTAATATGGGTGTCTCCCTGTTTGCCAAACTCCCACTTGCCCCAATCCACCTCCATGACCCCTAGCTATGTCCCCATCCCTATCTATTCTATGTAGATCATTATCTGTTTTTTTTTGTCCCTCTCCCCTCCATTTATTTTTTATAATTTTATTATCATTTATTTGTGAAGTGCCAACATATTCCGCAGCGCGGTTCAATGGGGAACAGAGTTATGTGTATTACAAAAATATGTTACATACAGGTGGGCACAAACATGCACAAACAGATGCAAAGTGGTGATGATGGCTCTGTTCTTGAGAGCTTACAATCTTTAGAGTTTACATTACAATATGTGTAAAACGCACAGAAAATATATTTGATCCATATTTGTATGGTCATTCACTATGTTTTAGCTATGTTTGTATGGGTTTTGCCAAAACAGTAAACTCTTTGGAGGATTTAACAATAACGTTTATAATCATGATGAAAAAAAATATAAATATATATTATCAATTTATAGACAAGATGCTTATGAACTGCCTAAGATGCCGGCATAGATAAGTCATTTAACATTGGATATTAAGTCTATAAGTCATTCAGCACTGACTGCATAAGACATACCTTTTGCAGTATTTTATTTTTTAACAACTTCCTGAAAGAAATAATAATTATATTTTTGTCATTGATCATTCGTTTAAAGAAAGTGTATTGTCTGCTGTTTGGAGAAAAGGTCTATAATTATATTGCCTGGCAGAAAAGCATCCATTGCCAAAGTTGGAATGATTCCTAGATCCTGTTTCACTGAGTAACATGTCTGGTTTTTACTACCTTCCGCATCTCAAGTACAATTTGCACATGAAGAATCACTAACAATTTAAAAGACATAAATTGCTTTAACATAGCTGTATTACAGATGTAGTAAACGTTATTACACCTATTGACACAGAATAACGCAAGAAATAATTAGATAAACATTGCATGTGTTAAGGAGATAATGCATTACTACTGTTTTCAATGTTGCTCACTGTAAAACTTGTGGTAATAACGCAGCATATTTAACACATTGATTTGTATTAATGGGAGGGACAAATTTGAAAATGTCTGTGTATATGTGTATATATGTGCACTCCAAAAGGGATAAAGCTGGTCTGGGAAAGTAGCATAGAGCAAAATAGATAGACCGGCTCATACAGAGTTTATACTCATCCTGTTAATAAATCCCTTTAAATTCAGACTGTGTGTGCTGGTCTAACTATTTTGCTATACGGTATGTAAGTATATACTGTTACGCCGATGCTCGCCACAAACCGGGACCGGACCGCGGGGCTGAGGTGGGGTTATATAATCACCGACCTGAGTCCACGCAGACTGATCCGGAGTGCGCAGTTCGTAGTCGTACATCGCAGGGTCAGGATTGGAGAAGGCAGCATCGTCGTTATGGAAGCAGGAGTTCGGCAACAGGTAGTCAGGATTTCCCCGCTTCAGCTTAGGAGCGTGAGCGCGGGGGTGGCTTCTGCGCGAGGAGCGGCCCCGGCCCATGACGCCGATCTCAGCAGGAGGAGACAGCAGGCTGGCCGAAGTTCACCGCAGGGCAGCGTCGGGTAGAACCAACGCTTCAGCGCAGAAGTCCAAGGCAGGTCACTGCAAGAGGATCGCAGCAAGCCGCAGGAAAGGAAGGGTAGCCACTGCTAGGAGGGAATGCAGCAGGTACCGGTGCTGGCAACACGCTTCAGCACAGACGTCCCGGGTAGGCCACTGCAGGAGAATAGCAGCAGGCCAGTGCTGGCATCAACGCTTCAGCACAGACGTCCAGGGCAGGCCACTGCAAGGAGATAGCAGCAGGCCGCAGGAAAGGAAGGGTAGCCACTGCTAGGAGGGAATGCAGCAGTACCAGTGCTGGCATCAACGCTTCAGCACAGACGTCCAGGATAGGCCACTACAGGAGAATAGCGGCAGGCCACAGGACAGGAAGGGTAGCTACTGCTAGGAGGGAATGCAGCAGTACCAGTGCTGGCATCAACACTTCAGCACAGACATCCAGGGTAGGCCACTGCAAGGAGATAGCAGCAGGCCAGTGCTGGCAACAACGCTTCAGCACAGACGTCCAGGACCAGACCTCTGGATACTCAGGAACTTGGAAGGTAAGAACGCTAGGAGAGAGGCCTGGGGTGGTTTGTGGCAGAGACAGTAACATAGAGGTAGGAATAATTATGCTCGGCGCTGGTTCAGAGCCAACGCCTAGAATATAAAAGGCGGAGATCCAATCACAGGAGGAGGGTGTGTGAGAATTCCTCCAATGAAGTAGCACAGGGCAGAAGCTGCAATGAGAGGCAGCACCTGTGCCATAGATTGCCAGAGGAAGCCTGCAACTGCACAGGTCTGCAAGGCAAAAGTCAAAGCCAGTAGTGGATTCCTTACAGTACCCCCCCCTTCAGGTGAGACCTCCGGACGAACAAGATCCATCACAGATTTGGGGGACATGGAATTGTTCCTAAACCTCCTTAGGCGAGAGGTGGCGTTGAAAGCCCATAGTTTGTTGGGATTCCTTACAGTACCCCCACCACTGGGTGAAAAGCCTGGGTGAACAGGACCATTCATAGGTCTGGGAGACATTGAGTTGTTCCTGAAGTGTCTCCGGCGAGAATTAGGTCCACAATCCAGATGTACATTGGCGAGTGCCATGAAAGACAGCGGTGGTACTGCAGTTCTTAGTACATGGACAATGGGACCTGAGGGCTCCGGAATGGGAACATCGGAAGGACGGTAGCCAGGTGTCCGGTGCATAGTAATAGTCCAAGAGTACGGGACACAGGACACAGATTGTCGGACAAAAATGGCAGAGGGACCTTCAGAGAAGGCATTGTCTTTGGTGAAATCAGCACGGAGGAAGTTGCGAGAGTCTTTAGCTTCCAAGGAATTCCGGGTGGTGGTTAGCAAGGGAATGGGGCGGGAGGGTTCACTACACACTATTGCAGCGGTACTTTTGATACCAAGCAGGGTTGCTATCCCAAGCAATTTGCGAGAGTCTGTAGCAGTGTGTATGCAACTCATGGTACTGGCAGTTGAAGAAGGATCCGCTTCCTTTGGTTTGTGATCTTTAGAGAGAATCAAATCCGAAATTGTGGCCTTGGCGAAGGACATAATAGGCATGTCTATACCCATAGTGGACCCATAGAGAACAGGAACGGACGCTTCAGGTAAAGCGACGAGGTCCAGTAAGGGTGTCTTCGTCTTAGGGAGAGGCCAATTGCCATACCGATTGGGCACTTTGGGCACCGCACAGAGACCTGCGAGTAAGGAGTCTGTTTGAAAGGTGAGAAAACAGATTTTATCCAAAAAACAAGGCAGGCGGTTAAGCGGTGCATCAACCTTAGGGAAAAAAGTCTTGGGGTTAAAGCTGGGTGCCTCCAACACAGAGAAAGAAGACAGAGAACTAGAGCTTGGCTTCGGAGTGGAGGTCCCAGGTACCCAGGTCTCACATGATACTGTGGGAGAAGCAATGCAAATTGTTACTGTTTTAAACATAGGGTCTTTAACATCGGTAGCTCCAGGCACCTTTTTGAGAGGTAACCCTAGTTTTGGGACAGGACAGTCAATAGCAAGTACCCCAAGTATTGTGGAAGACACAGAGAAAAATAAGTCCATTTTAAAGACGGGATCTTCTGAAAAAAGGCAACGTTCCAAATGCGATACCCCTGAGTGCGTGGTAGTAGACATACAGTCAGTAGTGGATACCCCGAATACTGTGGGCGAATCAGCGTGAAACAGTATTATTACAGGAATGGGCATCCCAGACTTAAAGTCATTTTTAATCATCCCGGAGGCTGTGGCATGATCCGTGAGAGAAACTGGGGTAAACTCTCCAACAGACACAAGGGACATCTTGCTTGTTACAGAATTGGGTCCCTGAGAATCCCTAGTGAGGGCATCAGACTCCATGGGAGACTTAGTGACAGGGGTTTTGGAACTGATTAAAGGAATGGCAGGTATCACAGATTTACTAGGAGAAATACCTTGCAAAACAGAAATTTTAGTAAAGGTGATAGGCATCACAGATAGGGCAGACAGAAGTAAGCTAGGCAAGGTTGCTTCTATAACAGAAGATTTGGCAGCGGCAAAGCTTAACTCAGCGGCTGCTGGAGAACTTTTAACTACAGTGAGAAGGGACTGCAGTTTTACAAAGTCAGGGATAAAGGGAGTCTCAAACTTGAAAGCCTGATCATTCAAAAAGAAGGGCCCTAACTTTAATGGTACTGAGGAAGCAACAGCAGATACGCTGATCTCAGAAGGGGTCACTTGGAAAGGAGAATAATATGTACTGTTCGCTTTAAACCCTAGGATTTGGGAAAAGGAGAACTCAGACAGTGCAAGTGGGGCAACCACGACTGTGCTGGCCTCTGAAGTGGGTATTTGGGAAAGAGTGTCTGGGACTTCAGAAACGACAACAGATTCCACGAAAAGGGGTCTATGCTCAGAAGCAGGGGTCTCAGCTCTCTGAGTGGCAGACGGGGTGAGTGAAATACCTAGGAGTAGGGATTCTGCGAACAGGTTTAGAGAAACAAACGGCTCCAGAATACTTTTTACTGGAGCCAGTATTATTGCCGAAAGTTCAGGGGGCATAGCCCCGAGAATTTTAGCCGAGTCAGAGGACAAAAGGGGTTGATCCTCTGAGGCTAAGGAGGTGTCCCTGACTGACGAACTAAAGGGATCTACCAAGGAAGGTTCACAGGGCTGACCTGCAGGGGTTAACATAGGAAAAACCCCAAGGGTTAAATTACTCTGTACCTGAGAATCAGAGAAATAGAAGCTAGTCTCCGAGAGTGGGGTCATAGGGGGTTCTGCCTCTTGCCCTAGGAACCTATCATTAGACTGCGGAATACTAGGGGTAGCAGTAGGAACCTCACAGAGCAGACTAGCAGGGGTTAATACAGAAAAAACCTCGGAAACAGAGCTTAGAATTTTTGGTTTAGGAAAAGAGGGCAAACAGGATTCATTCTCTGGTGCTAGGGAAGACACACTGACCTGGGTACTGCAGGGATTTACAGTGGGGAACGCATAAGCCTGACTAGCAGGGGTTAAGACCGAAATAACCTCAGGGACAGAACTTAGGGAGGTTAACTCAGGATTAGGGAGCGTGGCAGCTTCTTCCTTAGCGGGCAGCGACAGAGAAATGGTTTGACCATTCTTAGGAGAGAGAGGTAACCCCACAGGTTTAGTAACAGGACTGGTAGCACAGAGAATCTGCCAAGCAGCAGCATAGCTGGCAAGGAGGGGATCCTGTTCTATTATGTGAGTGTCTAGTGTTGAGGAAAATACATGGAGTGTATCTTGAGACTGAGCCAACATGAGGAGGGCGCTCTGTTCTACTAGATGAATGTCCAGTGATGAGGCCAGGGCATAGATTGCCTCTTGGGCGTCGGCCAGTTCCATAGGGTTCACATTATCCCATGTTAAAGGGGAATCAGGGGAGCGAATACATTCGGCTAGAGACTGTTTTAAGCTCAGGATACAGTAAGCCTTAATAAAGAGATCACAACGGCATTGTCTTTGCAAAGGGGTTAAACCTTCATAGGTAAACATTTCATCCATCAGGGGTATTACTTCACACAAATACTGGCCTTCATAGTGGGACTGATACGCAGGACGGGACATAACTTCAGTTGGAAAATTGCCATCCCCCGCCACGGCGCGGTCCGGTTTTAACGGGCCGAGCATACTGTTACGCCGATGCTCGCCACAAACCGGGACCGGACCGCGGGGCTGAGGTGGGGTTATATAATCACCGACCTGAGTCCACGCAGACTGATCCGGAGTGCGCAGTTCGTAGTCGTACATCGCAGGGTCAGGATTGGAGAAGGCAGCATCGTCGTTATGGAAGCAGGAGTTCGGCAACAGGTAGTCAGGATTTCCCCGCTTCAGCTTAGGAGCGTGAGCGCGGGGGTGGCTTCTGCGCGAGGAGCGGCCTCGGCCCATGACGCCGATCTCAGCAGGAGGAGACAGCAGGCTGGCCGAAGTTCACCGCAGGGCAGCGTCGGGTAGAACCAACGCTTCAGCGCAGAAGTCCAAGGCAGGTCACTGCAAGAGGATCGCAGCAAGCCGCAGGAAAGGAAGGGTAGCCACTGCTAGGAGGGAATGCAGCAGGTACCGGTGCTGGCAACACGCTTCAGCACAGACGTCCCGGGTAGGCCACTGCAGGAGAATAGCAGCAGGCCAGTGCTGGCATCAACGCTTCAGCACAGACGTCCAGGGCAGGCCACTGCAAGGAGATAGCAGCAGGCCGCAGGAAAGGAAGGGTAGCCACTGCTAGGAGGGAATGCAGCAGTACCAGTGCTGGCATCAACGCTTCAGCACAGACGTCCAGGATAGGCCACTACAGGAGAATAGCGGCAGGCCACAGGACAGGAAGGGTAGCTACTGCTAGGAGGGAATGCAGCAGTACCAGTGCTGGCATCAACACTTCAGCACAGACGTCCAGGGTAGGCCACTGCAAGGAGATAGCAGCAGGCCAGTGCTGGCAACAACGCTTCAGCACAGACGTCCAGGACCAGACCTCTGGATACTCAGGAACTTGGAAGGTAAGAACGCTAGGAGAGAGGCCTGGGGTGGTTTGTGGCAGAGACAGTAACATAGAGGTAGGAATAATTATGCTCGGCGCTGGTTCAGAGCCAACGCCTAGAATATAAAGGGCGGAGATCCAATCACAGGAGGAGGGTGTGTGAGAATTCCTCCAATGAAGTAGCACAGGGCAGAAGCTGCAATGAGAGGCAGCACCTGTGCCATAGATTGCCAGAGGAAGCCTGCAACTGCACAGGTCTGCAAGGCAAAAGTCAAAGCCAGTAGTGGATTCCTTACATATACAAACTATTTATAATGTATACATATAGTCTATTGGATGTTCTGTCTAATTTTGATCATACTACAGTAGATATCATAACCCATTTAAACAGATATATGTTAATGGGTTCCTAATTAACCTAGGTTCAGGTGTATTTTAATTTATTTATTAGATTGAAAGGTAGAACACTGTATAATCTTTTGGAAATTGTATAGGATTTGAGAACAACTACACAAAAGTTGGTAAAATATGCATTGGTATTTTTCCATGTGATAAAATATACATTCATGTATTTGTGAAATAAAATGATGGGACTTTCTTGTCATTAGAATTGAATGCTAGCGTGATCTCAACTATGTCTGCATGTTTATATAAAGTTGAAAACGTAAATTAAAATAATAAATATTGATTTACAGATTTATTAAAAATTTGCAAAACATTTGATTACATATGACCTACAGTAGATCAGCAGTTATCATACTTAATTTTGCAAGTTTGTTAGTGATTTTGTTTATCAACTACTAGGCTGAGCCACGTTGGGGGAGTACTGTATGTATCAAAGTAATCACATTGCAAAACTGAGGCCAATAGTGGTGTGAAAAATGACAACAAATGTATCACCAGGTTGACATTGTGACCTAGATATTGAGAATGTGTATTAAAAAAATGTATACAGGCATACCCCGGTTTAAGGACACTCACTTTAAGTACACTCGCGAGTAAGTACATATCACTCAATAGGAAAACAGCAGCTCGTGCATACGCCTGTCAGCACGTCCTGAACAGCAATACTGGCTCCCTACCTGTACCGAAGCTGTGCGCAAGCGGGGAGACTATAGAGCCTGTTACACATGTATTATTTACATCAGTTATGCACGTATATGATGATTGCAGTACAGTACATGCATAGATAATTGGGAAAAAGGTAGTGCTTCACTTTAAATACATTTTCACTTTACATACATGCTCTGGTCCCATTGCGTACGTTAATGCGGGGTATGCCTGTATCACATTTTAAGAACTAAAAATTAAAACAAACCTTCAAAAAATGTTAATCAAAAGACTTCATGTAGTAATGTTGTACATACGACACATCATTTGTTATTTGAAATTATTTTTAATTAATCTCTGTTGAATACCTCATTGATACAAATTTTATATTAAAACAGAATTAAGGGTTGTTTTTCATACATACTGTAGCTAGTAGTAGGAAGTATAGTGTATTGTGTATTTAGAGATGGGTGAATTTGCCCAAATCCATTTCCTGAGAATTTCTCACATTTTCTCCCCAAAAATCATTTTTGTGATGTAAAATATACAACAGATTTGGTTGGTTTTAATCCGTGTGGAATCATCAAAAACCACCATTGAATACAACCTGTGGACTAATTTGTAGAATCCAATTTGTGGATTCAGCAATCTGTTGGCACACTATTTATTTATCATTTTATTTGGATTTTTATTTACAGCCATTAGTCACCTCACTCCCTTCCTACTGTATTTGAAGGATACAACTATGGTCCTTAAAATTTTAGGTGAGTTCCCTTGGAAAGAGGGATACCGATGGGCCACTCTAGATGTACAATCTTTTTATTCTAGCATCCCACACTCCAAGGGGTTGATGGCTATTAAACATTTTTTGGTCACTCACAATTCATTACCTTTTTCACAGATTGATTTTATTTTAAATCTATTGAGTTTATACTAAATCACAATTATTTTTTATTTGACTTTGGTTATTTCCTTCAAATTTTAGGTAGAGCGATGGGGACTACATTTGCCCCATCATTCGCTAATTTATACATGGGACAGTAGGAGTCTGTATCTATATTCGGTGTATCTCCTCCACAGCTGAAGCTGTGGAGGAGATACATAGATGATATTTTGTTCATTTGGGAAGGCAGTGGATGTTTTTACCTTGACTTCGTGGCATCTCTTAATAACAACTAATATAATTTGAAGTTCAGTGGTATGAATAGCACTGTAGCCATTTAATTTTTAGATCTTGAGATTTTTGTAGAAGGATGTGCCATCCAAACAAAAACACACTATAAGGACACAAATGTGAACTCATATTTACATCCCACTAGTTGCCATAATCCACACTGGATTTCTAATATCCCCTATAATCAATTTATGCTATTAAAATGAAATAGTACTACAGATAACTTCATTATACAAACTGACTTTTTAAAGGATAGATTCCTTCAGAAAAATTGTGAGGAATCCCTCATTAATTCATCCATTGAGAGAGTTAAAGAAGTGAGACGTCCAACATTGTTACAATATAAACAAAAACTAAAGAAAAATCAGGATAATGATGGAAAAAGAAAGGTTGGATCTATGCAAAAGATGCATTAGCCAATTCAATAGAGCGCATCGTTCTATAAAAAAGATAATGTGCAAACATTGGGGGATTTTGAAGTTAAACCCTTTGTTGGGTCCACTTCTAAGGTCTAAACCTGATATATTCTTTAGAAAGGCCCAAAATTTGAAGGGGATATTGGCACCAAGTCAAGTGAGAACTAATACCAAAGCCCCTAAAGACATTAAAACCCAACTGGGAATAGTTGGGAATTTTAACTGCGGGAAGTGCAAAGTTTGTAAGCACATGATGACTGGGAAACAGGCAATGTCATCTGTCACACAGAAATCATATTCTATCCGTAATTTCATAAATTGCCTTACAACTCACGTTATATATGTATTGCAATGCAATTGAAATTTGCAATACATTGGCAAAACAAAAAGAATATTGAAATTACGTATCCTAGAACACCTACGGAATATTAAAAACATTCTGAAAATGGTGGAAAAGGGATTACCCCTAACCAAATTACTGAAACATTTCAAATAAGTTCATAATTGTAATCCATCATCTTTAAAAAGTATGGGTATAGAATGTATCCCTAAAAAAATAAGATAGGGAAATAGAGACCTGTTCTTGTTACAAAAAGAACAATTTTGGATATATACTTTTGAATCTAAACATCCAAAGGGGTTTAATGAGTAAATTGAATTAACACCATTCCTTAGATAGAATATTGTGTAATAACTGATATTCACCATGTTATCATCATTTTTATGGAAACATTTTTTATAGAAACATTTTTTTTTATGGAATATTGTCTTTATAGTTATATTGGATTTATTTATGTGTCATTGATTGTGTTATTGATTTATTATAGTCTAATTTGTTTTCATTATCAAGTGTATTCTATATTAGTTTGTACTGTATGTGTTATTAGCAACTATGTATTTATTTTTGTATTTGCATAATTTTTATGCCTTTAACACATTTTTCTTTATTAGGCACTTTAGATATGATATTATTGTATTTATCTTATTTGCATATATCTTTATTATGCTTTAAACACATCTACATTAGGCACTTTATATATGTTTGTGTATAGCGTCGCATTCAGCGACATTATTCATTATATGTCTTAATAAATTTTCTCTCACTGGGCACTTTCATTATATCGTCACACTAGCGATGAAAAAGTCTGTCCTGCACTCCGGCAGTTAGTAATAGCACCCTGTGGTGTCAGTGAGTGTCACATAGAGTGGAGCTGGAGAGTATGCACGGACCAGATATAGGTCAAAGCCGGGAAGTAAAAAACTTACCTATGTAGGCTCACAGACCTGGTCCTGCTCTCCTCTAATCTCCGATTTCTGGGTGTGCAGCCTTCTGAAGAAACAGCATGGGAAGGAAAGGATCCGGCGCTACAGCCTATCACAAACTTCAGGGCACTTCCGGGTTAGAACAAAAACTTTATTGGAACCTCACGAACACACAGCTACACCATAATCTCCCCCTCAATGCGTTTTACGCTAGAATCAGCGCTTCGTCTACAGTATTACCCTTGTTTTGTAGCCAAGAGACTATATTGTATAAAACATGTCTTAAGGACCTTTTTGACTGTTTAATAAAAAAACAGTCTTTGGATTAAAAAAAATTTTTAATTCCTTTTAGTAATTTGTTTAATGTTTAAAATGAAAGCTCTTCCTGCTTTAAGTTTTATATGCCATGGTGAATACATTATGTATGTAAAATGGAAAATATGTTTTTTTATGTTATGGGACAGATGTAGCAAGGGTCTCTTGTACCGGGCCAAACTACGGTCATGTGATCGTGGTGGCCCCTGACTGGAGGATTAACATTGCAGGGATCCGATTCGGAAGCATCAATGATGTAGGGATGAACCCATTTTAAATACAGATAATACTAAAAACACTATAAAGATTAAAGTATACAGTGTGTAACCCTGTTTCCCCCACCCAATCTCATATAGGGCCTATCTCTGGGAAACTCGCTCTGGTTACATGGCATAGTGTGGTGCAAACCTGAAGGTAATAGGGGCCCTGGGTCTCCCGCATGATGGTATAGGGGAATGACAGGACAGGCTTCTGGGGTCTTGCACGAACAGGTGTAGCGCCTCAATCTCATGCAGCCCCCAGGTGTATGGGGAGAAGTTTCTGCAGAGGAATCTCGTCCCCCCCCCCTCCCAATAGACTTCACTCTCAGGCTGGAGGTATAATAAAACACAGGATTCTTTATTGGTGTCTGTATTCAGCAGCAGCAGTTGATAGCAGTTCAGAGGGTGCCCACCCTCAGGATGTCCCTGGATCCACTCCCAGACAAAGGGCACCAAGAGTGGTCCTTGCTCTTCCCTTATCCCCTGATGGGATAAGAGGTAACGGTTTCCCACTGCTCCCCTAAGGGAGGGCCTCAAACTTCCAGAGCACTGACAGCTTAGTTTGGGTTAACCAGCCTCTATCACGGTAGCGGCAGACTGGCTAAATACAGGAAGTGCAATGCATTAAATACAGATCCAGTAGGCACCACCCCTGTGCCTCAGATTGGACACAAGGCTTGATCCCACTACCTTCGACTCAATGCACTGCTATGTGTGGGGATAACCCATGATTACTCCTGGCAAACCTACCCTTACTAGGCTTTACTGCCAGGAGGAGAGCAGACCTATAGCCCAAAAAACAATCAGGGCTACATGTACAGAAGTAGAAAGGCAGTAGTATTTAAGAAAACAAATACTATAACATCTAAAACAATAGCACCGACTGGCGACATCCTTAAGTGTATGCTTGCTAATGCCCGAAGCCTTGAAGATAAAATTGGGCAAGTTCAACCAGTCTGGAAGAATTGCACAGAGAGAACAGAGAGAAGCTGTCCCTATCTCTGCACAGCTCTTACAGGTGATCATGCCGTTTTTATTTTTAGTACCTAGAATTGAAGCAGGGTGTCTCCGGAGCTGAACCGCATTAATTTAGTTTTGTGGACCTCCTGCACCCCAAAGTACAGGCCTACGTAGCGGGTAACAGTATCACCTTGAAGTTTAAATGTCCCGCGTCAAGGAACATGACCCACTAGGTTGTATGTTGGGGGTGGAGGGTGTTTAGGCCTCGGGGATGGGGTTTGGGGGGATGGGTTAACCCCTTAATTACCTTAGCGGCTACTACAGCTCTAGCAGTGGGATGCTGATTGCTAGCACTGCTGTCACATTTGTGCTTCACCTTGTTTTTAATTGTGTGTGTCAGAAACATGTTTTATTTAAATCTCTATTAGAATAGAGATAAAAGTCAATCCTTTAGATGAGGTGTACTCCTAAATACTCCAAGTGGGTAAAATACCCCTTAGAGATGTATCATGACCTTTACAAAGTAAATTTGAATACTTATACAATTAAATAGAATGAGAAAGGACCTCCAAAGAGCTGCAGAATAGAGGATACATTAACATAATACACGGTGTACTATCTGTGATGTATTAACCAAATTAAGTGCGTTAAAAAGTTACACATTTATTAAGAGACAGAATTAAGTGAATAATGAAAGAAAACATAATTATAAAATGCACAAGATTTGAGGGTGATTATACCACAATGTTCCCTGGTAGTGAGACCTACAGTAGTACTTCGTGGTAATTTAAGAAAAATTATAAGCAATGACCAAAGCCTGTATATTTATATTTTCAGAACAAAAAACTCCTGATTTAGAGCTTGTTTGATAATGCAAATTAAATCTCACATTAGCTTAATAAGAGGTGCAGTCACCTTGAAAGAGGCCATATCCACATAAATAGATAGGTACATACAGTAGAAGGGATTTACTGCCTCATGTACAATCTACAGTATATAAACAAGATTGTACAGACCTGATCTAATAAGAGCTAAATATATGACATTCAGATAGTACCAATAATATTTGTCTACAAATAATAATAGTGCTTCTTTGTCAAACCACATTTATAACTGTGTAATCCCTAGAGCAGTGGAGGTGGCGCCCATTTTCTTCTAACCCAGTAGAACGAAGTTGCCCATGTTCTGTTCATCTTTTATTTAATGTCACCTGGCCCGGGTAACTCATAGCCCTCAATACATTTTATTATTTTGTGTTTTAAGTTTAAGGTTACAATCAACAAAATAGATATCCCTTAGGCCGCGCTTATAGTCCCGGCGACAGCGACGCAACATCATGTCAAAACAATTGTATTGAATCTGTTGTGTGCGCCTATAGTAGGAACGATGCGATGGAGCGACGGATTGGTCGTGATCGCTGGAAGTCAATGAAAATTGATTTTTCAGCGACCACAGCATGACGTCAGCGGTCATGTGAGCGGTTCAGCCTATGAGGGCGAACCGCTCACAGCCATGCCCCCTGGTCGCCGTCTTGTCTCTAACACTATAAGCAAAAATCGCTGCTACAACGGTGACGGATGACGTCACGCCGTCACGCCGTCGCCGTACAAGGACTGTAAGCATGGCCTTAGAGGTATGCTGTTAGTAGACTGCTACAGCTGTTGTTCTGAATAACAGAGATTGTGGGGGTGCAACTTCTGATACATTTGGCTCTGACACCATATCCTGTTGATAAGGTGCCTTAGACTTGTAAAACCAATAACACTTGGTGTGCTTAAAGAAGCAAGTGGAATCACTTCCTGCAGTTTGTAGCATTTAATTTATTTTAAAATAAAGCATTTCAATTCAATATGTGTCTGGCAGTCTTGCAGATAGGACGGTGAATATTTGTGTTCCTGTTCTGTTGTACCGTAGCCACTGTTGTGCATATCCTTCATGTAACACCATGAGCGCCCTAGCTTCCTTTAAAAGCAGACCACTTCCACTTCCTGGTTCACAGTTTAATGTTCATTGTGGAGCACACCTGAAATACCTGTAAGATACCCTAATAGCTAGAGCAGTGAGCAGCTCAAAAGTAGGATGTGAGTGATGTGACAGTGATGTGACAGTGATGCTACCTATCAGCTGGTTTAGTTCACACTGCTAGAGCTGCATCCTAGAAAATATGTGGTTATGGGTTCTAGTTCTGTTGGGTCTAACACAATTCCAGTCATTATACTGGTGTTTTTGGCTTATCAACTCTATATAGTAGGTAATTAAATCATTTTAGGAAGTGTGGGGGCAGGACTCATTTAAATATACTTTGCATAGACATTATCATATCTCTCAGCCAGGTACCTCAGGTGTGTTCCTTTTTCAGCACAGGCATGTCCCCTTAATATGTTTGGAGGGACATTTGAGGGGATATATATACAACTGGCGACTGCTAAAATTAGAAAGCTCCTCCATAGTAATCCACGGATCCATACCCACAAAAAAAATTGGCCATCTCTACTAACAGGCAAAGTTCTCCTCCTTTCCTTGAAGGCTCTCCACTCATTTGGTCCTCCTCTACACATCAGCTTTGATCTCTCGCTATGCCCCTGGTCATCTCCAGTATTCTACCCCCAACTGTCCCCTTTCCAAGTCCTTTCACCTCTACTGCTCTCATTCGCCTTAAACCTTTTCCTCTCACTGACCCTTACCTGTGGAACTCCCTCAAACTCAGTATGCAGCAAGCACCTTCCTTCCCCACCCTTAAAACTCACTTCACTAATGGAACGCTCCAATAGCCTAGATTCATGGCTACTATCACACACCCAGAGTCCATTCTACCAATGACAACTAACTACTACACTTATTCCTTCACCTGCTGTCTCTGTAATTTTCTAATCATACCACTTAGATTGTATGCTCTCTGGGGCAGGGATTTCCTTTCCTATTGTATGATCTTACAGTATTTGTTGCACTTATTGTACTATAATACCCTCTACTCTATTGTCTCTCTTTTAAAGCACTAAGTACGTACAGCTGTTGATAATATAAAGATATACTTACATACAGCTAAAGGAGACAGTTTTTTGGATGTGCTAAAAGACAATTGCGTGGCCAAACTAATGAATCAACTACAGTAGGAAAAGGGTTCATTACAGGACCTATTAATATCAAACAATGTAGAAGTAATAACACATATTCAAGTGAAGGAACATTTGTGAAACCATGATCATAACATGGTCTAATTTAAAATAATTGATCAAATGACTCTTAATTTTACAAAGGCAGATTTTAGTAGACTAAAAAAGATTATAAAAGGAACATATTGGGATGAGGCGCTTGCCGGCAAAAACAAGATAAACGAGAAGTCTTTTAAACCTTGTCAGATTAATACATTTACAGATTTAAACACCTCCTAAAAATTGTAGTCCAGAAATAATCTATGCATAATGCATTTTATTTATATTTTTATATTCTCATTCAGGATACATTTTTATTTTACTTCCTAAATACTTTGGCACTTAATAAAAATGTATAACTATAACTGATATAGTGATATACAATAGAAACAAATATGGCTGGTTGTTAATACAGTACTCATTAAAATGTTTATTTGGTGTTTTCTTTCATAGCACAATGTCCTGCAAATGAAATACGTTCGGATTCATCTGGTGTAATTCTAAGTCCAGGATATCCAGGAAACTACCCCAACTCTCAGACCTGCTCTTGGAGCATTACAGTTGAACCAGGTTATAACATATCTATATTTGTGGAAACATTTCAAAGTGAAAAACAATTTGATGAGCTTCAGATGTTTGATGGTAAGAAATATAGAAATATTTTTTATTTTAGTGAATGATAAAATTACAAGTTTTTTGGCGACATTTTTTTCACTGTAATCATGTTTATGAGAACATTACATGTCATAAACTACTGTAGGATCTGACAATGCTCTTAGTTTGTTTTGTACATGTAACCCTTTTTGTGAACCGGCCGACCCACCCAATCTCACATTGGCCCCTCGTGGTCTAACCGGTTCCTTTCCCTGCAACACACCTGCTATAAGGGACTACTGGTACTGCATAACACCTGTGGCTCCAGGAGATCTGAGCCTCCGCTAGCTGGGAGCCTGGGGAAACCCTTACCATTACCTGGTGCAGTGCCTCCACTTACCCAGGATCCCCCGTTATGAAAGATAGCCCTGGGTAAGAAATACAATAACACACATAACGATAGAAAGAATACTAACACTTTACTGAGAACATAGCAAATACTATAACACATTACATAACATCATAACATAACCTGATGCTCTATCCGCATCACCTCAGCCCAATGTCTGGTGTTCCCACCCAGTGTCCTGTGATCCCCCACACCCAAATGTCCCGTAATACTACGGAGGTCGTGGGTGACTGCGCAGTCACTAAATTAAGCTAGTGCCCAGTTGGTGCACTTATAATACTTCAGAGGTACCTTCCGAGCACTCCGATGCTCGGGACCGCAACACACTTCTCAAAGGGTCAGACGTCCGTCTGATCCTTTCCAGGTACTTCTGCCGTGGACCCCAACGAGGGTCCCACCGCTCCACGGGAACTCAACCGTCTCTCGGTCACACCAACCGCATGGGAACAGCAACCGCCGCTATCCCTAACTAACCCTAACTACTCCTAGAGTGACAGTAACCCTAACCTAGGGCCTGTCCCTGATGAACCACAACCTGGGATGGCTTGAGGGAAACTCCTAGGGCCTGTGGAATAATAACCTGCCCCCTCCCCTAGCTACCCAGTCCTATCTGTATCTACTATTCACTAGATACTCCTAAAGCACCTGCAGCTGACACACCGCTCACACTGTCAGCCTGCAGGGATCCACACACGCTGCACACACTGCGCCCAGCACATGCAGCGACACATACACACAGCTGCACGCACACACAGCTACCTGAATGATACACACCATTCACTGGAACCCGCAGCAATTCCACTGCTTGCACACTGTGCCTCTTTGCCAGTGCCCACAGCCCTCTCCGCTGTGGCACTGCCAAACTTGCACCTTCCGCTCCTAAGGGTGACCTCCCTAGCTAGGGCCGTCCCTCTTCAGTTACCCCCTGCCCTTACCGGGAATTGGGGCCTGCCTGGGGATCTAGGGAGAACCCTTACCTGGTACAGGAGCCACGCGCTCCCTGCACCCTTCCTACTCCTTCCTTCTCCTCTGCCTGACTGACGCAGCAAAGCCCGGGAAATGTATCTATATTCCCGGGCTGAGCTTCCTCCAGCCCTATTGGCCGCAAGGGAGCACCTGACCTCTGTCTCCCTAAGCCTCCTGGGAGTTGTAGTCCCCAGGGGCTGCCTAAAGCATTGGGGCCGCGTGCGCACTTGCCCTGCGCATGCGCGAACCCCTAATGGCCGCCTCAACCTCTCTATCTTCTTCCCTACTCTCGCGCGATCTCTCCCTGCACTGGGGATCCTATCGCGCGCTTTCTGGTCCCTGCGCATGCGCGAACCTACGCGCAATGGCGGTGCACTCTCCTCCAGCCGCCGAGCCAGTGGCAACGCGATCGCGGCCCTAGCGACGGCCCGATCGTGTCCCCGGCAACCGTCCTGCACCAGAACACCGCAAGCTGCTCCCTGCTCTGGCCCCCACCCTCGCGAAGTGCCGGCGGGTCCATCGCAGCCTCCGGCGGCACCCGCTACCACACGGCACTCGCGGAGAGGGGCCAGAGAGTTTAAATTTACCTCAGGGCTACATTCTCCCCTTCGCAGAATCCCAACGCCCTCGCTTGGGTAGCAACCATACAGTGGGTTATATAATGGAAAATGCATTGTAACCGGTACATCAAACACAAGAAATTCCCCATTTGTACCCAACATCCCCGCATGGATACCCGAGGCCAGCTGAGTCTCAGAGTGGAGTGCCCCTAACAGACTGGGTGAGGGTATCCCACCTTGACTCCTGTGAGTCTTTTGGAACTCTAGACCTGTTTCTTCTGTCAAAACCCCGCCTCCCCCTCGCGAAAAAAAATAGTAAGGGGTCCTGGGTATTGACCCTTGCCGGATCCTCCGGTCTCGTCCCACGGGAGACAGGGAGGTTCAGTCTCTTGCCTCAATCCACCACATGGCGAACATAGCGCTCCATCGCGCACCTGGGAGAGGCCACAACTACCAGAGCGGTCTCAACAGAGTCTTTGTCCGCTCCAACAATCCCTTTAATGGTGACTTCTTCCGCGGACGGCACATCTTCTTCGGGTAGGCCCGCTTGGAGACTCTTCTCACAGGAGTATGTGTCGCTCCGGTCCGCTACACCGGATACCTTCATGAGGTCGGATTCGTTCCATGATCCGCAGAGATCTTCTGGGGGAGACATCTCCACCAGGACGCGATGACGGGGTGAGCCCATCGCCCAGGTGACCCTACCTTTGGAGTCACCAGGCTCCACGATCACCGGGGAGCTCACACCCGACACCCCTGGGGCAGTCAACTTACCCCTGTCGTTGTCGGCAGGTACTGATCCCAAGCCTGGGACCGCTGGTACCTCGGTGGTAGGCCGGACTGGCCGTTGCAGGGCACACGGGCCCACATCATGGTCTGTATCAGTTGAGGTGATTGGCTCGATGATCTCACTGGAGTGGTCCGCCGGCAGGCGCATCACCACGCTCGGTTGGTCGCTAGACTCATCACACATGGGCGGGGGTACAAACACCTTACCCTGGCCTTCCGGGATCTGTGGTTCTGGTCTCGGTGGTTCCTGCTCGGGAACCGGGTCTGGAACCGACATCTGGAGCTCCGCCTTCAGCGGCTCTGGCTCAGCGTCTTGAAAGTCTGTTTGGGCACACAGCCCCTCCACCACCTCCATCGCTGAAGTGGAAAAATTAGTAGCGGCTTCACCCACCTCGGTAGCACCATCAGGCGCCTCTTTCTCCGCAGGTCCCGCCATCAGAGGTTCCTGCTCCTCCATTTGCACGTTCCCTTTGAGAGGGTCTGCAACAGTGGTCTGGACACACGGGTCCCCGGAGGCCTCTGGAATTAAGACAAACTGAGGACAAGTATCATTTACTGTAGGAGGGAGGTCCAGCTCCTCCTCTTCTTTCTCGGCTGGTTCCGCCGCCTGGGGCAGGATAGGCTTTAGGAACCAGGCCCCGCAACACTCACATTGGGGCTCTCACGCCAGTGCCTCCCTCCGGGAACAGCCACATTTGAGGCTCCAACACTGGGTAAACATTTCTCCATTCACCTCAGTTGACCTGAAACCTAACTGTAACTGAGATGGTTCGACTCCATCTTTAAGGGCTTCACTCAGGCAGGGGCACATTAGCGTCATGACCTCCATTCCTGACAAATTCCAGGGCTCATACACATCAGGGTGTAACCCCTGGCAGTCTCTCTCATCCTCGGGGATGGAACACTCCATTTCTGCAACAGAGTCCTCTGCTGCTGGCGGTTTGGGTTGCAGGAACTGCGCCGCACAGTCAGGACACTTAGGCCCTTGGGTCAGCTCGCCAACGGCACACTCACATTCATTCAGACGGCCGTGCAGGCATTCTTCCCCGTCTACCACGGTCATCGTGAGAGCAACTGGTGACTCAGATGCTCCGTCCAGCCAGCCACCCATCGCTTTCCATTCTTTTAACGCACACGGGCACACCACCATTGGCAAGACTAAATGGGGGGCCCGTACGATTCTATACAGCCAAGGGTGTTTTTCTCGGCATCCCTTGCTTTCCTTAGGGGGAACAGAAATTTCTGATTTCTGCTCAAGACACTCCCTCCCCCTGGTGGACTCTAGAGGAGGGGCAGCACAGTCTTTCAGGGAATGTTGCGAGCTCTGTTCTGAGTCACTCACAGTGTGGGGGCGGGGCTCTGGCTTTCCCGCCAGTCCTGGGAGAAGGTTTGCAACATTTTCCTGTGCATGCTGGCAGTCAGCCGCACACGTGCCATTTTGATTTGGCGGGAGCCGCCATTTTAGGTGGGACTCACGGTCAATGTCTATAGGGCTCTCGGTGCAGGTAGAAACTGCCAAGTCAGGGTAGATAAAGGGGCACCCATCGGTCGGGCCCCCGGGCAAATTTAAGAACTTAGGGCCATCTTCCTCGCTTAGGGTCTGGCCTACATATATCAGGACTGTACTCCATTGCATGGTGTCATCATACCTTCGCCCTCTGACCCACGTACCCGCCAGTCCAGGGAGCTTCCGAACCTGCGCCTGGACTTCTAACAAGGGCACGCCAGCCGGGACTGCCCCCACGGCAATCACGCGGTTAGGAGTCACGTTCACCTTCAAGGCCCAAGCGTAGACCTCCTGCTTTGAGAGCACCCACATGGTGGAACAAAAATAGGACACAATTTAGCAAAAACATGTACAGGGCACCCCAGGTCTGATCTCTCAGCAGAGCCTCCAAATGTAACCCTTTTTGTGAACCGGCCGACCCACCCAATCTCACATTGGCCCCTCGTGGTCTAACCGGTTCCTTTCCCTGCAACACACCTGCTATAAGGGACTACTGGTACTGCATAACACCTGTGGCTCCAGGAGATCTGAGCCTCCACTAGCTGGGAGCCTGGGGAAACCCTTACCATTACCTGGTGCAGCGCCTCCACTTACCCAGGATCCCCCGTTATGAAAGAAAGCCCTGGGTAAGAAATACAATAACACACATAACGATAGAAAGAATACTAACACTTTACTGAGAACATAGCAAATACTATAACACATTAGATAACATCATAACATAACCTGATGCTTTATCCGCATCACCTCAGCCCAATGTCTGGTGTTCCCACCCAGTGTCCTGTGATCCCCCACACCCAAATGTCCCGTAATCCTACGGAGGTCATGGGTGACTGCGCAGTCACTAAATTAAGCTAGGGCTAAGTTGGTGCACTTATAATACTTCAGAGGTACCTTCCGAGCACTCCGATGCTCGGGACCGCAACACACTTCTCAAAGGGTCAGACGTCCGTCTGATCCTTTCCAGGTACTTC
The DNA here is from genome assembly GCF_040206685.1 of Ascaphus truei. Taxonomy (NCBI): domain Eukaryota; kingdom Metazoa; phylum Chordata; class Amphibia; order Anura; family Ascaphidae; genus Ascaphus; species Ascaphus truei. The sequence goes on from NC_134486.1 coordinate 347,365,638, forward strand.
TGCCGTGGACCCCAACGAGGGTCCCACCGCTCCACGGGAACTCAACCGTCTCTCGGTCACACCAACCGCATGGGAACAGCAACCGCCGCTATCCCTAACTAACCCTAACTACTCCTAGAGTGACAGTAACCCTAACCTAGGGCCTGTCCCTGATGAACCGCAACCTGGGATGGCTTGAGGGAAACTCCTAGGGCCTGTGGAACAATAACCTGCCCCCTCCCCTAGCTACCCAGTCCTATCTGTATCTACTATTCACTAGATACTCCTAAAGCACCTGCAGCTGACACACCGCTCACACTGTCAGCCTGCAGGGATCCACACACGCTGCACACACTGCGCCCAGCACGTGCAGCGACACATACACACAGCTGCACGCACACACAGCTACCTGAATGATACACACCATTCACTGGAACCCGCAGCAATTCCACTGCTTGCACACTGTGCCTCTTTGCCAGTGCCCACAGCCCTCTCCGCTGTGGCACTGCCAAACTTGCACCTTCCGCTCCTAAGGGTGACCTCCCTAGCTAGGGCCGTCCCTCTTCAGTTACCCCCTGCCCTTACCGGGAATTGGGGCCTGCCTGGGGATCTAGGGAGAACCCTTACCTGGTACAGGAGCCACGCACTCCCTGCACCCTTCCTACTCCTTCCTTCTCCTCTGCCTGACTGACGCAGCAAAGCCCGGGAAATGTATCTATATTCCCGGGCTGAGCTTCCTCCAGCCCTATTGGCCACAAGGGAGCACCTGACCTCTGTCTCCCTAAGCCTCCTGGGAGTTGTAGTCCCCAGGGGCTGCCTAAAGCATTGGGGCCGCGTGCGCATTTGCCCTGCGCATGCGCGAACCCCTAATGGCCGCCTCAACCTCTCTATCTTCTTCCCTACTCTCGCGCGATCTCTCCCTGCACTGGGGATCCTATCGCGCGCTTTCCGGTCCCTGCGCATGCGCGAACCTACGCGCAATGGCGGCGCACTATCCTCCAGCCGCTGAGCCGGTGGCAACGCGATCGCGGCCCTAGCGACGGTCCGATCGCGTCCCCGGCAACCGTCCTGCACCAGAACACCGCAAGCTGCTCCCTGCTCTGGCCCCCACCCTCGCGAAGTGCCGGCGGGTCCGTCGCAGCCTCCGGCGGCACCCGCTACCACACGGCACTCGCGGAGAGGGGCCAGAGAGTTTAAATTTACCTCGGGGCTACATACACAATGTAGATTTTGCAGTATATTTAGAAATGGCTGTAAAACACCGGAAACGCCCATTGCAGTCAATAGAATTTTTGTCCGATAGTGTGATCGGTCGCTTTGAAGAATATTGCATAAGGCCCTAACAGAAAGAGAATTAAAAATCACTTAATTAGTGGAAGGTGAAAGGGTGTGACTTGTTATCACAAATAATATCTTAACAAGCATTTAATTCCAAAGAATACACCAACACAGCCAAAACATCTTATTTTAATAAATTCTTCTTTTTGACATCAAGATGTGATGCTTTTCTATCTATATTCTGTTTTGAATGACCATCTAGACAAAGTACATTTTTGGTAGCTTTAAGTGCAATCTAACTGGACAGCACAATTTCACAATAAAAATCACAGTTTTGGGCCACATATTTTACCATTAGATGTTTATAAGAAAATTACATGTCATAAACTACTGTATGGTCAGACAATGCTCTTAGTTTGCATTGTACAAATTATAGATTAAACAATTACTCAGCAGCATTTCATTTGAAATCAATTACTCATGTTTATATTGTAATTCTAAGGGGGTAATGCAATATAGTTAGAAACAGCATTTAAAAGCCAGAAACGCCCATTGCAGTCAATAGAATTTTTGTCTGATAACGGCGTGATCGATCATTTTGGAACATATTGAATAAGGCCCTAACATAAGGAAAATTAACAATCACTTTCATTAGTGGAAGGCAAAAGGGTGTGACTTGCAATCACAAATAATAACAACAAGCATTTTATTCCAAAGAATACATCAACACCACCAAAACATCTTATTTTAATGAATTAATATTTTTTTCTTTTTGACATCGACATGTGATGATTGTCTATCTATATTCTGTTTTGAAGGACCATCTGGACAAAGTCCTCTTTTGGTAGCTTTAAGTGGCAATCTAACTGGACAACAAAATTTCACAAGCAAAAGTAATAGTGTTTATCTTCGCTGGTCCACAGACCATGCAACAAATAAAAAAGGTTTCAAGATCCGTTATTCAGGTTAGTAAATTTGTGCAAAATAATATTTTCCATATCAGTATTTCTACAGTATGCTAATTTACAACTCGTTGAAAATAATTCACTGCAGCATTATAGTTTCTTCTATTTTTTATGAATTAATTGTGAAATTACATATAGCATTAATAGCTGCTATATTTTACTTTTCCACTATACCCAGGTTTAATCTTTGTTTGTCTGATAAGCATTCTAGAATTTCTCTATTTCAGAATTAAGAATCGTAATGGCAAGAAACAAATAAAAAAAATGGCACATGAGTCATTGCTCACTTCAGCAATGAAAACCTAATCCTTATAATAAAGAATGCATATTCAGAATAGAAAATATCACATTGATTTTACAAGACCTGTATATCTCAAGTATTAAATACATCCCCTGTTAAGACCGTACTGAATGTATTGTAAGTACTTAACAGTTTAGATAAAGCTCCTAAGATGTGCCAGAGTTATATTTGTATCACAATTGAGCATCATAAAAAAAAACAATATTATCTTTATCAAAAGGCCAACTATGGTCAAAAAGCTTTGGTATTTAATTTATGTTTTATACCTGTGTAATGCTGATTAATTAAATGCCAATTTGTGAGGTCATTTTGAGGATTGTCAAAATATCACAATAACTGAAATCTTTTGGGATGTAATTTAATGTCTGGTAATATGTCTTTGACTATGCATTCTCTCATAGGTCATCAACATATATAAAATAAAAAATTGAAAAATGTTTTCCTTCTAATGTGTTTTTTTTCCCCAGCTGCCTATTGTAGTTTGAATACAATGATAAATAATGGTGGAATTTTGAATAAGACAGGAGTAGAACTTGGATTTAGAGTTTACTACTACTGCAAACCAGGATACCAAATGATTGGAGACAGTAATGCCACATGCACAAAAAATGCAAATGGGATGTATGGATGGGATTTTCCAGCTCCAATATGTAAGGGTAAGGTACAGACATTTTAGAAAATTTGTTAGCAGTAAGATTTACAGTATACAGGCATATCCCACATTAACGTACGCAATGGGTCCAGAGCATGTATGTAAAGCGAAAATTTACTTAAAGTGAAGCACTACCTTTTTTCCACTTTTCGATGCATGTACTGTACTGCAATTGTTATATACGTGTATAACTGATGTAAATAACGCATTTGTAACAGGCTCTAGTCTCCCCGCTTGCGCACAGCTTCAGTACAGGTAGGGAGCTGGTATTGCTGTTCGGGACGTGCTGACAGGTGCATGCACAAGCTGCTGTTTGCCTATTGGGCGATATGTCCTTACTCGCGAGTGTAGTTAAAGTGAGTGTCCTTAAACCGGGTCCTTAAACCGGGGTATGCCTGTACCTGTTTAATAAGAAAGTTCATGCAGAGCAAGATAAATGTATAATAAATAGAAGAGCACATTTCATAGACGTGAGAAGAAGGAGAAATTATAAACAAAAAAGCCTTATCTGATAATAACAATCAAAGGGGGATTTGAAGAGAGGAAACAATGCACAGTAGGATCAAAAGGAACAGTACAGAAGCAACAACCACAGGTTGAATAAACATATTGTATGAGAAGAAGATTAGTCAAATTTGAGATTCCATCCATGTTTTTCAAATTGATTGTTAACATTTGGAGGCTGAAAATGAAATATTGGCTATTTCCATTGCAATAATCCATATTGCTCTTAAAAACATGTTATTGTTGCCTAATTATAGACATGTGGTTATCTGATATCATCGTACAATGTCAATAGTCAGTACAGGCTGGGAAGTGAGCTGCGACAGAGCTGCGAGCAGTATTGAATCAAACTTGTAACTGGATTTTGCGCACATTTCTGCCCTCCTGATTTTGCTGTATTGTAAGAAATCTAGTTTGTTTTTATGCAAAGAAAGTACTACAGTTGCTTTCAACTTGTGGGAACAGCTTTGAAGGAGGAGTCAGTCACAAAACATTGCCCTTTTTACTTATTTTCCTGTATCCGTATACCTTTTCAGTATTTTTCTTTTTATTACTTGTCTTTATTTTTTAGATTTTTGCATTCTTAAATGTATACCCTTTTTGTGCTCCACGTTTGTTTGCTCCTTAGCCGTCACTCTATTTACCTCTTATTGGGGTTATTTTTGCAGCTATCTTACGATACTAGAACGATAATAGTGCGTTCTGCCAGTCCTATTTTGTTTGTGTCCATAGTATCTATGAGAGCTGAGGATATGTATTGCTACTTTTCTTTAATATTTTTGTAATTTGAACTTTAGTTGTTTTCAACAGCTCCATTTGCATAGTGTAAGGAATCGGGGGCCACTTCCCTTGCAGCGTGACCCCTCCTTACCCAGTACCAGTACTGCAGCGGCTGCTGACCCTGCCCCCATCGCTACCCATGCCGCCGCCCAGTACATACCTTGAACTCTGCCGTCGCCATCTTGGATTCTGGCACTGGTGTTACAGACTCTCAGCTGGGCTCTACTATTTCCCGGTCTCTCAGCCACTCACGAGCAGCTCCTCGACACGCCTCTGCCATGCCCCTCGTCCGGATTGGTCACTGTCGCTTTAAATATCCTGCTTTGACTTCACTTCCTTGCTCTGCATAGCTCCTTGCTTCCTGTGTAGCCTGGAAACTGTGTCGTGCTCCTGTTTGTCTTTACTCCTACATATTTGAACCGGCTTGTCTGACTTACCCCTCTGGCTCCCGACTTCGGCTTACCCATCACGATTCTTACCTCTCAGACCCTTGGACACGGAAACGGATTTAACTACGGAACTCTCTATACTCCTGAACTCGGCAAGTACAACGACTATTCTAAATCTTAACCCAGGCCTGGCCACGCTACAACCACATCCCGGACCCGCTCCCTCTGCTGTCGGTGTGTATATTTAACATCCCACCTCAGTACAGGGACTGGCCTGGTCTGCGGCCTGCACAGCGTGACATTATGCAGAGCCCAACAGAAACAGACCTGACTGAGGTGGGCCAACTAATCAGGGAACTTGCGATTTGCATTGATACTTTGGGAACTCAGATCACAAGCCTGGTACAACAGCTTTCCTAGCTTTCACTACAGCCTTTTCCGGCCCCAGCCGCACAGGGTGGCGACCGGCCATCAGAACTCAGGATTCCTACGCCTAAAGCATATACGGGTGACCCTCTAGCCTGTCGTGGGTTTTTGAACCAATGTGAAATACAATTTGAGATTTCTCCCAGCCTGTTCCCCACCGGATGCACCAAGGAAGCCTATGTTTACTGTCTTTTAACAGGGGACGCCTTGGCGTGGGCCTCTCCCATCTGGGAGTTGCGTGCGGAAACCACCCAGGATTACCAGCTCTTCTGCCAATAATTCCAGCAGGTATTTGATATTCCCGCCCGCAGAGATACTGCTGCTGCTTCTCTTGTTCAATTGTCTCAAGGTTGTAGGTCCGTAGCCAAATATATTGGAATTCCGGACTGTCGCGGCGGAGATGCATTGAAACCAAGAAGCCCTTATTGCTGTGTTTTGGCAAGGTTTGTCCGACTCTGTAAAGGATGAACTTGCAGTTCAGCCCAGGCCCCAGGGATTAGAGGAATTGATTACACTATGCATACGAGTGGATCAGCGCCTTCAACAGCGCCGTCATGAACGCCAGCGTCCCAGAATTTTCTCTTCTGACCCTATTCTTCCCAGATCCTTCCCAGCTATTCGTCCTGTTCTAGACACTGTGGAACCCATGCAGATTGCCAGTCAAGTGTTCCATAATACCGACAGGACTACCGATAGAACCCCTGACCGGACTGCCGAAAGGGCTCGTCGCCGGAATGAGGGCCTTTGCTACTACTGTGGATCTCCTGAACATACGGTACGTTTTTGTCCTTTAAGGCCCAAAGAACAAACACGACCAATGGGGCAAGAGGGACTCATTTTGGGGTCAATATCTTCTCACCCCATCTCTGAAGAGGAACTCCCTAAGAGAATTATGCTTCCAGTCTCGCTTGAAGGTCCGAATTTTCGCGTAACCACAGCCGCTTTTCTTGATTCAGGATCCGGTGGTAACTTTGTGGATCAAGATTTTGCTACTCTTAACAAGATTCTGCTCATCGCTAAGAAATCGCCGATTGGCCTCGAGGCTATTGATGGTCGTCCTTTGCAACCTGCCTTCATCACGTTAGAGACTCTTCCTCTCACCCTTTCTGCCGGTACTCATACCAAAATCATTTCCTTTGACGTGATGCACTCTCCTGCCATTCCAGTTATCCTAGGATTACCCTGGCTACAGCAGCACAACCCACGCATTGATTGGAGGGATGGCAAGACAATTCAGTGGGAGCCAGAGTCAGACGCCTCACCATTGCCGGTCATTTCTCCTACCACAGTCCTCGCGGGAGTGGAAACGCCCCCGGCTAATGATTCCGCTCTTCCTGAAGCATATGCGGATTTCATCGACGTGTTTAGCAAGACACAATCGGAGGTTCTACCACCTCACAGACCTTATGATTGCCCCATTAATCTGGTTCCCGGCGCTGTTTTTCCGAAATGTAAGTCCTACCCCTTGTCTCTCCCTGAAACTGAAGCCATGGCAGCATACATCAAAGAAAACCTTGAAAAAGGATTCATTCGTAATTCTTCGTCCCCCGCTGGTGCCGGTTTCTTTTTTGTCAAAAAGAAAGATGGATCCCTGAGACCATGCATTGATTACCGAGGTCTCAATCTCATCACAGTCAAGAATCGATACCCCCTTCCGCTGATCTCCGAACTTTTTGATAGGCTTCAAGGGGCAAAAAAAATTTCCAAGCTAGACCTCTGAGGAGCTTACAATCTTGTTCGCATCCGAGAAGGCGATAAATGGAAGACTGCCTTCAATACCAGGAGCGGCCACTACGAGTATCTTGTAATGGCCTTCGGCTTATGCAATGCTGCTGCTGTTTTTCAGGATTTCATGAATGATGTCTTCCGTGATGTTTTCAACTCTTTCGTAATCGTCTATCTGGACGATATCCTAATTTTTTCTAAAAATCTTCAAGATCATGTCCAGCATACCAGGCTCGTTCTCGCTCGCCTTCGTGTCAATAATAATCTCTACGCTAAGCTCGAGAAATGTCTTTTTCATCAAACCTCTACTGCCTTCTTAGGCTATATAATTTCAGATAAAGGATTTTCAATGGACCCTGAAAAACTTAAGGCTGTTTTGGATTGGCCTCAGCCCAACTCTCTCAAAGCCATCCAGCATTTTTTGGGCTTCTCCAATTACTATAGGAAATTCATCCGACATTTTTCCACCACTGTGGCTCCCATTACGGCCCTTACCAAGAAGGGAGCTGACCCGTCTGTATGGCCTCCGCAGGCCGTCTCGTCCTTCGAAACCCTGAAACAAGCTTTCGTCTCGGCACCCATCCTGCGACATCCCGATGTTAGTCTTCCTTTTACTTTAGAAGTTGATGCGTCTGATTGTGGTGCTGGCGCCATCCTGTCCCAGAGATTCTTCCCTCAAGATAAGCTTCATCCATGCGGTTGTTTTTCAAAGAAGTTTTCGCCCGCTGAAAAGAACTATGATGTTGGCAATAGAGAGCTCTTGGCTATCAAGATGGCCTTACAGGAATGGCGACATCTCCTGGAAGGTTCCCATGAACCTATTTCTATATTGACCGACCATAAAAATCTTCTGTATATCGAAAATGCACGTCGTCTGGGGTCTCGTCAAGCTCGCTGGGCACTATTTTTCTCAAGATTTAATTATACTCTGTCTTATATTCCTGGTTCTAAGAACACAAAAGCTGATGCCTTGTCCCGACAATTTTCTCCGGAGGAAAGATCCGAAGAAACCCCTGAAACTATCGTACCCTCTAAGTTTATAATTTCCGCTAACTCATTTGACATTCTCGAAAAGATTGTTGAAGCTCAAACACAAATTCCGGTGGTCTAGAGGTACCGGAAGGAACTCTTTATGCCGCACCCAGGTTTCATCAAAAGATATTAGAATGGGGTCACTCTGTCTGTTCAGCCGGCCATCCCGGCTTCAAAAGAACTTTGGATCTTATCAAGCGTACTTTTTGGTGGCCTAATATGGCAAAGATGGTTCATGAATTTACTAGTGCTTGTCCAGTATGCGCACAAAACAAGACTCTTCATCAAAGACCCTCAGGCTTTCTCATGCCCTTGCCAGTACCTGAACGTCCATGGTCACATATTTCAATTGATTTCATTGTGGATCTACCCCCTTCCAGAGGGATGAATACCATTTTGGTCATCGTTGACCGTTTTTCAAAACAGGCCCACTTTGTTCCACTCAAAGCACTTCCCTCCTCGCCCATCCTAGCTGATATCTTCACCAAGGAGGTGTTTCGCATCCATGGGATACCTACATCCATAGTCTCGGACCGAGGCACGCAATTTATATCGAAATTTTGGCGGGCTTTCTCCAAGAGGCTTGGCATGGCGCTATCCTTCTCGTCAGGCTATCACCCCCAGACTAATGGGCAAACAGAAAGACTAAATCAAACGCTGGAACAATACCTGCGGTGTTTTATTTCCGATTCCCAGGATAATTGGGTTGACCTGCTACCTTGGGCAGAATTTGCAACCAATTCACTTCGTAATGAATCCACGCACGAAACCCCGTTCTTCGTGAATTATGGTTTCCACCCAAGTCGACTGCCAATCTCAAACATTCTGATAGGAGTGCCAGCGGCTGATGAACGGGTAACTACTCTTCAGAAGTCATGGATCAAGATTCAGTCCGCGCTTCTTAGCGCCGCTCAGAAATTCAAGTCTCAGGCAGACCACGTCATCAACAGGCCCCTAATTACAAGCTAGGGGACCGAGTTTGGCTTTCGTCTAAGAATATCAAGTTGAAGTCTCCGACCCTGAAATTATCACCTCGATTCTTAGGGCCTTTTCTGATCCAGGAACAAATCAATCCTGTGGCATTTCATCTGCAACTTCCGTCTTCCATGAGGATTCCAAACGTATTCCACGTTTCCTTGCTCAAACCATTCGTCCAGAGCAAACGGTTCCCTGCTAAGACCCATAGACCCAAACCAGTCACGGCCAAGGACAACCTGAATTCGAAATCCAGACAATATATATATTTGAAAAGGGAGCTAGATCACAAACAGGGAATTCCAGACTTGAAAGCCTGACATCAATAGTGAGAAGATATTTTAAGGCTTAGTACAGGATAATATTCAGGAATACCTAAAGGATAACAAAAGTATTAGTAATAGTTAGCATGCATTTATGAAGAATAGGTCTAGCCAAACTAACATAATTAGTTTCTTTGAGGTGGTAAGTAGGAATTTAGACCAGGGTAATGCAGTTGATGTAGTCTACTTTGAGTTTTCAAAGGCTTTTGAAACAGTGCCACACGAGGTTAGTTTACAAAATAATGGAAATTGGACTCTGTAAAAATATTTTGGAAGTGAATTGAAAACTGGTTGATGGATAGACAACAAAGTGTTGTCGTGAATGGAAACTTTTTTGATGTTGGAATAAAGTGAGTGGAGTACCTCAAGGATTGGTACTGGGCCACTGCTTTTTAACTTGTTTCTTCATTATATTGATGTTGGCATTCTCGATCTGTGCTGATGACACTAAATTGTGTAATGTAGTAAAATTAGAGCAGGATGTAATTTCTCTCCAGAAGGACTTGGAGAGACTGGAAAACCTGGCTGGTAAAGGGCAGATGGGGTTTAATATAGATAAATGTAAGATTATGCATTTGGGAAACAAGAATAAACAGGCAACTTACAAATTAAAAGGGGGAAATTAGGTAAATTCTTGATTGAGAAGGATTTAGGAGTGCTTGTAGACAGCAGGGTTAGCAATAGTGCCCAATGTCATGCAGTAGCTGCAAAGACAAATAAGATCTTATCTTGCGTTAAATGGGGAATTAATGGAAGGGAAGTAGGCATAAGGGAGGATATGATAACTATATACAATTTTTTTTTGGGGGTGGGGGCGGAAATACAAGCAGCTTTTAAAAAGAACTATTCATCCAAAAGGCAGAACAAACGGACACAGGGTCATATCTTAAGGTTGGAGGAAAGTTGATTTCATCAGCAACAAAGGAAAGTGTTCTTTACAGTAAGGGCAGTTAAAATGTGGAATTCATTACCCATGGAGACTGTAATGGCAGATACAATAGATATCTTCTATAAAAGGTTGTACATCTTTATAGAAAGAAAAGGTATACAGGGTTATACGAAATAAGTAAAACATGGGAAGAATGTTGATCGAGGGAGAAATCTGAATGCCATTAGTTAGGAAGGAATTTCAAGTTTCCCTTATGAGAGAGCATTGGATGATGTTTGACTGAGTTTTATTTGTTTGCCACCCTCTGGATCAAAATACTGTAAATACATAGGATAACTTTATGTCATCTAAATTTAGAATAGGTTGATGGATATATGTCTTTTTTATCCTCATCTGCTATGTTACTACTGTACTGTATGTACACAATGGGGAAAATGATGTCGTTTTAAATGTTTGGGAATCTGTACAAACAATAGACAAAATACAAAATGGTATATTGTTATTACTAACCAGAAAATTTATTTTTTTATGGCTAGGTATAATATTTGATTATAAAATATTGCCTTGCTAATATATCTTGCTTGATGCATTTTATTTCAGTACATGCATATTTGGGAAAGTTGAATGCAAACAACGTCAGATAAATATTGACGAATGATCCTTTCTCCCAGAACTTTAGCAGGATTTTACAGAATGATTATTAAAGGGGAAGTTTTACAGTAAATGAATAGTAACTTGATACTTTAACACAAATGGTATTTAGTATATCATTTTAGTAACCCTTTAGATTTTTTTAGATTATTAAAAGCAGCAAATAAAAAGACAGGTTAAAATGTCTGTCCATTAACCTATTAAACATATAATTGACAGTGTTTGGGATTGAACATGTAGTTTGCAATTTCTTCCATAATTCTGCATTGCACCAATGAACTGAATTTTAAATCTAATTGTCTAAAAATTGAATAACATTATGCTGCTGATTGGATCAGCAAATACATTACATCCCTGCCAGGGATCTAATAATATTTACATTTCTGCATATTTTTCATAAAAAATGATGTGTAAAACTATAAATTATTATTTATGTTTTCAGCTGTATCCTGCGGGATTACCCAGTCGCCTGGAAATGGTTCAGTTTCTGGAAATGAGTTCACTTTAGGAAGTAAAGTGATATATGAATGTAATGAGGGCTACAGATTACAATCTAGTCAACATTCAACAGCAGTATGTCAAGAAGATGGATCATGGAGTAATGCAGGCAAACCACCTGTTTGTCAGCGTAAGTATAAAGGAACACTATTTTCTCTCATATTATCAAATTGCTTGCCTTATATTCGAGATATAGTAGAGGCCAGGGTACACAGGTATTTAAATGTAATAGAGAATGGTCCTTTCTGAAAGAAGACATCTATGTGTATCATTTTTTTTTAAACCAGCATTTTTTATCTGGGGGGTTCTTTGAAGCTGAACTTTGGTTCTCAGAGCTCCAGCAACCCTAAAGATAAACAGTTTATTACAACCAACCAATCACAGCTCACTCAAATGTATAGCATATGCCATAATCGTCCTAGCAGCCATTATACAGATGTAGCAAGACTTACTATTTTCAGGCACTAGGGCAATCCATGAGACTGCAAAGATGCCCCAGTGCCAGAGGATTTTCACTGCGGTGGATGGGATCCGGAAGCATGGTCCCAACAGTGTGACCATAACAGAACTATTTTAGGAGCCACAGCTTTAAGCTTTTTCAGCGGTGGCTCTGGGGACAGTAAGTCTCAAAGTCAGTACATCTACTGTATACATATGTAGCCCAATTTATCTTCCTGAGATTTGACAGGATAAAGGACATTAGCACACCCTAGTAATGGGGAATATTTCCAGCAGCCAATAATAAAGCTGTTGTATGCAGTAATGGCTGCTTCTAGATGTGTGAAATTTGTTTTTCACAAGGTCATGAACAATGCAAAATTAGCCATTTTTAATTGGCGAAGAAAGCCGTGGGTGAGTCACAAGTGATTCGCTAGGCATTAAATCAATAGGCGTTTAGCCAATGTGCATTGCAATTTTACATTTCACTTAGTCTTGAGACTATAAATAGGTCTCACACACCATGTCCTTCTGCATTTGGCAGGGAGCTCAGTGTGGGAGAGGGGGTGCATACACACAATAGACTGTGATCTACTGAATGATCAATCACACTCAGTAAATTATTATAAAACAATGATGATGTCTAATATTGGGAAAAGAGGGCACTGGTGTGGTGGCGGTGCTGCTGATGGTCATCAAGGTGGGGAAGGGGAGACTAGTGCTAGTTCTGCACCCTTACCGAGTGGGCTCAAGGCTACTTTGTCAGCTTCAGAAACAGTACACACTGTTATTAGGCAAAATCGGCCAATGCCACATCATTATCCATGTAAAGAGGGGTTAGGCTGCACTCCACAAAATAGATAAATTAGACATACAGTTTACCGGTGCTGTTGGTTCAAGGAAGTACCTGCCAGGCAATTTCCAAAATGTACTCCGGAAAGAAGGATCCAGCGCTCCACGGTTTTCTAAATAAAGTAAATTTATTGTGCCACACAACGTTTCGACCAATAGGTCTTTCTCAAGTGACTAGGCATACACCAAATGAGGATATACCCAGTATATATATCCTCAACCATAAACAAAACAACAGGTGAAAACAAGTAAAAAAAATCACCCCAGCCGTCCCCAATCCGTCTCCCCTGATCAGTCCTATCATCATTCTGTGCCACAATAGTTCGTGAGAGTCTTCTTCCGGTTTCTTGGTCTTCTTCCGTTTTTTGCGTTCCAAAGACATCATCCTCTCTTCTGAGCATGCGCCGTCAGTGCTTGCGTTCCAGCGCCATCTTCTTCTATATGCCGGCCAGGTCTGACATCTGCCACTGCATCTGGATTGGTTCTCTTGTCCTCGCGATACTTCGGGGGCTGCTCACACATCTTGTGAGTTGTAGGCCTTCCCTCTCTCTGCGTCGCCGGTTGGGTTATCCACCTGCATCCTCCTTCGCCATGGTTTCTTTGTCGTCATTCTGGTCTTCAGCTCTCCTCCTGTGTATGTTGGCTATTCTTCCATGTCTCTCAGTGTGGAATATAAGTCCTTGATATGCATAGAAAAAGTTTTTATGTGATCAGGGGTGACATTTAATAATGTGAACCAGTGTAAAAAAGTAGAAAGTGCAATAAAAACATGTATTAAAAACTTTGGAATGCTTATCAGTCTGTTCTGAAGCTTTCTCACATATAAGACAATAACACCAACAGCAGCCATGCAACCTGAAAACACTTCTATCTCCTATTAAGAAAACAGTTAAATGATATGTAATCATTTAACCCTTTAGGGTAAACTGTATCTAAATTGTATGTCCAGTATGTCTCTCGTTGTAATAAAAGCGTATTAATATCAATGCCTGTTGCTTTTCTTTTTACATGCTCTATGCCCATTAAACGAAGGGATGAGACTGGATGTTTGTGGTCTGTACAGTGGTCAATAAAAACAGTATTTTCTGATTTATTGTTGATCCTGCTTTTATGTTCAATAAATCTGGTCTTTAGACTCCTGTTTGTTTTATCCACATATAAAAGACCACAGGGGCATTTAATGATGTATACAACTTGTGTGGTAGTGCAGGTAATGCGTTTGTTAATTTTAAATTTTGCACCACTTCTTGGGTGACAAAATACATCGCCTGTCATTAAACTATTGCATACCGAACAATTAAAACACTTATAGCAGCCTGGTTTTGGATCACTAAGGAAGTGTGAACCTACATAATGTTCCTTTTTATCTGCTTTTATCAGAATATCCTTGATGTTTTCTCCTCTTTGATAGGCAAATCTAGGTGTTTCCTTACAAATTTGGCCTAATGTAAGATCTGTTTGAAGAATCTTCCAATGTTTTTGTATGGTTTGTTTAACAAATCTACTTGCAGTGGTATATTTGCTGACAAAGGTCATTTTTTCTTCACTATTCACTGGTCTATTCTCCTCTAGTGGTTCCTTTCTCAAAGATTTTTCCACTATAGAAGCTTTATGTCCCCGGTCTGTGAACCTTGTTTTTATTTCTTTTATGGTTCTAGCTAAGTGCAGAGGCCTGTCAACAATTTTCCCCGTCCTTATTTTTTGTGAATAGGGTAACACTCTCTTTAGGGAGTCTAGATGGAAGCTGGAACCATGTAATATGGAATTTCTATCTGTAGGTCTCCTGAATAGATCTGTATGCAACTCATGCCCATCATATGTAATCAGTACATCTAGGTATGATATCTGTGACTTACTCCAATTTTTAGTAAATTTAACTGGCGTAGGTTATTCTGCCAAGTATGTAAAAAACTCAATTAATTCGTTTTCAGTTCCCTCCCAAATAATAAAATGGTCATCTATATAACGACAGTAATAGAGCATCTTCCTAAAGAATTGTGTGCCATAGATGTGTTGTTCCTCAAAATGGGACATATATAGATTGGCATAAAATGGAGCTACATTGCTCCCCATAGCGGTACCTGTCGTCTGCAAGTAGAAATTTGTCTCAAACTTAAAATAATTTTTATGTAAAATAAAATGTAATAGGAGCATGATATAGTCAGTTGGTGGACCTTTTGTGTGACTCGTTTCTAATTTCTCTCTGACCACATTTAAGCCTTCTGTGTGAGGGATGATCGTATAGAGACTGGTGACATCCATGGTCACCAGTAATATATCTCTATCATTAAGCTTAATGGACCTGATTTTATTCAAAAAATCAAATGTGTCCCTAATGTATGATCTTCCCTCTATCACTAATGGTTGTAAGAATGTATATACAAACATGGACAATGGTTGATTGATGGAGTTAGTAGCCGATATAATCGGTCTGCCTGGGGGGTTGTGTAGACTCTTATGTATCTTTGATAATAGATATAAAACCGGGCGGCGTGGGTGCTCCATTGTTAAGAATTCTTTCACCTTTTCAGTATTCCCCAAACCCAATTGTAAAATTCATTCTATTTCTTCTTGATATGAGTTTGTTGGATCATGTGTTAATTTTGCATAACAGTTAGTATCTGCTAATTGTCTATAGGCTTCTGTCCTGTATTGTTCATAGTTCTGAAGAACTAGTGCCCCTCCCTTGTCTGCTCTTTTTAAGATTATTTTAGGATTATCAGCCAATTGTTTCAAACACTTTTTTTGACCAATGTTAAGATTGTAATGTGTACGATGTTTCTTTCTAAAATATGTATTCACCTCGTGTTTTACCAAATTCATGTATGCTTGTACTGCTGAATTCTTTACAGGAGGTACAAAACTAGACTTTAGTTTACATACCGGTTCTTTTTTCGTCAAACTTTGAGTGGCTGTTGGTGGCTGCTGTTGTTGCACGATCGGTACCCTGTTGAGGAAAAAAGATTTTAGGTTTAATTTTCTTTCTATCTTAAAAGTTCCACCTCTAAGTCAAATCTATTAGCTGTAGTGGTGGGTACTAAAGAAGGACCTCTAGACAGAACTTCTAATTCTGTTTTGGACAGTGAGTAATCAGAAAGATTAATAACAAGACTATGCACACTACTTATTGCCGGGGTCTCAAGACGGGCGGTGTCCGCGGGTTTGTGTCTCTCCCTCCTTGTCTTTTTTCTTTTGCCTTTGTTGTCGTCCCTCTTCCTCCTCCTAATAAAGAAGAGCTGGAGGTTCCTGGTGTCTGTCCCCGTATCTCATCAGCTGATGAGCTGGCCTCTGGGTCACTGGAAAGATTTTCTCCACTTTTTTGAGTGTTTTTAGCCTTTCCTGTATTTGCGAATCTGGTGCGTTTATCTTGCTTAGTCCATAAGTACACACTATTTTCTTTGTAGTCTCCTACTACCTTTTTAAACTTCTGTTTCTTAAAGTGGACTAAATCCTCCTTAAATTTTTGTAGCTTAGTTTTGAGTTCATCCAAGAGCTTGAGAGTAATGTCACTCTGATGTGTGTGTTCTATGGTGACCTCAAGTTTTAAAATCTCATGTCTGGTATTGGATAATTGCTTCCCTACTTCCTCTATAACTAATACCATTAAATCCAAGGAGGCTTTGTTCAATATTTTGCACCAGTTCTCACAGAATATCTGGCTATCTATGCCAATGGTTGGACGGTTTCGGATCCTGAATCCTCTGGGGATGAGTCATTGTTTGTAATATTCACTTAAAGTGGTTCCATGGGAGTAAAATTCTATTTCTTTCTTTTTAAGTCTTTCTAAGTCTTGGATGTAATCGGCTGGTCTGTCAGGACCAAACGCCTCTTCAGGAGTAGATTTAAATAAAATATTATTTTTTACTTGTTTTCACCTGTTGTTTTGTTTATTGTAGAGGATATATATACTGGGTATATCCTCATTTGGTGTATGCCTAGTCACTTGAGAAAGACCTATTGTCTAAACGTTGTGTGGCACAATAAATTTACATCATTATCCATGCCATTATTATTAACATCATGAGTGCATGGATCTGGTACTGATAGTAAAAGTGGCACAGGCGAGGGACGCAAGAAAATCTTATCAGCCTCAGAAACAGCATCATACAATGTTACACAAATGTTACATAACTGTTGAGGTGGAAGAGTATGAGGATAAAGAATATGTTATTATGGGTGGTAGAACTGGTGGGGGTTTAATATATAACTCAAGTAGGTGGAGGAGGGGGGCAGCTTCTTCTAGGTGCTTGACCAGAAGCAGCAGCATGTACAGCTATGTCTTAAAGTCATAGCAGCCGGTCTCATCATGTTTCTACAATTTCCCTGAAATAATTTTTTTGTGTGTTTTTAACAACAAGAATTCAGTCACCTGTTTGTGCCATTCCATTTTGAGGCAGGAAAAAGCAGACACAACTCTGGGTACATCTGCACTTATAGGCACATGACAAAGAAGTGTGATGGGCACAAGTAGTAATGCAGTTATGGAATGGCTCAATTCCTAATAGTCACATTTGTGACTCAGAGGGTTTTGCTGATGGTGTTGATAAAGTTTATCATGATGTTTATATACTTGGTAGTAATAGTGATGATGATGATGATGATGATGATGATGATGATGATGATGATGATGATGATGATGATGATGATGATGATGATGTGGGGTTGCTCTAGATGGAGCAGCCACTGGGAAGCACGGGTGCAAGGGAAAGGGCATTCTGGCATATTATTTGACAAACAATTGTTCTAATAATTCAATATATTAACCCACTGTTAGCAAATCTTTAAATAGGGTGCACATTTATAGGACAAGGGCTTTTAGGAGCTGTTAAAATATGCAAAGCAGTGCTGGAAAATACAGAGTATGGATTATTTAAAAAAAAAAAAAGCTTTTCACACCTGAATTAAGAGGTTATTACATTAGTGGGCTTTGCTATTGATACTTTACAGATTAGGAGGGTGTACCTCAAAACAGACAAGTGAACATGGCGGGGGGGAATAAATGGTTACTAATGCTCATTGGATGTACTGCCTTTAGCCAAATGGTAAAGGTGTTTTGGAGATGGTGGTCGTGGCAGTAGTCATGCTGAGGCATGTTACACTATACCGGGTATTAATTAGAAGATCCTTAAAGCCTGGTGGTTGGGCTAGTGGCAGGAGATCACGCAAGCAACCTAGTGGCAGCATTCCATGAGAACAACATTATTCACCTTACCTGCTTTACCCATGTACTCAGCTTAATACAGATCTAGTAAGATTTACTGCATCCGTGACCATAGACCAACAGGCTGAAATCTGGGTGTGGCACCTGAAAACAGTAAATTGTGAGGCCTAGGAGGAAAAAAACAGTGTTAATTGTCCTGGGCTAGAGAGCCTGTAATAGCTGTCAGAGGAGTAAAACAGAGAAGCCGTCTCTCTCTGTAGGGCCTATTCTAGTATCTTCGATAACTTTGCTGCTATCTCAAACGATATGGCACAAACGGTTTTTGATTTGTGTTATCACGGCATTCAGAAAGAATCTGAAAACATTTCCACAAGTCTCAAACCATGAAGTAGGAAAATGCCAATACCTATCGGGAAAGCAGTGATGGTATCTCAGGCTCTCTCAAAGTTCTCCCCCATACAATCTGGCCGCAGTCTGTAAGAGCTGCATAGAGAGAGCCTCATCTCCATGCACAGCTCTCACACGCGATCGCACTGCTTTTATTTACATTTTCATACTAGTGTACAGGAGCAGGGGGTCTCCGGAACTGAACCGCATTAGTTTCAGGTCCGGGGACCCCCTGCTTCCCAAGTTATAGTCCCCGGTATGGGGGTCGATATCTACTATGAGTTTAAATGTCCCAGTCATGTGACACAGGAGATTACAAAATTGCAGGTGGATTCCGGCACCCCATACCAGGGCCTGTAACTCGGGAAGCAGGGGGTCTCGAGGCTGAAATCAATGTGGTTCAGCTCATGACCCCATTCTCCCACATACTAGTATTAAAATGTAAATAAAAACAGCTTCATTACCTTAGCGGCTGGCCGCTAAGGCAATGAAGGGGTTAAACCTGAGTACCCGGTATGTTTGGGGTACATGAGGTGGATGAAGGGGGTAGTTGCCCCAGGATGGGTGGTTAGGCCTGTCAGGAAGGTTGCAGGAGGAGTTAACCCCTTCACTACCATAGAACTATCATGGTAACCGCGATGGTAATGAATCGGTTAACAACTCCTGCTACCCACCCGAGAGGCCTAACCACCCACCCTTGGAGAAACTACCCCCTTCACCCAATCCCTCTACCCCCAAGAAACATTTATATACAACAACCCTACTAACCACCTTTTCTATCACCAACAACCCCCCTCAACACATACAGTACAATAAAGGGCAAAATTACTATCATCCAGATCTGGATAATAGTTCATTTGCCCATTAAAAAGAAAACATTATCCAGCCAGGATAAAATAAATTAAAGTCGTAGTTACCCCTGCCTGGATAAAGGCCATCCTCATCACCGTCCTCCGCATCCATGTCCTGCATGACAGCAACATAACAATAAAAAACAAATTATTGGCCACTAACCCCTTAATCATCTTAGTGGTTAGTAACCACTATAGTAATTAAGGGGTTAACCCCCCTCCCCTGCTACATACCTGCGATGCCTAATTACCCTCCCCAGGGCAACTACCCCCACCTTCCACCCATTGATTGACAAAGTGGTACACCATATGCATATAATATGGACAGGATTTGCCACTATGGTAGTCAATGGGCAACCTAAAAAAAAAACAAGGACCAAAACTCAAAGCAATTAAAAAAAAAACAATAAGCAAAAAAACACAATTAAACAAACCAATCACCAAAAATACACAATTAAACAAAACAATCACCAAAAATATACAATTAAAAAAAAACAACAAAATTCACAGTTATAAAAACAAGCACCAAAAATACACAATAAAAAAGCACCACAAATACATAACAATAGAATAAAAACAAGCATTTGCCAAAAAATGCATGCTTGTCACTGTATTATCAATAGCCCTAAAGGGGCATAGATAAACACATTGGCAGTCAATGAGCAACCTCCCCAAAAAATACACAATGAAAAAAAAACAATCAAAGTTTTTCTTACTTTTGACGTCTTCACCATTTGATTCAAAGTCCACCAGAAACATCTTCATCCTCGACGCAATGCTCCTCAACATCTGGTAAGTCCTTCTTTCTTCTTTATCTTCATCTGTACTGTATATTTTAATCCAATGGGGCGGATGTCTCGTCGGCTTCTTAAAGTCAAATGAGACAGGACATGCCTTATATAAGTCCTTTGACGTCACATTTGAGTGTCAGATGGTTTTCCCCCAATACGATTGGCTGAAGTACCATGTGACAGGGTTCTTGTTTTTTTTAAGGGTGGGACGTCATCTTAAAGGGAAGAACGTCACATCCTTCAAGCATTACATGGTACATCCCCAATCCGATTGGTTGAAGTACAGATGCAGCGGCTGTTATTTGAACACTTCATGCGTTGTATACCTCGGAATACTCACGTCATGGCGCGTGATTTCTTCCAACCGTACCGCCTTTAGATGCGAGTGAAGGCGAGTGCAGAAAATGGCATTTTAGTGTTCTGGTATTTAAACACCTGAACATTACAATTCATTCATTGCATTGCACACAAAGAAACATAATCCATGAAATTCACACAAAGCAACCGCGATAAACACGTGTGCCTGGGGCGATTGGCCGTGTTAATGCTGCGTGGAGTACAGCAGCACACACAAAAACGGCTCTGTGATTTGTTCGAATAACGGCCGTTGCATCGGTACCATGTGACAGCTTCAATTCTTTTAAAAGGATGTAACATCATCTTAAAGGAATTATGTCACATCCGTTTAAAAAAAATCGCTGACATCACATGGTACTTCAAACTAATCGGATTGTGAGTGTACCACGTGATATATTAATAAACCAGGTAGTCTGGCTTAACCTCTTAATCGCCTTAGTGGTTAGCTGCTATGGTAATGAAGCTGCTTTAATTTCCATAACATATTATTATAGCAAGGGGTCTCCGGAGATGAACCACATTGATTTCAGGTCTGGTGACCCCTGCTTCCCTAGTTACAGGCCTTGTTATGGGGTGCCGGTATCCCTCTAGTTTGTTTACATTTTCTGAATACGTGGGCCGTGACGCAGGACAATTTAAACATGGCCGCTGGGATCCCGGCACCCCATAACAGGGCTTGTTACTCGGGAACGAGGGGGTCCCAGGACCTGAAATCAAAGCGGTTAAGCGCCATAGACCCCCTTCGACAGTACTGTATCATTAGAATAAAACAAAAGCCCCCCGTTTGCCTATTAGAGGCACACAGGGAGAGTGATTCATACTATCTATTACTATGCGTCTCTTACAGGCAGGTGGAACTCCATAGGATTCACACAGCGCAAGTCCCATTCAAACACAGGGACCCCCGTTGTGTTAATATGATGAGCGATTAGTCTGCCACTGGAATCTCATGGTGTGGGAAGGGTTTAAGTGCAGAATTCTCAAGTCAAGCTGTCGACAACCGGCAATTGCTGCTGTAGTTTCCAGATCTGGATAATAGTAAATTTGCCCATTGCTGTATTGTATGTTTGGGGGGGGATAATGGGGTAGAGGGGTGCCCATTTATTGCCATTGGGGTTATCTTTGCTCACATTGAGGGCATAAGTAACCAAACTATCAATCAATTGGTGTATTGTTTAGTATTATGTTTGTATTTTTTTGCATGTTTATTGTGGGTAGCAGGGGTGGGTGAAGGTGGTATTTGGCATATGGTGGGTGTTTATGCCTACTGGGTGGGTAGCGGGAGGGGGTAACCCCTTTATTACCTTAGTGGTAGTAACCACCAAGGTAATGAAGGGGTTAACTCCTCCCGCAACCCTCCCACAATGCTTAAACCCCCACCATGGGCCAAATACAACCTTCACCCACCCCCGCTACCCACAATAAACGGGCACTAGCATTTAACCCCTTCGTTTCCACTGCAGTTAGTCGCTAAGATAATGAAGCTGCCTTTAAATGTATTTTTATTGCATTGGATGGAAGCCGGGGGCCTACAGATCTGATATTAATTTGTATCAGCTCCGGAGACTCCCGGCTTCAAACTCAAGCAATAAAAATAAAATAACATTTCTAAGTCCTACTCGCAAATCCCGTCCCGCCACCATTGGGGTAGCAAAATGAGATCTGTGATAAGCTCACTAGTTCAGAGCTCCGATTATCTCATTGGAACTACTAGAATAGTGATGTTAGAAAAAAAAGCTTTTGGAGCTCCCGCTCGGGTAAATGCACTTCCTGAATGAGTTTACAGGTCATCGGAGCATTCTGAATAACAAACTTTCCAAATCATTCAAAAAGTGCTCAAAAAGCTTGTTGAGTTAGTTATCGAAGCTACTAGAATAGGCCCCCATGTCTCCCTGAGCAGCTCTTACAGAAATCCAATATTATTTTTTCTATACTGTATTGAAGCAGGGGGTCTCCCAAAGTGGAGAAATACTGGGGATTACCCCCTAGGAGTACCGAGGCTAACAACCCAGGCTGTGATTAATACCAGTCCATTGGTCATGGAGAGAGACACCACTTATTTTAAAGATAATAATATGAAAGCTCATCCGGACTAAAACGGGGTGGTGGGCTAGGAGGTATACTCCGGTAGAAGTACAGAAAGGCACCTCCAGGGAGGTGCCTCAAGGTAAGTCACTGTGTCCGGTATCCGTCAGCCTCACCTCCACCCTGTGTCCAACGATGTGGCAATGCAGCTGGTCAGTACTCACAGATTCCGTGTCTGTCTGCCCAAGACACTGGTGTGTGAGCAGCTTCTGTCCTGCTGCTGATGTTCACTATTTGCAAACAATAAAGTTTTTTTTATTTTTTCAATGCGTTGGCTGTTTGGAGTTGCTGTGACCGCTGTTACTGTTTTTTCTTCGGTCTCCCAAAGTGAACCTCATTAATTTCAGCTACAGGTACTGCCAGCTTCCAGATATATAGATCTCTGTAAAGCGTGCCGCCAGTCATAAAAAAAAGCAGTTAAACATTAAACCGACCCATATTACCCCACTTCATGACCTTAGTGGCCACCACTAAGGTAATCAAGGGGTTAATCCCTCTGACTACTCCCCCAGGAGGCCTAACGACCACATGCATCAGGGCAACTACCCTCTTCACTCACCCGCTGCTCCCTCAATAAACTTCCAGCACCACCACAAAGAGTAATGGGCACTGTTAACCCAAATATGCTAATAGAGCTTTTGTCCAATCAAATATACAGTACTGTACATTACAATAGCATAAAATACAAATGTTGAAATAAAACACATTATAATAAAAAAAAAAACTTGCCATTTAATCAAATGATTGTCACTGTGGTTGCCTATAAACTCAACATAGGCATAGATACCCACATTAGAAATCAAAGTACACCCTACAGTAAATAAACATGTTACTTATCCTTGCCAGGATGAAGACTATCTTCCTCATCTTCAGCAACACCAACATCCAATAAAGGGTCGATGGACAGGTACCCCTTAATTATCTTAGCGTGTAACTGGCTGCTACCCCCTGGGAGCCTAACCAGCCACCCAGGGGCTACTACCCCCTTCACCCACCCCCTCCGCCCCAACAAAACACCCCCCGCCCCCCCAAACCCAGTTAATCATCTCGGGCAGCTTACTGCTTTTTTTAGCAGCGAGCTCCAGCTACACTCCACTATCACAGCCTCTCGCTTCCAAAGATACAGTAAGTCTTACTACATCTATATGTAGCCCTGTTCCCCCCCCCCAAGTGAGATCTGGGGGTAGGCTGTAAATATGCTACTGGTGCTTCCTTTACCTGTTGGCTCACAGGGGCCTAAGCCTCCGCCACGGAGAGCCTGGGGTGACTTACATACAATACGGTGCAGCGCCTCCACCTGTGAGGGATCCCAACGTTGTGGGAGGAGCCCCACACAGGACCAAACACATAAATCACACCCACACAGTATAAAATATAAAGGCCCATTACTGTAACATAGATAACAGATAACTCTTAACACCCTTCTCTATAATGACTAAGAGATACAAATACCATAGATATCAAGATTTCTACCAAAAGCCAACTGAATCATATCATTAACATACAGTCAAACTTGACAATGTTGAGATACTACAGAATTCTGGCAGGTCCTGTCAAGCACTAGGCTAATTATGGATTCTCAGTGTTGAACCCAAATTAAGTCTTGCACCGTGCAACAAATCTTCAGGTGTCCAAAATCAATTAAAAATCAAGATTTACTGTTAAAGACATTGAATTGGGAAGAAAAAAGAAGAAAAAAATCAACTGTTACTACTTGCATCATCTACAATTTGCAGATAGAGTTATTCTCAACATATGTCCAGAAAACCTACAAGAAAAAAAATCAGAGTACTTGCTGATGCAAGTAAGAAGAAGAGCCTGAACATGAATGAACTCTACAAAGATCAAAATAAATGTTATGGAACTAGAAGACTCTACTGCCCTAACACTATGCCCATCTCGGCCAGCAAGTATTAAAGGATGGGAGCAATTTATATGAAATCAATAGGGGGATGAAGATGGGAAGGAGTGTATTTAGAAGACACAAGACAATCTTGTGCCACTGTACCTCAAAAGGAAGTGTTGAACCAGTGTATCCTGCCTCTGCTCATGTACGGAAGCTACATATTACTCCAAGAGAAAGGAAAAATAATAAATGGGTCCGAAAGTTAAAAAAAAACATTTGTGACATTATCACAAAGGTGAAGAAACAAAATATCAGTGGGCCGGACACATCACAAGAAGAAATTACTAATGTTCAAATATGATACTTGACTGGATTCCAAGGGTTGCCAAAATACAAAGACGGCAACCACAAGTAAGATTTTAAAAAAAGACCAGGTTCAGGAAGGCAAAATCTGAGAAACACATTATACCCATGGATCATATTCCTCTGATAGATATGGCTGTGATATTGCTTATCAAGTACTATCCCAGTCTAAAGAATAACTTGCTGTATTAAAATGTCCCAACTGCAGAACTGGGGAGTGAGAGGGGGTTAGGGGGTAGTATCATATCTATCAAAGAAAGAAACTCAATTGCTTTAACTAGAATTGTTTCCATTGTTAAATGTTTTAGCAATACTTGTTTCTAATATTGTATCTGAAGAGACTTTGATACACACAGCACCTCCCATATACAGATATTGATGTGAAGGTACACAGGGTTGCCACCACTCCGGGTTTAACCCGGAGACTACGGGTTTTGTCCGCGTATCTCTGGGCTATGCGTTTACCTGAGAAATCTCTGGGCTGCAGCAGCATCAGCGGTTGAATCGGCGGCATCGGGACATATCACATGCCATGCAGACTCATGTTGACTGGACCTTGCAAGAGGTGATGCCGGGAGATGCCGCTGCTGCCACTGCCGGAGGTAAGAGAAATAAATATATAAATAAAATAAATAAATGTAATTGCAAAAAGTCTCCGGGTTAGCCTTTAATTTAAAGTGGCAATCCTAAAGATACACTTATTGATACTGTTAAATAATGATTTATTCACATACTGTATTCCTGCCATAATTCAAGCCTAAACCAACTGACCATATCCAAATCCTTGATTTTTGGGGGCATCTAAAGCAAAACACCAGGCCCACTAAACACATTAAATAAACACGTTATATTGAATACTTAGTAGATACATACATCTTGTATGTGATCAGCCCTAGAAACAAGTAAAATAGTAGTGGTCACTTTGTCATAAGGGCTACCAGTGTGGTGTCCCCTGTGCCATCAGTGAACATCACAGAACAAGCAAGGGGTACATTTTTGTGAATATGGAATACAGTAGGCATTTTTTTTTTTTTTTAACAATACAATCATTTGGCAAAATATATGTTATGGCAAGAGACAAGTTATTACCATATCTGCTTATTTTATCAGGAGTGATTCGATCAGTTTCACTAGCTTATTTGTTTTTATTGAGCTTATAATACTGTAAAAGTTGAAATGCCTTTGAAAGAGATATTCATCATTGTTATTTTCTGAAGCTTCAGCATTCAGAGCTTTCCTGAAATGAAAGACAATTACATGGCCCTGACAGTTTAATTTACTTTCCACTTATAAGTTAGGGTTAAAAGGGGGATTAGAACATTTATATTGATTAAGAGTCTTATATTATGATAGAATCTTGGGAACTGCTAATTAATATATACAGGTTCTGTTTCTGTTCTACAAATACATGATATTACATCCTGCTTTGAAGTTATAGTCTAAAGGATTTTCTGCTAATGATTTGAGCTATTTCTCAGATGTTTTTGCTGTGTAATGCTGTGTAAAGCTAACAACATAAGCAAAGGGCTGAGTGTCAAGTTTGCCCTGCCGGGTTTTTTAAATGGCCAACGTGAAATGTTTGTTTTGTAATGTACATAACCATGAAAACCAGTGTCCCTTCAGACCATATGATGATGATGATGATGATAATAATGAGGAGGATGATGAAGACTCATATGTGGCCCTGAGAAGAGAGCTGTACCACTATATGAATCTAGTATGCTATGCTTGTCATGAACAAGGTCACATAAAAGATGTGTCCCCCCAAATTTTCAAATACAAACAGTGGAAACAGGAACAGCGTGAGGAATACTGTCTCCCACAGCTGCAAAGCAAGCAATGCGTTGTGAGCGCAAGCAAGTTTTGGAAGCTGATAACAGTGTGTGTGCCCAGTACTATTTATCTCTCAGGAGCTACTAAAGCAAAGAGAAAGAAAAAGAAAAGTATTTCTCAAGTCACAGGAAGTGACCGAACCACTTGAGCCTGCGATGTTGGGACAACTTGCGTCAGAAAGGCATTGAGATGTGCTGCAGACCGGAGTGACGGGCGGAATCATCACGGGAACGGTGGCAAAGAAAAAGGAGGACCAAAGGGAAGCTGAATCCAGGATAAAGAGGCCTTCATTTCTGCACTCCAAACGTCCACCATGATTATGATGTCCTGCAGGAATGATTGGATAAGGAGCAAGAGATTAATGCCGAGTTTCAGGAGGCTAATGCCGAGTTACAGAGGAGTATACTCCCAGCTTTATATGAGTATGAAGCTTTGAAGGAAACAGAGCGTCTCTTACGGAGTGAGTTGGAGGAGGTGGGAACTAGTCTGGAAAGGACCAACACCGCAATTGCTACCATGGATGAAAAGCAGAACAAGTCAACAAACTGATTGCTAACCTGAAACAGAAATATGGGAAGTATCTACAAGAGGTTCACACTCTAAGCACAGAGGTGGAACACTCACACCAAGAGGGTCATGGTCTAAACACAGAACTGTGTACGTTGAAGGCAACCAATGAGAATGCCCTGAGTGATTTAGAGACTGTAAAGAGAGAGAATGCAAGTCTGAAAGAGGAAAATTCAGATTTGTCTGACCAGCCTAGTGAAAGAAAGGAGAAGCTTCATCAAGCAGAAAAAGTGAAGGAACAATTGGCCCTGGAAAATTTAGAAGTACAGGCAGCACTGCAGAATGCAAAGAGAATGCCTCACCCTTGAGGAGCATACAGAAGCAGAGCATTAACACCAGAGCCAGCTGCAAGAGCTGCGTGCACATCTACAGGAGGCCAACGAGAAGCAGTGGGCCCTGCAAGAAGAAAGTTTCAAAGCTGCTAACAGAAAAAGTTCTGCAGGAGCGTCTGAGTAATCGGTGTCCCCACGCAGAGCAGCATGAGGAGCTGAAGGTCACATTGAGCATCACAAGAGCATTGCTGGAGGTGGAGCTAAGAGGCCAGGTTAATCTGTCTGAGAGGGAGCATGAGAAGTTCCAGAAACAAGAGCAAGAGATGGAGAAACAGAGAGGCTGCTCCATCCCCAAATGTCAATACACTCAGGAGAAAAAGGTGTGGAAATCGCAAGCAGCGGCGATCCTCGGGATGGAATCTGCAGAGCTCCAAAATATGAAGGAAGTGCTGATGAAAACTCAGAGCAACCACCGGGAAGAGGTGAAAGCCCTGAGAGGAGACTTGCAGGATCAAATTGCAGAGCTGCAGATGCAGATTGCTGAGCTCAAGATACAGCTCGCCAAAAAGGAAGATAGGGAGGAGGTGTCACTCCGTCAAGTGGCCGGCCTGACACTGCGCTGTGAGAACGAGATGGCCGATGCCCTCAAATTGCTGGACCTCATGTCCAATGAAAGGGCCCAGGTACAGCTGGAGCTGCAAAAGGTCCGAGAGGAGCACCGGCAGCGGCAGGTCAGAAATAGAGAAAAGGAAAAAGTTTTAAGCCTTGCTCTGAGTCAGCTGGGAGATGTGGAATTCCGACTTAAGTCCAAAGAAGCTGAACTGGCAACTGCATTAGTGGAAAAAGAAGTGCAGAAGGACAGCTTCAAGATCGGAAAACTCAAATATCTAGTATTGAATGCTCTTTAAGTGATAACATGAAATGGCACGAAAAGAGGGTAGTAGAAATAGATTCCGGACATCAGGCTGAATTCAAAAGCAAGCTGGCAGCGATTTTGCAAGACCTGAGAAAGGATTACAAGGAATGGACATTTAGTACTAAATTGGAGAAAGAGATTCCAATGCTAAAAGTGATACGTTGCTCACAAAAGGAGACCATGGAAAGTGATCTCAATGCCCTCACTGATGACAAAGAGGAAGGAGAAACAATTGATTTTGATAGTACTGCTGTTATTCCAGAAACAGATAGGCACCCCCCTGAGAATACCAATAACGAACTCCCTGATCTGGAATTTAAAAATCCAGATCCTCAATTTCATTTGCTGTGCTCAGATGTTTATCAAACTAGTGAAGACACCCAGGCCACCACAGAAGATGTTTTAGCCAAGTGGGTTGCAGTTCCTTGAAATATAAGTGGATGGAAAATCCTGATGAAGTTATTAATTTTGACTGCGTGCATACAGCAAGCATTAAAATAAAGTCTGTGGGAAACTTCCGGTGATGTCACCGGGAATGGCTGACTTCATTACTAAAATTGAATTTTAACTATAGATGGAGTTACTCTCACATTTAATATCTGGGAGTAAATGTGACTAGGCACAATCACTCTCGATACCAAAGCAACAACACACCCCTGTTTGACAGGATCAAAAGGTACTTGGCGAAGTGGCAAGGATTCCAGGTGTCGTGGATCGGGAGAATAGTCTCAGTTAAAATGAATATACTACCCAGGTTATTATATCACTTCCAGACCCTCACGGTCTGGATACCTGGATCCCAACTAACAATTTTACAACATAGAATATTTCACTTTATCTGGCAGGGCAAAAGGCCCAGGATCACTAGGTCAGTTATGATGAACTCGAGACTAAGAGGGGGCATGGGAGTCCCAAATATCCCAAAATATTACCATGCTGCCCAATTAAGGCAAGTGGTGGTTTGTGATTCTGACCCAGCCCAATATTGCTGGTTGGACATAGAATCCCAGTACGCTAGAACGTCTTCTCTGCTAATGTCCTTATGGGCCCCAGATAAGAAAGATTTACTGGCTAAGGGGTTTGAGCTGGGCCTGATGAGACCTGGACCAAGTCCAAGGGCAAATTTAACCTACCGTCTCCCACCTCACAACTTATGCCACTTTTATGCTCACAACCCCAACTTTCCCCCGGGATGTTGCACCAAACAATTCGACCAATTTAAATCAAGGGATGTTAGAGCAATTGCCGATCTATTCCACAATGGGAAATTTCTTAGTTTTCAAGAGCTTCAAACTAGATATGAAGCACCAGGCTTAGATATGTTTAAATATCTGCAGATCTGGCATTTCCTGCAAAAGATCTGCACAAAGTTGGAATTTCCCCCTCTCTCAAGCTTTGAAGTACTGTGTAAAAGAGGTTTGTACCAAAAAGGCCTGATCACAAGAATATATGCTGGTATGGAGGTCTCGGTAGACACCCCAGACCACAACTACATGCTCAAACGGGCGGCTGATTTAAACGTGGAAATTGATCGAGATGATTGGAAGAACATTTGGGAGTTTGCTGCAAAGACCCCTATATGAACAACTATTAAAGAAAATGTTTATAAGATTATTTTCTACTGGTACCTCACCCCAAGCTGGCTGAAGCAAATCTACCCTCTGGCGACTGATCTGTGTTGGGGGGCTGTGGGCAAAAAGGCGATATTGTACATATCTGGTGGACATGCCTGGCCATACAGATATTTTTGTCCATAGTCCAAAAAATCATTAAAGAAACAACAGATCTGTCCATCCCTGTGGACCCTTTGATTTAGCTACTGGCTAAACCTGTCGAGGATGTAGACCGCCCCATGAGACGCTTAATGTAATTTATACTGACTGTGGCTAGATGCGCTGTGGCGGCCTCCTGGAGGAAGATAGCCACACCCTCTAGACAAACTGTTGAAAAAAGAACAAACACAGTGATGTTAATGGAAAAATGTACAGCTTTTTTGAAACATAAGACCGATTAATTATATAGAACTTGGGAGCCATGGTTGGGGCAGTGAAATGAACTGAATTGAACAGCCCTGACAACTAAGGATTGCATCACTAATTTGATGATAAACGTTTAGGTTGATTACCCGGAGTATACAGATGCAGTGGCCATTATCCAAACATTTCACGGAGCCGTTTTCATGAACTCTGCTGTATTCAATGCGGCATTCACTTGTTATTCATCATGAACGCTGCTGTGAATGTGCACCGCCGACACTAGTAAAAACATTAGTAAACATGCGTCTTAGCGTGAGAAAGTTTGAAGAAATCATGCGGCACGACCTGGGTATGCCCAGGAACACAAATCGTGAAATGTTCGGATAACGGCCGCTGCATCTGTAAACCAATTTGAAGACAAATAAAGGGAGTTCCCTAACCGAACCATCTAAAAAAGAATAAAAACAAAGCCCCCCCCACCCCCAAATAAGAATTTAAAAATACTTATAAGAAGTTTCTGTGTGATGCAAAGTAGGTTAGTGGTGTGGATGATCTCTTCTTTTTTCTCTTCCCTTTCTCTTTGTCGATCCTAGTGGACACCAATCTAACAGTGCTAGTTGGTCCCCCTCCTACCAACTGATTGGAATAAGTATACTGTACGCATCTACAAATTGAAAAACAAAGCTACATTTCAATCGTATACGATTATATGTTGACCACTGTTTCACCATTTCTGTATATTTCTTGAAAGTATAACAGTATGTTTTTTTGTCAATGTCCCTGGATGTTGTGTGTTTTCTGTCTACCCAATAAAAAATATTTAAAACAAAAAAAAATTAAATCTGTGGATGTAAGGGACTGGAAGTCAGGAAAAAAAAAACACGTGTTGGAACTAACCAATTAGGTTACACATATGGACTATGTCACGAACTCTTAACCTTGCAACATAATTCGCTTGTACGGTTATATTGTATATTATGTCTCTAGAATAAGCACTGCATTAATGTTGCAATGTTGTATTTTCTCTTCTTTGTAAATGTAGGTAAGACCCCAAATTAGTATACAGGGTTGACTAACATAGCAATTCAGTAAGCTAATCCCTCCTCTCTTCTCCACTACTCCTCTGTGGGGAATTTTATAATTTTAACTATTTAGTGGTTAATGATTTATGGAATAAAAATTTTGATTTTTCGTCGCTCTCAGTTCCCTGTTAGGGATCTGAATATCTGGCATAAAGGAGTATCCAATTATAACCCTGGTAATGAGTGCAAATAGCGGGGTGCTTTGAACCCATTTCTTTTGAGTTCTCCCAGTTACAGGGTTGACGGCCTGTAATAAAATTTGTATCTTCTAAAAGCATGGGTAGCTTACAGTATAGTACAAAAAGTTAGTTAGTGGCCTTTTCTTTTCATAAGTATATATCCATGGTCGCTCACTCCAGTAGGTGCAAGTTGGGGGGGGGGGGATATGTGACAGTACCAGGATAGTAGGCAGCTTTCTGTCTTATTTATAGCAGAAAGTGCAGACAGTGTGGATCTGATCCGCCCCATAGATCCACAGTCACTATCGCTGGTGGATAGGAAATCCATACCAGACTTTACAATGGCTCTGATTTCCCTCACCTGCTCTCCTAATTGAGGAACAGGAATATATTGCAGTTAGGTTTGCTGCTTCATTCTCTCTTCTGGAGGCTAGGGCATGCTACTCCCTTGTATCGAGTTTGGGGAGGATGCCCCCTTCACATGTTGCAGCATCTGAGAATCTATTTGGACGCTGTCCCCATCTGACCGTTAAGAATTCAATGTAATATCTGTGTGTTATTTAAAGTTGGTAACTGGCTTACCCAGCCAAAATTGCAGATAAGGATATGCTGTAAGTTAGACTCCTGACAGGAGTAGATGTTATTTTAGGGTTTCTTTAGTTTCTTAAAGTGACAGTGTTTGAAATGTTTAGTGTCACTGAAGGTTAATGACTGAGTGCCTCCTACCTATATCTGTAAAAGCTGCAGTCCCTTAGTGGGATGAAATAAAGCAGGCAGAAGCCTGAGTTAAACAACATAATGCTTTGTATTATCCTTTTGTCTCATTTATAACCCTAGAGGACCGTGTCACGAAGAGCCTGGGCAAACGGCAGCGCTACACAAAGGAGCCATTTGCCACAGTACTGAGATGTGCTTCTGCAGGTTGTACAAAACTTAAATTAGTTTAATTAATATTAGTACAGTATATAATGATTAGAACAAATTGTCCATAGTAAATCCATTGAAGTTTAATATTAAGGAATTGTTATCACTGAAGTCATTCACATGATACCTTACAATACCCATTGAGAGCTAATTATTCTTTTTATAGAATTGTTTTACAAAACTAAAATCTCCTTAATTGTTTGATTTCCTATGCCTGTAAGTTAAGCAATGCAAAGCTTTAACGTTTTATAGCACAGATCCCCACTGCCAGATCAGAACTTAAAAAATGCTTAGCAAAGAGGATATCCTTTTTATGGCTATATCATGACAGGTTGTTTCACCTTCAAATGTACAAATTCTATTCAAGAGCTCTAAGTTTGTGCTGAGGGAGCAGTTTGAACTGTTGTACCGGGAATTCTTGAAACCTTGACTAAATTATTTTTTGCAAATGCCAATTTAACTGTACCCTGTTTTTTTTCTATTATCAACCATATGATTGCTCAAGTCATTAACCTAAATGAGGACCTTTTTTTAAATTTATTTTCCAAGTACTGTTCACTTTGCAACTTTTTTTCCTTAAATGTACACAAAGATTAGTATCTTTACAAAGGAAAATCCAAAAATATAATCATAGATAGTTTTACAGAAATCAGTAGCAGGCAATATTGATTACCATAGCACTTAAAAGAGACCAACTGAACAGTTGTTTACTAACTTGCCTGTTTAACTCTGGTGAATGTACATGTGATCTTTGAGGTAAATCATTTAGTCTGTGCAAATGACAACTGATTAATTTCTGTATGAAAGGCTAAAAGGTTTTATTTCTAATGACACTACCTTCATAAATTCACAGTGTGGAATAAAGCAGCTGTTTACATCTTAAAGCAGATAAAAGGAACTCAATAAATCAGACTCATCCATTATAACATTAGTAGCTACTTCCAAGGGCATTGTGTAGTCAGCTGCTCATAAACTATAAACAATGTTATCAGACAATAAAATGTTACAAGCCCAAGTCAAGATGACATTGTCATGTTTATGTTAAAAACTATATTGCATGTGATTAAGGATAATGGATAGCTTTGTATTTAGAGAGTGCAGAATCATATATAAATGAGATAAAGAAAAAGTGCATATAGTGCAGGATTGCATATAATCTAAAATAGTATATACAGTAGATAAGTATCTTTATAAGTGGGCATTGCCACAACTCACATGGCCCAGTAAGGACAGAAGGCACTGAAAGGTATCGTTAGCGGATGAATCTCAGCCTGCCTCAGATACCCTGGAGATGGTCGTGGATGAATGTCCTCTCATATGGTGGTGATGGGGCAATGCTCCCTTATCATGGTGTAGTGCGTTCCTCACCCAGATAAGATGATACATGGAGAGAGTGTACATATAAAGATATGTTTATGTACAAAACAATTCAGATAAATATCCGCACTTACATATAAGTATTAGTGCGGTGGCCCAAATTAGAGTGAGCAGCAACGTAGACGGTGCAGTGTTGATCCAAAGACATCAGCTGTGGGGACTCTCACTTCTGCGTTCAGCTTGCAGACTG
This sequence comes from Ascaphus truei, assembly GCF_040206685.1. NCBI lineage: Eukaryota > Metazoa > Chordata > Amphibia > Anura > Ascaphidae > Ascaphus > Ascaphus truei. The sequence goes on from NC_134486.1 coordinate 347,399,452, forward strand.
ACGCTAGCTGGTCAGGAACCCACATGGTCATCCTACGTCGGCTGCTGAAGCTCAAAAAGTCATGGTCTTCTTTAATGCATTTCTCAAGATAATTGCTTCCTCACAGTTTCCTAATTTGGTCCAATGCGCTAATACTGTACTTATAAACATATTTGTATACGTGCACTCTCTCCATGTATCATCTTATCTGGGTGAGGAACACACTACGCCATGATAATGGATCATTGCCCCTCGACCACATTATGAGAGGGCATTCTTCCACTGACCATCTCCCAGGTATCCAGAGAGGACTGAGGCAGGCTGATGGAGATTCCTCTTCTAAAGATACCTTTCAGTGCCTTCTGTCCTTGCTGGGCCATGTGAGTTGTGGCATTGCCCACTTATAAAGATACCTATCTACATCCCATTTTGGATTATATGCAATTCTGCACTATATGCATTTTTTCTTTATCTCATTTATTTGATTCTGCACTCCCTACATACAACACTATCCACTATCTACAAAGGATCAAAGGATGATCCTCATTTGTCGAGTAGCATAAACTTTTTCCAGTATTATTTGATTTTTCATCACTATTAATGTGTTTATAATTGTATGCACACTATATAATCCACTTTCAATCAAGTCACTTGATTCACGATTTTAAGAAGAGAGCGCCTAGTGTTTTTATTGTCTATAATGTGATTAAGGATAACATGTTTGTGCTTATAGTTGGAAGGCACAGATAGATAGAACTCTGTTTATTTATAAACTGTTTTACAAGGAAGTAATACAATGAGTAATACCTCTCATTTTCAAGTGTGTCCTGGGCACAGAGTTATGATGACAGATACATGGTTACAAATACATGGGTACATTAGGTAAACAGGGTTATACATTATATATAAAGACATTGCATTACTTTAGGTGAACATTGTTATACATTAAATATGAAGACATTGCATGAACAGTTAACGATAAAATAAGTTATAGGGGTATGTAACAGTTACAGACCACATTCAAATGTGAGACAGCTTTTTTTTTTAAAGAACATAGACTGGTGGGGGTTTTGAGTGTCTGAGGTAGGTTGTTCCAGTTGTGAGGTGCATGGCAAGAGAAGCATGAGTGGCTGGATACTTGTTGAACCTTGGGACTATGAAAAGTCCCTTGGTGTTTGGTGTCAGTTCTCAGGGGTAAGTGCTGCGTGTGGTAGGGGTGAGGAGCTTGTTCAGATACGGGGTAGCTTGCCCAAGAAGTATTTGAAGGCAAGACTGGAGAGATGAACTTTGCGTCTAGACTCAAGTGATGGCAAATCTAGTTCTTTGAGCATTTTGCAGTGATGTGCTTTGTAGTCATAGGAGCCTATACCCGTAGCTCCGACGTTGTCAGTGTCAAACGGTTTCGTTTGGCATGTTCAAATGTAGCAGAATGAAATGAGAATAAAAACCCTATTCTCTATTTCAAATCACATTTTCTAACTCGCTTCTATAAAAAGTGACAAACCACATGGTTTAAAGAGCTGAAACACCCAGCACTGATGCTATAGTTAGAAGCAATCAGTCTGCACCAGGAACTGCTTAGTGTAGATGAGGGTTAACAAGATCGGATCGCTAGCACTCTAGCTAGATCGCTAGCGGCCTACGGTAGTAGGGCACTTTTGAGTGCCTGGAATGTGGTCTCGCACTCCAGAGATCAGATCACTGTGCAGGGGAGCCTTTTAAGTGTCAGGTTGGTCAATGGTTTGGCAGGGAACTGTAGTGGGGGCCAACGTTTCTAAATACCGGCTGTCCCCAGGACAGCTAACACCTGCTTATGGGTCTGAGGTACCAGCTTCTATGATGGATTCTACTTAGTCGGCTCACACTTGAGCTGCCCGCCATCCACCCTGTGTCCTAGGTATAGGACCTCTGCCATGCCAACATGCCTCTGCCAGGCATTTGATGGGCTTCAAGGCTTCGCTGACATAGCCTAGTACTGATGCTACATTTCCCTTGTTAAATTTGCATAAGAGTTGCTTTGGCAGTGATTTCCTGATTTGGAGTGTTGAAGGCCATTCAGAAAGCCTTGATTAAGGCTGCAGAGTCGTGAAGGAAGGGAGAACCCCTCTTATACAAAGGTGACACCCATGTCAGAACCTCACCAGCCAGGAGAGACATGATACCGGTAAAAGCCATTGAGAGTGATGGGAATCGAAAGAGGATGGTTGCAAATCAAAGTGGATCTGGCACTGATTCAAGAACCCTCTGAAGCCAGAAGGGGAGCCAGCATAACCTTCAGGGTTGGGGATAGTTGGCTCCTTGAGTACTACCAGAATCGGTGCTGTTTGCAGAACTGGAGGAGTGCGTGCCAAACAGGAATCGGCAAGGGATGCAGGGAAAAAAACGGATAGCTAAGGTTTGCAAGTAGGAGGTGATTGAGTCCAATTTAGTATTGAACTGAGCCAGGTGGTTGGAGTGCCTACCTAGGAGTTGGCCTTGGAGGGACATGGCCTTCTCCACCTCTGTGGGATCCATTGTGTGGCCTGTGCAACATGTTACTGCTGTATGTATGTATGTCTTTATTTATATAGCACCATTAATGTACATAGCGCTTCACAGTAGTTATACACGGGATAATTGTATAAGTAATAAATAATATAAATAACACATAAAGGGGAGAAGTGCTTAAGACATAAAAGTAACATTAAGGAAAAGGAGTCCCTTCTCCGAAGAGCTTAGAATGTAATTGGTTGGTAGGACAAACATACAGAGACAGTAGGAGGGTGTTCTGGTAAGTTTGTCTGCAAGGGGACAAGGTTTATGTATGAGGTGTTAATTATCAGCCATAGAGCTACTCATCTGGTTCCTTAAGCAGGTGTATTTTGAGGTGGGTCTAAAAGGTGGATATTGAGGGGAAGGGCATTCCAGAGAAGTGGGTCAGTCATTGAGAAAGGTTTAAGCTAGGAGAGGGTTTTAGATACAAAAGGGGTAGAGAGAAGATATCCTTGAGCAAAACGCAAGAGTCGGGATGGTGTATAGCAAGACATTTTTGCTTTGTTTGGTCAAGGAGACAGACCCACAAGGCAGATTTGGAGAGTAGAGACCAACCCGTACCTGGGATTAAAATCCTGAATTAATAGAATGGTGGGGTCTGTTTCAAGATTCTGGGCAGAAGAGAGGCAACAGGATGGTCAAGGTCACAGATCCAGAGTTAGGGTTGAAGAGAGGCAAGAATGGTCGAGGTCAGGGCAGGAGAGAGGCAAAGTAGTCCTGCAGCAGGCAGGGGTCTGAGGCAGGTAAAACAGGAACAAGGAGAAAATGTAGGAAGTACCTTGCACAGGCAAGGAGAGAGGGGAAGCCTTATAAATGAAGAAGGCAGGTGTGAGCAATCCATCTCAGGAAGAGGCTTACTTCCTGCCTCAGCGGCCATGTTGGTAGAGGCAGAGAAGTCAGAAGGCATTCATGTTAGAGATCCTAATAAGATTAAAGAAAGCAAATGGGCATATTCAAGAAGCTGCGAGAGGGCAAATTCATGTGGGAAAACGCCTTTCCGATCTTCATGCCTTTCTATTTTCTCCTTCACACATGTCCAAACTGTGCAGAAAAGGGTTTTTAGAAAATATTTTTTAAATTCGTATCCCAGGTCTGCGAATTTTGGTGGAATGAGCAAACTCGCATTTCTTTAGAACTCTGTATATTCAAATAGCTCTGTTAAGTGCAAAGGGATAAACTGCTTCAAACAATTCACATTTTTTTTTCTCTTCACCTCAAGGAGGCTAGATAGCTGTTGCGAGTTCTCTGAAGAGCCTAAAATAGGACTTTTACAAGAAGGTTAGGTGGACTATAAATACTTAAAATTAGTAATGTCTCACGTTTTATATATATCCCCCAAACCTCCCTCTAAATAACATAGGGAGAGACCTCTGTGCTCAAAAAGAGCATACTTGAGGTACCTGGGATTTATGCTTATGAGTCATGCACAGTATATTTAAATGAGTCACACCCCACATTTCCTAAAATATTTCCATACTGCCAAGTCTAAAGGCCCTTGTGATGAAAGGGATACCGGTGTCACGCCCAACAGAATCAAACCCCACAACCTCTGCTGTTCAGGGCACAGCTATAGCATTGAACTAAACCAGATGCTGGGAAAGTCCACTGTTACATATCTCTCAGGTGTGCTACTTTATGCACACAGCACATTGAACTGACAACCAGGACATGGAAGTGGTCTGCTTTTAAAGGAAGCTAGGGGGAGCGGACTGCAGGTGTGAGCAGTAGAGCTCAAAGTATGCGGTGACACTACAGTTTCCAAGCATCTGGTTTAGTTTAATACATGTGAAATATATCTTTTTTTTAATCAAATGTTATTGCTCTTCCATGCTCTTTCTAAACTAATGTAACCAGAACTTTAAATGGTCCTAGCCAATTAATTTTATGCAGCAAATTAACAAGCAATGTGCCACTGCCATTTTGAGTTTGTTTTTTCAAATTGTCTCCTCGATCACAAAATCCATAATGTTTTCTTGCATAAATTAGCACTTACATTAGGTGACATACTGTAGCGCCGACGAGTATTCTAAAACAAATCTGGGGCAATCACCAACAAGACCCAGGTACATGCTGGGTACATGCTGGGTACATGCTGCAACATTTCAGTGACATTTCTGCAGACAGACTAATGGCCCATCGGATTAACAGCGGGGGTCCCTGGCAGTCCCATTCAAACTAAATGGGACTGCCAGGGACCCTTGCTGTGTTAATCCCATGGGCCATTAGTCTCTGCAGAAATGTCACTAAAATGTTGCAGCATGTACCCAGCATGTACCTGGGTCTTGTTGGTGATAGCCCCAGATTTTCCAAGGCAAGTTTTAGAATACTCGTTGGCGCACCTGTAAAGGAAAGATTTTCCCAAATGTTCAACTTAAAAAAAAAAAAAAAAAAAATTGGAAAAATATTTGCAATGCAAACTGGGTCAACCTTGCACTTCTTTAGTGACAAAATTGCTAATCTGGCCTTCAAATCTCTACATGTTTTGACCTGGGGATCCAATCCATGTTCCTAGTAGGGATAGAACATTCAAACAATTAATCAATACTAAATACATGTTTATAATAATGGGCATGAGAAACTTTGGGACCATGTACAAAGTGTCGTAAATACCGATCTTGTCATAAACGTGAGTAAACAATTTTGGGGAGCCAATTAATAAAACCTTTTTTGATGTGTTGTGAGGCACGTGCATCACTTTTTTTTTTTTTTACTAAGAACAAAATGAAGATACAGGGTGGAGTTAAAGGCATAGCTTGGATGTTGGTGTGGCACACATGCAAATGATGTACTGTATACAGAAAAAATTGCATGCTACAGTATACTTTAGTGCAATTTTAATGCATCAAATGTGTCCAACTTTTTCTTGGTGAAAAAGATATGTACAAGTTGGTGCAAACTGTTCTTAATGCATTGATCTGTATGAACTACATGACATACACCATACAAAGAATAAGAAAATGTGCCGAATGTTATAATATACTAACAGCTGCCACTAATGAGTCTAGGTGGAAAAAAATATATATTTTTTAATGTAATGTACACTTTACAGTAAAAAAATAAATTCTTCATACTTTGCTACCTTAACGTGGACATGACCTTGGCCATATTGGGAGCTGCCTTACGGACATCAGTTACTGTAGCTGCCATAAAACATATTCCAGTAATAAAAAATGTACACATTCAAATAAGGGTTGCACCTACTTTTATCAAACAAGGAAATGTTACTGTGTTTTCACCCCTATTTGCCATAGTCTAAAAAAAAATTTTTTTGTTATTGAAATTAGTCTTTTTAAGAGCCCTTTTAAAGGTTTAAACTGCTTTTTTCTGCCATCCAGGTTGATTGTGGAAGAAATGACTAATGGACTTAATATATTGTGAAAAAGTCTGCATTCTATAGCTTTTCCATGTATTAAACATCGACTTACATTGTCAAATCTATGCACTTGTGATGTCTTACAAATAATAATCAACTACTAACAAATTATCTGCTGTTCAAAATTCACATAGGTCCATTCCCAATTTTTGCCATTGTTTTTTGGAATCTGAAGGGGTATGACAGATTCTTTTTGATACCTGTTCCTGAAGTGTGTCACTATCTCATAGGGTGTTATCATAACTTTACTGTATGTCAATTACAAATATTTTGTCAATATATAGCATCTGAAACGCTAGATTATTTTACAGAATTATATCGAGAATATCTTGCCCGAGATTTTGGTACTATGATTTCTTCACTTTAAACGTGATTTCGATCATGTACACACAAATTTATTTCCATGAGTCAAAAAAATATAAATTTTATTTGGGATTTTTGGCTAGCACATGTGTTTGAAGTGAAATCCTTTGCTTAAAGTTGCTTCAATTCTCTGGTAGCTATAGGTAATTTAGACACCGCAAATTGTACAGTATGAATGCAGCATATGGATGGCCCTGATAAAGCATAATAAATTGAATTTTTTATTTGAGCATCGTTTTGTTGCATAACTGTATGTAGTTTATTAGTATAAGAAAGTATAATCAACTAAGACTCCTTTTTTTTTATAATCTATCCCTCTGACCCTATAACGGGTTCTTTGACAAATATGTATCGAGTTACTGCAGCTTTTTTTAGGCAGTTCTTTCAAATGCTGATTTGCATTCATCACAATCCTCATCCAGGTGTTGCTTTAATGGGCCTGTTACCACTCACATAAGAAGCATACTGTATATTTAGCTACAGAAAAGACACTATTCCAATATATCTTTGCAATTCGGCCTTGTAATTCATTATTTACATTATTGTAGCATTTCATATAATTTTGTCAGAAATTAGACCAGATTGTCATCTGAAAATCCAAATATTTATTTTCTATACGGTTTATGTTGCACTTGTTTTAATTACACATTTTCTCCCCTGTATGTATGTCTTTATTTATAGCGCCATTAATGTACATACAGTAGCGCTTCACAGAAGTAATACACGTGACAATCATATAAATAACAAATAATACGAATAACAGATCATGGGAATAAGTGCTTCAGACATAAAAGTGACATTTAGGAAGAGGAGTCCCTGCTCCGAAGAGTTTACAATCTAATTGGTTGGTAGGGAGAACATACAGAGACAGTAGGAGGGCATTCTGGTAAGTGTGTCTGCAGTGTCCAAGCTTTATGTATTGTGTATAGTATTAGCCATTGGGCTACTCATATGATTCTTTAAGCAAGTGTGTCTTAAGGTGGGTCTTAAAGGTGGATAGAGAGGGTGCTAGTCGGTATTGAGGGAAAGGGCATTCCAGAGGCAGTCAGTGGGAAAGGTTTAAGGAGGGAGAGGGCTTTAGATACAAAGGGGGTAGAGAGAAGGCATCCTTGAGCAGAATGCAAGAGTTGGGATGGTGCACACCGAGAAATTGGGGCTGAGATGTAGGGAGGAGCAGAAGTGTAAAGCTTTAAAAGTGAGGAGGAGAATTGAGTGTGTGATATGGGATTTGAAAGGAAGCCAAGAGAGTGATTTCAGCAGGGGAGACGCTGAGACAGATTTAGGAAAAGTAGAGTGATTCTGGCAGCAGCGCTTAGGATAGATTGTAGGGGAGACAGGTGAGAGGCAGGAAGGCCGGACAGCAGGAAGTTACAGTAATCGAGACGGGAGAGAATGAGGGCCAGCTTTAGAGTTTTAGCAGTCGAGCAACAGAGGAAAGGGCGTATCTTTGAAATATTGTGGAGGAAAAAATGACTGAGCTGAACCGCTTTGATTTCAGCCTCAGCGACCCCCTGCTTCCCGAGTTACAGACCTTGGTATGTGGCATCAGGTTCCAGTATCGCCACCATTTTTAAATCGTCTGTGTCACGTGACCAGGGGTTTAAATAATAAAGGAGATACCGGCACCCCATATCTGGGCCTATAACTCTGGAAGCAGGGGGTCCCCGAGGCTGAAATTAATGTGGTTCAGCTCAGGAGACCCCCTATATATCTCAATTAAACTCAAAATGGATGATTCTGCAAACCTAGTAAACTTTCTAGACACAACAGTAACACTGAAAGATGGCAAACTACACACATCTGTATACAAGAAACCAACAAACAGATGCAGTTACCTCCACAACTCCAGCTTCCGTCCCACTCATACAAAACAAGGTATCATACACAGCCAGGCTATAAGATACCACCGCATATGCTCTGACACTGAAGACAGAAACAGGCATCTCACAACCCTGACCAAATCGTTCAAACAGAAGGGATACAAACCTAAGACCATTGCCAAAACTGTTACATCTGCACTAAAAGCCCCACAAGAACACATTCTACAATACAGACAGAGAGAACCTACCACACGCATACCACTAGTGGCCACATACAACCCTACCCTAGAGGGAATATGAAAAATAATCAAAGATCTGCAACCCATGCTGGAAGAGGATGTGACATTAAATGAAATCTTCCCCAAACCTCCCATTCTTGCTTTCTGGCAACCATCAAACCTCAAACAGAAACTAGTCAACAGAAAACTTCACAACAAACTTAAAGACACTGATAATGGCATAAAACCATGTAATAACACATGTTGCAAACTGTGCAAACATATATGCCAAGATCCCACAGCCAGTCACAACAATGGAACATCCAATGTTAAAGGATCATACAGCTGCACATCCAGGAATGTAGTGTATATGATTCAGTGCAACAAATGTGACCAAGGTTGCTACATTGGGGAAACCAGCCAAAAACCACAAGACAGAATGAATATGCACAGACACTCCATACTCCATCATGAAGAAGGAAGATACTGCTCACCAGTGGGACATCATTTCTCACAACTAGATCATTTCATAAATGATATAAAAATAAAAATCCTCAATGGAATGTTCAAACGCACCCAAGAACGGAAAACATTTGAGCTCAGAATGATAAGACTCTTTGACACCAAAACAAGTGGACTTAATGCAGACATAGGGTTTCTAACACACTATCATAATTTGTTGTAATGGTCCTCTCTGTCATTATGCCATCCTATACCTTCCCCCCCAGCATCCTCTTCCCCCTCTGTGCTGCTGTGGATGTACAGACCCCCCCCCCATCCCTAATTCTCACCGTCCTTATCCCTGTTTTAACACCCCTCCAGTGCCTCTCTGTTCTTTATTCCTCATTTTTTTTCTTTTCCAATCCCTGTCTGAGTCACAGAAACCTTTGTATATCAGTATTGCTTGACCTGAGGAAGAGAGGAAAACTCTCGAAAGCTTGTCCTATGACATAAATTGTTAGTCCAAATAAAAAAGTTATCACCTAATACTTAAGAACTCATTTATTTTGCACTATATATAGTATATACTGTAGCTAGACTTGGGCATCATTGGCCAACACACCCCTGGCCTGTATAAAGAGGTTAAGACTTGTTATCCAGCAGGCACCTCATTAGCTCACTGTCAATGTTTAAAGTTCCTCAATATAATAATTGCTTGACTCAATCAGTATATTTAAGGAAAACTGTAGTAACAGAAACCATTGCATTATGTATTTGTAGCAAATATGTTAAAAAAATAGATACATTTGGTGCAGTGAAAGGAGGAAGTAAGCATGAGGGCAATTGGTGCAACAAATTAAAATGTAAATGCTTTCCAAAAAACCTGAGGAGCAGGAATTGTAAAATTTAGATAGGTGAAAACTGTAAAGAAGAGAGCTTTCAACCTCTGTGACAACAAAAAGGATGCATTACGAATATTACATTAATATTCACCTGTTATGCTATTTTACAGCTATTAATTGTCCAAGCATGGATTCTCAGCTCTCTGAACATGTCATCTGGAGACTGGTTTCAGGTTCATTAAATGAGTATGGATCTCAAGTCTTGCTGAGTTGCAGTCCGGGTTATTATCTTGGTAGATTGAGACTTCTACAGTGTACAGCTAATGGAACGTGGAGTGGAGATGATGTCAAACCAAGTTGTAAGGGTAAGCATGAGATCATTATGAATTTAAGCATACTTTATGAAAATACCCCTACTGGTTTTATTACCATAATGAGCTAAATACACATTTTTATTGCATGGCTTTGCATATGACTGCCATGTGGAACATTTTGAAAAAAAGAAAAGTAGTTTTCTTTTGGTTTGTAAATACTGTCCTACAGTACATTATATGGACTAAACCTGTTGGTGGAGAAAACCCAATAATATTAATTTGTATCGTATGTTTTATCTTACTATCAGGTGAACTTTATGATAGCCATCTCATTCTATATATACACACACAATTTATACATTGTTAAGTTATAATTATACAGTGTCATATTTTCAGATCAGTATTACAGTTTATGGTGTACTTCAAAATTGTATAATACACAGAATATTCACCGTTAATGTTCTTTATTTTTTTATACACATAAACATGTCATGCTGATCAGAAATAAAGCTTACTTGTATGTGGTTGCTTCTTACAAGCCTAGAATGTATTCCTGCAAACAATTTATTTTTTTTTCTTTCCAGATTACATGTAAATCATGATTAAGCATACAATAAAACAAACATAAGAGAAATCAGTAATAATGAAGGTCATTGACTACAATTCTCAATATTAGTGCTGTGTCACTGGATTAAGGCCATGGAGCACTCTGCTTTAGATAATTAATAATTACTTTTAAAGTGTTGAACTAATTGTCCATGTCCCAGAATATTGCTAACAACAGTGTTGTGAAATTGAATTAATAAATATGCAAATTGGAAGCAAGGTCACATTTCATTTAAAAAAATCACAGTTACAGTATCTGCTAAAAATTGCAGGTTTACATTTTTTATCTTAAATCAGAACAAATATCCTATTTCACATTAATAAAATGTGCAATTTATTAGTGACACAATGGAAAATACTATAGATGTAAGTTTTCTTCTGCTGGGGAAAGTCATGACTGGGAATCTTTACAGCTGCTGATCTAATTACAGTATCACTACATTATGTTATCTTCAAATAACATGGGCCCAAACCAACAAAGGTCCGTTATTGACTTAATGTGAGGCATTAACTTAAGTTACATAGTAGATGAGTTTGTCTAAAGACATGTCCATCAAGTTCAACCTATGCTAAATGTAGGCGACAGATTAAATTTGTATTTACAGTATAGTGATCCAGAGCAAGGCAAACAAAAAACCCAAGGAAAACATTATCCAATTATGCAAAAAGAAATGTGCTAATAGTGTTAATGCTGTGAAATATACTTAGTGTAACTATGACACTATAGTGAATACCAGAATATTATAAATATAAGCCAAGCTGCCAGGAAAGACTGACCGATACAGATCAGACAAAATAGCATAACACAAATATAAACCAGCGCCTAAAAAAAAAGTCCAAACATCAAAAGTTAAGATCTGAACATATAGTAATGTCCAGTCTGGATTGTCCGGGAACCTTCAGGTGTGTCTCGGAGGCGGTCTCACAATATGTGGAAATAAACACATGAGAATATTATAGTGTATAACTGCTGATAACTGTTGATAAACAATACAAATACTAACAAACAGACAGACAAACTAACATACAAACAAACCACTAAACAACACCTAATGATACACTAGAAAACTAATTTTATCAAATATAAAATACTATGTAGTCCTGGCTGGTTTTGGGCTATAAATCTGCCTTCCTCCTGGCAGTAATCCCTAGTAAGGGTAGGTGCCAGGAGTAATCATGGGTTTTCCCCACACCTTGCAGCTCAGTGAGTCAGAGAAGGTAGTGCAATCAGGCCTGTTGTCCAATCAGGGACAGGGGGATGGTTCTTACTGGAACTGACTTAAGGAGCTGCATTTCCTCAATTTAGTCAGTTGTTTCTACCATTGAGAGAGACCGGTTTAACCTAACCAAGCATTCAGGGCTCTGGCAGTTTGAGGCCCTCCCTTAGGGGAGCGGAGGGAAACCATTTCCTCTTATCCCATCAGGGGATAAGGGAAGAGCAAGGACTGCTCCTGGTGGCCAGTGGATGGGTGTTAAGGTCCAGGGACATTCTAAAGGTGAAGACCTGAGGGATAAAGACTGGAATCAGTATAAGATGTAGACTGCTGTGATTGAGAGAGAGACTGAATAAAGATCATCTGTTCACAAGACCGTTGAATGAGACTGAAATCTATCAGGAAGGGGAAGAGGTAATTCTTCTACAGAGATTTCTCCCCCCACAGTGCAAGAGATGGAGGCGCTGTCACCGTGAGCACGATTCGGGCAAGACCCCAGAAGCCTGTCCTGACCTCCCCCATAACATCAGGTGGGAAACCCAGGCCCTCCTGTTACCAGCAGGTCTGCACCACACTACAATGTGTAACCAGAGCAGCTTTCCCCAAGATAGACTCTATATGAGATTGGGTGGGGGAAACAGGGTTACAACTATAAAACAGACATATGTCTTGATCAAAGGGGTAATTGACTCAGATGATGTCCATCCAGAGAGAAAAATAGGAACCTTACTTATGACAAGCAGGATTCCAAATTGCGTTGTGGTTAATCTCTATCCTACTGTATATGGCAGACTTCACACGGATGCTTGCGTTGTCCCTCAAGTGTACTCTCAACTCACTGGTAGTGACGCTGCATACGCCAATGCTCCAGTGTTTCTGTCACTCTCCCCACCGTCCTCTCTAAGCAGCTCTCACATGGACGCCATGCATCTGGTATACCAGTGCCTCCTGCAATCTCCTCGCGGACTTGAAAAGCAGCATGTGCAAAGCGGAAGTGGTAGCTACACTCCGCTTGGCTCAAATAGCTCAATTCAGTCTGAACTCCCAAGATCAGTAGTGGTGAATGCCTTCACCTCTGAACCCTAAACGTTTCGTGAAACGTCACTTCCTCAAGGATATGTGATGTGGATAGGCATATCTCATACTTATACCCACACAAATTAATTAGTAATTAATAAAAACAATTTTGCAATAAAAACAATTTGATAGGTAAAGAGACTAAAAAAAGTCTCAGCATATCATACATAAAGCTAAACAAAATTGCACATACAATCATAACATATAATACCAAACAGTCAACAGTAAAAACCAGCAGTAATTCCATAGGGGCCTGAAGATATTATTATTAATTCCTTTACACGTGTTCCATTGGAGACAAACAAACAGTAAACAATTAGGAGTAATTCCATAGGAGCCTCACAAATACCATGAATATATGCATCCAACACTTTCAAGAAGAATTGCTTGATAAATGAGTTAGAAATGTGATAAAATAGCCATTCATATTAAATACTAAGCTTATGAATGGCTATTTTATCACATCTCTAGCTCATTTATCAAGCAATTCTTCTTGAAAGTGTTGGATGCATATATGTATGCTATTTGTGAGGCTCCTATGGAATTACTGCTGATTGTTTACTGTTGACTGTTTGGTATTATATGTTGTTTGTATGTGTAATTTTGTTTTATGTACGAGACTTTTTTAGTCTCTTTACCTGCAAAATTGTTTTTATTGCAAAATTGTTTTTATTAATTACGAATTAATTTGTGTGGGTATAAGTATGAGATATGCCTATCCAAATCACATATCCCTGAGGAAGTGACGTTTCACGAAACGTGTAGGGTTCAGAGGTGAAGGCATTCACCACTACTGATATTGGGAGTTCAGACTGAATTGAGCTGGTTGAGACGAGCGGAGGGTAGCTACCACTTCCGCATTGCGCACGCAGCTTGTCAAGTCCACTAGGAGATTGCAGGATGCACTGGTATACCAGATGCATGGCGTCCGTGTGAGAGCTGCTTAGAGCGGACTGTGAGGAGAGTGAAAGAGGCACCGGAGCATCGGCGTTTGCTGCATCACTACCAGTGAGTAGAGATACCCTTGAGGGAAAACGCAAGCATCCGTGTGAAGTCTGCCATATAGGATATAGACTATCCAGAACGCTATTTGGAATCCTGCTTGTTGTAAGTAGGATTACAATTTTTCTCACTGAATTAACATCATTTGAGTCAATTACCCCCTTGATCAAGACATATGTCTGTTTTATAGTACTTTATATTTTATTAAATTAGTTTTATAGCCTATCCTTAGGTGTGGTTCAGTGGTTTGTTTGTATGTTAGTTTGTCTGTCTGGTTGTTAATCAACAGTTATACACTATGATATGCACATGTGTTTATTTCCACATACTGTGAGACCGCCCCCGAGACACACCTGAAGGTTCCTGGACCATCCAGATTGGACATTACTATATGGTCAGATCTCAACATTTGATGTTTGACTTTTTTTTCAGGCGCTGGATTATCCAATTATGGGCTTCATGCAGTAAGTAGCGAGAAGCCACTTATTGCTACCTTATCGCCAAAAAAGGCTACATCGATTCAGTAAGCCCCGATGAGTTGACGATAAGAGAGCTTTTCGTCAAAAATTTTTGCCAATGAAAAATAAATCACCAAACGCACGGCGATAAGCCACTTATCGCCTCTTATCGCCAGCTTTTCAAACTCACGCTATTCTAGTAGCCCCAATTAGCTTATCGAGGCTAATCACCGCTCTAGAATTGTGATTTCCGCTCCAAATCGTCTCGTCAGGAAAAGTTTGTGAGAAGCTGCCGATAAGCGGCGAAACGGGACTTTGAAAAATAAATGCATTTTTCCTGTAGCGGATTGATGCCGGGAGTCTCAGGAGCTGATATCCATTAATATCAGCACCAAAGACCCTCATCATCAATCCAATGCAATAAAAGTGCATTTACAGGCAACTTCATTACCTTAGCGGCTAACCACTAAGGCAATGAAGGGGTTAAGGGACAAAAACAGCTTTTTGAGGGGCAGAGGGGATACTTGGTCTTTTACTCACCTCCTCTGCCCCCAATAAACATTACAATATGTAATAAGCACCAATACATAACCCACCCCCTGTACACCCATATAAAACCATTATTTATTTATTTTAACACAGGATTGATAACAGAGGCCAGTGGGTGTCTCCGTGGGGTTTCCACTTGTGTCTGGGGGTCCTCACATTGTCCCCACGGGTGTCTGTGGGCCCGCAGGTGGTCCCCATGTGTGTCTGTGGTCTTCCAGGTGGTCCCCACGGGTGTCTGGGGGCCCCACAAGGGTTCCCTGGATGGTCTCCATGGGTGTCTAGGAGTCCCTAGGTCATACCCTAGGTTGTCTGGGTGCCCTCTGTTCTTCCTACGGGTGTCTGGGTGGCCCTCGAGTGGTTACCATTGGTGTCCAGAGGCCCCACAGGGGTACCTGGGTGGTCCCCGTGGGTGTCTGGGTGTCCTTGGGTGGTCCCTGTGGGTGTCTGGTGGTCCTCGAGTGGTTCCCATGGGTCCACGCTTGCCTTCAGTACCAACCAAGTTGTAAAATAAATAAAGATGGCATGCATTTCAATAAATACACCTCCCCCCACCAAACACATCATACAGTAGAGTAATGGCCAAAATAACTATTATCCTGGTATGGATAATAGCTAATTTTCCCATTATTAAATAAACATTAGCCAGGCAGCATAAATAAAGTAAATAAAAACCATTCTTCTTATCCCTGCCATCATGAAGGGTATCCTTGTCAGCATACTGCAGGGTCATCCAGCCAGCAAGAATACCCACAAAAATACAATCTAATGGCCCCTAACATCTTAATCACCTTAGCGGTTAATAACAGCTATAGCAATAAGCGGGTTAACCCACCCTCCACCACAACCCATCCAAAAGGCATAACCACCCTCCCCAGGCCACTTCCCCTACCCTCCACCCATTCATTGGTACAGTGGGTACATTATGCCTATATAATATGGGCATAATTTAACACTATAGCAATAAATGGGGAAGCTACCAAAAAACAGGCCCAAAATACAACACATTACATATAAAAATCACCACATTACAAATGCCAATAAACCAATTGATTGGCACAGTGGGTACATCATGCCCATATAATATAACTATGCTAGTTAATGGTTAATTGTTTATTTCTGGGTTTTCTTTGATGTTTGCATTTTAATAGGGGTTTATTTTTTGTGTTTTGATTTTCAATGATGGTGTTAATTTGGAGATTTATTTTATTTAATGATGGTTTTGTGTTGCTGTTGGAATAGTTAATTCTGGTGTTAATTTGGTATTTGATTGATTGGTGGTAATTTATTTGTGTTTACTTGTTTATTTATTTTTTATTTGGTGATTGTTTGGATTACATTGGATATTATTGGTGATTGATTTTTTTGTAGGTTGACCATTGACTGGCATAGTGTAAAATCATGCCCATATTATATGGGCATGATGTACCCACTGTGCCAATCAATTGGTTTATTGGCATTTGTAATGTGGTGATTTTTATATGTAATGTGTTGTATTTTGGGCCTGTTTTTTGGTAGCTTCACCATTTATTGCTATAGTGTTAAATCATGCCCATATAATATGGGCATAATTTACCCACTGTACCAATGAATGGGTGGAGGGTGGGGGTAGTGGCCTGGAGAGAGTGTTCAGGCCCCCTGGGTGGGTTGTGGTGGAGGGTGAGTTAACCCCTTAATTACTATAGCGGTTATTAACCGCTAAGGTAATTAAGGGGTTAGGGGCCATTAGATTGTATTTTTGTGGGTATTCTTGCTGGCTGGATGACCCTGCAGTATGCTGACGAGGATGCCCTTCATGATGGCAGGGGTAAGTAGAATAGTTTTTATTTACTTTATTTATGCTGTCTGGCTAATGTTTGATTAAATAATGGGCAAAAGAACAATTATCCATATCTGGATAATAGTTCTTTTGCCCATTACTGTACTGTATGATGTGTTTGGTGGAGGGGGGGATGGTGTATTTATTGAAATGTATGTTATCTTTATTTATTTTACAACAGGGTTGGTACTGAAGGCCAGCGGGGACCCGCTGGGACCACCCGAGGAACCCCTTGTGGGACCCCCAGACACCCGCGGGGACCACCTGGAGGCCCATGGACACTCGTGGAGACTACCTGAAGACCCCCGGACAACCGTGGGGACCATCCGGGGACACCCGCCGGCCTTTGTTATCAATCTTGTGTTAAAATAAATAAATAATGGTTTTATGTGGGGGCACAGAGGGTTGGTTGTGTATTTGTGGTTATTACATATTTTAATATAAATTTTAATACTAGTGTAGATGAGCAGGGGGTTCCAGAGAAGAACCTTTGTTATTTGAGGTCCGCGGACCCCTGCTTCCTGAGATACAGGCCCCGTTATGGGGTACTGGTATATCCTATGCATGTAAATGTCCCGCGATGGTGAGTTTTAAATGCATAGGAGATACTGGCACCCCATAACGGGGCCTGTGTCTCGGGAAGCAGGGGGTCTCAGAACATCAAATCAATGCGTTTCTGCTCCGGAGAGCCCCTGCTCATCTACACTAGTAATAAAATGTAAATGAAAAAACTTTCATTTTGGGCGAGATTTACGCAGGGAGAGGCATCTCTCTTACTGCAGCAGATAAAACTCACCAGGTGAGCCCTTGTCAGAGGGGCGATCATCTTGTCGCCAGCTGCTCGCCATTTTTGCAAATGTTGCTATCACTGGTATTCGGGGCTTTCTGCATACCATGATAGCAACGCTATCAAAAATAGCGATTTAAAAAACGTGGTGATTTTTTTTATCGGCGTTTAGTGCATGAGGGCCTATGTCTCATAATAAGAAAAAAAAATCCTTCCTGACTCCAAATAATGGCAATTAGATTTCTCCCTGGTTCAACATTCTTCCCATGTTTACTTATTTGTTATTTCCCAGTATACCTTTCCTTTCTAAAAAGATGTCCAACCTATTTTTTAAGATATCTATTGTATCTGCCATCACAGTCTCCATGGGTAATGAATCCCACATTATAACGGCACCTCATGTAAAGATTCATTTCCTTTGTTGCTGGTGAAATCTCCTTTCCTCCAACCTTACGGGATGACCCCATGTCGTTGGTTCTGCCTTTAGGATAAATTGTTAGTTTGAAAGCTCCTTGTATTGACCCTTAATATATTTGTATACATTTATCATATCCCCTCTTTGACACCTCTTTTCTAATGTAAACAAATCTAAATGACAGTAGCTAGCCTCTCCTCATAAATCAGATTTTTCACCCCCACCTCTATTAAATTTGGTGGCTCTTCTCTGCATGTTATCCAGTTCCATAATGTATTTTTCATGGAGTGGTGCTCTAAACTGTACTCCATATTCATGGTGTGGTCTTACTAATGCTTTATGACATAATTATACTAACCTGCCTTCCATCCATTCCCCATTTAAAGAAAACAGTGGAACAATAAAGTCCATTATCGGTAATGCATAGAAATATGGTGTATAGTTAATCGATAATGGATACGAATGGATTCTGTTATTTGATATATCTGATGTAATTCCACATGGGGCGGTACAGTCATTGTTTAATCCGTATAAGGAACAGTCCAGACACATGAATACATGTTATACATGTATACTATATACTGTATATTGTTTTATATACAGTATGTATAACTATTGAGGGTAGTTGTTTGACACTTATAAGATTACAGGGGATTACGCCCTGTTTGACAGGTGAGTGTTGAGTTAGGTGAAAGCCCTTGTTCCAAAAGACTGTTCCCTGGAGTGTAGCCATAAGCAGACAATTGAATAATTTGTCCATACAGCCCCAATGTCATGCAGTGTATAACTTTGGATGTTACTCACTTCTGGACAAAGCGCTTATGCGCGATATGCGTAAGATATACTTTTGCCTTTTTTCCATTCATGTGGTCATGGGCCCAATAAAACATTTGTATACCTTTTTTTGTGCTAAGCCCTACTTTATTCACAGTCCACCGCCTTCTCCACTTTTTGCTTCACGTTTCTCCATCCCCCATTTAATGCAAGATACTTATTTGCCAATGCAGCTCCTGCATGACATTGGGCACTATTGCTAAGACTGCTGTCTACAAGGAAACGCCTCATTAAGTGCTAACAGGTACATTCAAAGCTCACAAATGCAGTAATAAATGCAGTTGAATCTGTAACAGACCCTAGCGTTAGTATATTATACATTAGTGCTAATTATATGCAAAAGAAGAATTCCCTGTAACAATGTCTATCCAGAGAGGTTTATTATATAAGAGAGATACCTGTGAACAAAGGACATGCTAATTTAGATATGCAAAATATTTTGAAATTACTTAATACCTAAATAATCTAAAATTAATTCCATGCGTTAACCTGAAGGACCTTTAGTTGATATGCAATGTTAGGGGGTACACTTATTTTGTATATCATTAGCACTAATGGGCAAACAAGTAAAAATACATTATTTAAAATAGTAAAACTGGGTTATTTTAGGTTATCATCATAAGCGCACATCAATAACAGTGACACAGGGGTTACACCTCTGTGTACTGTACATATAACTGTTGATGCCGCTAAATTAAATATTTTAGAAATGACTTTTTTCTGATTGTGGTTTAATAAAGTTTGTCATCTATTAATGAAGTTCAGTTGCAATAATTGAAATATACGGAGTGCACATTTATTTTGCAGTTCTTTTTGAAAAATTGTATTGTATGTATGTCTTTATTTATATAGCGCCATTAATGTACATAGCGCTTCACAGTAGTAATACATGTGGTAATCAAATAAATAACAGATAATATAAATAACAGATCATGGGAAATGGCCATTCAATCAGATTCAGGCTCTGAATAAAGCCAAGCCTTTTAGTGGAACCTGAATCTTTCATGGAGTTAACTTATTTATTTTTTATCTGGGATAGAAAGTTATTGCAGCCCATTGTTTAAATTGACTTCTGTATTTGTTTTCACTTTAATAGGTTAATCATAAAATATTGAAATTAAATCTATAGTTTAGGTACAGAGAACAACAGCTGTCTTCCAAGTTGACTATAAATATTAATAATCAATATCAAACATATGAATCATTGCTTACCAATAGAGATGGGCGAATTCTCCCAAATCTGTTTCCCTGATTTTTTAGTATTTTCCCTCCAAAATCCGTTTTGTGGGGTAAAATCCGCAAATGGATGTGGTTGGTTTTAATCTGCATGGATTCATCAAAACCGCCATTGGAAAAAACACGTGGATGGATTTGTACAATCCAATCCGTGGATTCAGCAATCAGTTGGCAAATTCTTAAGAATCCGCCAACAGGTTGCAGAATCCGGATTCTACAAATCCAATCACAGGTTGCAGAATCCGCGGATTGTATTGGTAATAATAAATCTGTAAAATGTGAATCGCCCATTTTGATATTGATCCGCCAAAGGAACCGGCTGTTCCGCTGTGGATCCAAATTCGCAAAAAAAAATGCCCATCTCTATTTATCAGTAATCACATTGATGCATAACATCTGCATATCACTTGTTAATTCAGCAAACACATTTGTTTCATGGGATTGTTTTAATTTATAAATTGTCTTATTTCCACAGTTATTTCATGTGGTGATCTACCTACACCACCAAATGGTAATACTATTGGAACTTTGAATGTATATGGAGCTACTACCATATTTACCTGTAACACAGGTTATACACTTGTTGGGTCCCATGTAAGAGAGTGTTTGGCTAATGGTCTCTGGAGCAGCACTGATACTCGATGCTTGGGTAAATATGTTCTCTATTCAAACTAAACTCAAAATACCAATGCTACCCAATTGTACTATAAATTAAAAGCAAAACAAACTGTATGATAATAAAAATACTTTAAGAAATATGACTGACAGTGATGCCAGTATACAAGGAAATAAAGTTACTTTCCCATGTTTACATAGAGGTCTAACACTGTGACATAAACTGGGTTCATCTGCTTTTGTATTGGACATATCTAATGCTAAACCATATGGTATACAATTATTTTTAGTTTCAAATGTATTTTCTTTTAATGATTTAGAATGCATTATACTGTATGTTTCACTATTTTGATTATTGGGTAGGGGGGTTATGGTTAATAGATAGAACTGTATGCAGTGGCGTTTCCTGAACCAATATGACATTTCTTTATAAATGTTGCTGCCTTAAAGATCTAAAAATATTTTCTTCAGATGTACATGCGTGTCTTGGACAGACATTACAAATAATTACACTATGATGGAAAATAACATTGCATACAATTTTCAATATCTAGGTAGCTAAAATAAAGAGTTCAGTAATAAGTTCAAGATTCTATTCGTATCAAAGTAAAACATACAATGTAAACAGGTATATGTTTCCCTTTCAACATTTTTCCATTTGTGGATCAATTTGCATATTCACTGAAAACAAAGTTAGCCATCTGGGTATATACAAAACCAAACTAAAACACAAAGCATGTTTAGAAACAGAACTAAAACAAACACCAAGGTGTTGGCCTTTCTCAATTTGCTTTATTTTTCTACGTGTATTAAAATGTGTTGAATTATTTGGGGCCTATTTAAAAATCTTTAATCAGTGAATTTCAAGGCAAAACCAGAAATTGTTATGTGGATTTGCATCTCAATGAACTAATTAAGCACTTATTGCAAATGCATATCATAAGGAAAATGCAGTTTTTTATGGAATTGTTCAAATACGATATGAAAATTAGACATGTTGGCAAAAGTAAATATTCATGGTTGTTCATTAAGCTTCACATTGGAGCTTGGCCAGATTGTCACAACCTGAAGTCTCACCTCCCTGGGATATGTGAAATAAGGCTTTTGCTGGAATGGAAGGGAGAGAGAAAAACGAATGTATACTATTCCAGATCAATACAGCTACTGGAATGGTAAACTACATACAAATGGGAAAAAGCAGCTTTACTTAACACATTTAACTAATACAATTAGGATTTTTAGCTGGGGCTGTCATCTTTCCATCCTTTAGACGCTGAAACATGAAGTGGATGTGGGCCATGGGCAAGAGCTTAATGCAGCAGTCTGAGAACAAAAGCTATCACTTAATCAGTGAAGAACAAAAAAAGATGTACGTTATTTTTTTTCATGTTCCCCATGACAGTGGGCTTCAAAAGGTTAAGTCCATCCTTTGCTTGAGTAGGACAGGAAATTGAATTCTGCAGATAGTACCATAAAAGGCTCCTCCTCCTACCTGCAGGTAGCCTTTTTCCTGTCCTACAGCTAGGAGTAGTGTTTGTTATTTTGTACACCTAGGCACATGCACGGCTGTGCAGAAATGCCTTTAGCGCTCTGAACAAAGTGACAATGACGTCAGAGAGGCAACTGAGTGACAGCCTTATAAAAATTAATGCAATCTGCCGCTTGGAACGCTGTGCAGACAGGAAAGTAAATCAGTTGGAAGAAGCTGGAAGGGTTGCAGAAATCGGCATCGAAGTTACTGCAAGCGTCACTTCCTAAACCAGTGTGAGTCCTTAGTTTAGAGGGGACATCTAAAGAGAGTTGATTGTGCAGGACTAAATGCATGAGTTTTTTATGTCACGATACAGATGCAGCTTCCATTATTCAAACATATCACGCTTTGCATACTTCGGAATACCCATGTCATGGCGAGTCATGACCACAAGTTAGCGCGTTTTTATCGAGTGCAGAAAATGGCATTTTAGAGTTCTGGGTTTTAAACACCTGCAAATTGACACAGTACTGTACACATTACAATTAATTCATTTCTGCCACGGAAACGCGAAGAATTGCACCCGAAGAAATCGGGATCCATGAAATTCAAACAAAGGAACCGCGTGATTGGCTGCGTTGAGCAGCACACACGAAAACGGCTCTGTGATTTGTTTGAATAACGGCCGCTGCATCTGTAGTTCCTCTGTCATACAGATGCGCCGACGATTATTCTAAAACTTGCCTTAAACTTGCCTTGGAAAATCTGGGGCTATCACCAACAAGATCCAGGTACATGCTGGGTACATGCTGCAAACAGATTCATAGTTTTGTCATGGATGAAAGATACAGTAACTCAGGATCGTAATCACTAGAGATGCCTGCGGAACATGTGCAAAAGGCAAATAAGACTTGCAAAAGCACAATATTACTCCGACAATCTTCTCCAGAATACATTAAACCCAGCTAACTTCTAGAAGGTTATCAACGATATATTCCAGCCTTCAAATAATCAACAACCAAGTAATATCACTAAGGGGGATATCACTTTCACAAACCCCACTGACATTGCAAATGCATGCAATGATCACTTTGTGGGTTGTGCTACTAACTTATTAACGAAACACATCCTAAACCACAAACATGAATCTCATTATGTGAGTACCCCTATAGCCCCACCCTCTCCCAACACTGCTCACAATTTTCAATTTGTCCTAGTATCCGAAGAAGAGATTACACAAGCGCTCCTCAAATTAAAATTTAGCAGCCAATCTGGGCCTGATTTACTGCAATCTAAGCTCCTTAGACTGGGCGCCATAGCCTTTGCCAAACAATTGCTTCCATAGTCAACTCTATCCTGTCTGTAGGCCATATCCCTAAGAACTGGAAAACTGCCAGAGTTGTCCCAATCTTCAAAAGTGGGAACAAAACATGTTCTCAAACTACAGGCCAATCGCTCTTCTCCCAATACTATCCAAAGTCATGGAACAATGTGTTCACTCCCAATTAAGCGAGTACTATACCAAGACAAATTTCCCTAGCCAATTCCAATCTGGCTTTTGCCTCAAACACTCCACCGTAACTAACCTGTTAAAACTTTGTAATGAAATCCAGTGTGGAATGGAACGGGGACAACCCACTGGTGCAGTATTCCTAGATTTTGCAAAGGCTTTTGATACTGTTGAACATGTAATCTTGCTTAACAAACACCAGTTCTCTGGTATTGGGAAGCATGTTTTAAATTGGTTTCATTCCTACAGCTGCAGCGGCCATTATCCAAAAAATCACGAAGCAGATTTCGTGTGCAATGCTGTACTCCACGCAGCATGAATGCGGCCAATCGCCCCAGGCACCCACGCTTATTGCGATTGCTTTGTTGAATTGCATGGATTCTGTTTCTTTGGGTGCAATGAAATGAATTGCAATGTGTACAGTACTGTGCTACTGTGTCAATTTAAGGTTTTTAAAAAACAGAACTCTAAAATGCCATTTTCTGCACTCACCGCACTCCCGTGCGTTGGAAGAAATTCCGCGTCATGACATTGGTATTCCGATGTACACAACACGTGATTTGTTTGAATAACGGCCGCTGCAGTTGTACCTATCAGGTAGATCCCAACATGTGTCCATCTCACGCTCTAACTCCAACCCCTAGGATATCACTTCTGGGGCCCCTACTCTTTTCAGTGTTCATCAATGATCTTCCTACAGCTTGCAAGGGAGCTTTAATACACATGTATATAGATGACGTAATCTTATATGCACACAGCCATAGCCTCTCTGACCTTGAACACATACTTCATTCTGACTTTTTGAGACTTGAAAATTGGATTTCCCAAAACAAACTGTTTTTAAACACTAACAAGACTGTAACAATGGTTTCTGAGACCAAGGCTACATTTTTAAAAGCTTCCAATGACTGAGCTCCAGATCAGAACCAACGCTAGCACCACCCTAACTCCTGTTACTAGTTTTAAATACATGGGCATATGGTTTGACCCACATTTAACATTCGGAATGCACATTGATACACTGACATCCAAAACCTATGCCAAACTAGTTGTACTTTACAGGAACAAATCTTCCCTAAGTCTGCTGGTCAGAAAGCGTATCGCACAGCAGATGCTAATGCCAATTATCGACTATGGGGACATAGTATATGGCTCGGCACCCCAAACTCACCTTAGCAAACTGGACACCCTCTACAATTCAATATGCCATTTTGTTCTCCAATGCAACTACAACATACATCACTGCAAAATGCTCAAAGAACTAGATTGGTCATCACTTGAGGCTAGGCGCAATGTTCATCTTTCCTGTCTTGCCTTCAAATACTTTCTAGGCAAGCTACCCATCTATCGGAACAAGCTCCTCACCCCTACCACATGCAGCACTTATCAGAGATCTGACTCCAGAAGACTGTTCATGGTCACAAAGTTCATAAAAGTATCTGGCCGCTCCTCCTTCTCTTACCGTGCACCCCACAACTGGACCAACCTACCGGAGACTCTCACATCTGCCACTGGTCTATGTTCTTTCAAAACTAAATCTGTCTCACATTTTAATCTTGCCTATAACCGTTACATACGCCTATAATATATACTTATATATAATGTTTCACTTATGTAACTGTATTTGTTACCATGTATTATTTGTCATCTTAACTCAATGCCCAGGACATACAGTACTTGAATATGAGAGGTAACTCTCAATGTATTACTTCCTGGTAAAACATTTTTTAAATAAATAAATAATATGGTTCCAGGAAAAGAAAATGATGGTAAATTGGATAAATGTTCTCTCTTCAATAACCAGGGGAGCCCAGAGTTAATATAATGTTATATAAAAAATGAAAAATAATGAAAAGTTCCTACTCAAACCCAGAGAAGTGACAACTCTACTTGTTGCGCAAATACTGTATAACATACTTGTTTTGTTGCATTCATATATTTTAGCTGGCCACTGTGGTTCACCGGATCCAATTGTAAATGGACATATAAGTGGTGATGGTTTCAGTTATCGAGACACTGTGGTCTATCAGTGTAATCCTGGCTTTCGACTAGTTGGCACATCTGTTCGAATATGTCTACAGGATCACAAATGGTCTGGGCAAACACCGGTTTGTGTTCGTGAGTATTTATTTTGTTAAATTAAATTACTCCTGATTTTATTATACTCTAAAAAAAATTGACACTGGTATTTGTAATATTTTCTAGCTAATATTTTGGGATAACAAATGAACTGTTTGCATATGTAATATCCTACAAAATAAAACATTAGGTTTTACTAGTGCAGAATAACAGCAATGCTTATAAGATTGTTATAATATAATCTGTGTATGTATAAAAAAAATCAAGATACTGTAAGTGTGTTTATTGTAATGTGTAGAGGTTGTAAACATGCTTGTGGTACTGTAGGGGTCATTTATTTCGTTTCACTGATGAGCAACTATAGGGATGTTTATACATAGTGTGGCAGGATGGCCTCGCGGCGGGGTCAGTAAGACGCTAGACACGATGGGAAACTTTAAACACTAGTGGTTTATTAGCCACAACCAAAATAAGTATGGGTGCACTGTCCCTTTAAGAAACTACTTTCTTGAAAATTAAAGCCTAGTCCCGTTAGGGACACTAACTCACTTCTTGAACCCTTACTAACAGGACAGCCAGCTAATCTGGTCATGCCCAAAACATGCTACACAAAGGATAACCGATACGTATAAGAATAATGTCTTATCTGTTTTGCCGCTCCAGTAGCAAACAGGAACACGGTTCCGGGGAGCAGGCTGTGTCCAGCCTCGCAGCGATCTTGATCTTTATCCTGGGTTGGGGTCCCAGCTGGTCCCTGTAGCCTAGCTCATCGCAGGACTGGGGGACCAGAGCAACAGCAACGGCTTCCCAGCCGGGAGAGTTCTCACCACCCTCCTGTGGAAAAACAAGCTCTCTGTGTGTGTGTCACTTCCTGCTTTTAAACCTGCAGTCTCTCAGGCCTCCTGCTTAATTAGGCTGCAGGTGTGCTTCTTTCTGTCTGAGGAGATTAACACTTTGTGAACTGGCTGCAGCGTCTCTCCATTCACTATTCCAGCCTACTGAGTCAGTGACTCTGTCACAATAGTTATGTAAATACAAATATACGATAAGTAACTGTCATCTAAATTTAGCATACTGTAGGTTGAACTTGATAGACATATGTCATTTTCAACCTCATATACTATGTAACTATATAACCATGTTCATTTTTAGTAGAAGGGATGAACATAACTGGTTAGAGAGTTGTAATCAGAAATGTGTGAAAGGTAACTGGACGGGGTTAGACCAGGAATTGAGCCACTGAGGTGTGTTGATTAGTTGGACAAGTGCCTACTTAGCAGACTCAAATGTCCATTGGTAAATAGGGGTCCATGAGACTTTACAAAGTGCCAGAGAATATGGCCAGGTGACTCACTAAATAGGGCCTTCTAATTCCCCAATCCTCAGCAGAGATCTTCATTATGGATGTGACTCTGGCAGTCCTTTCAAAAGGAAAAGGCATGTGTTCTCATCGGAGTAGAAGGCTAGGAAAATTTGTTTGGTAAAGAGTACTTTTTTTTGCTTATGAAGATTGCCTTACTGAAAAATCATTGATGTTGTTTATTTGGAGTTTTATTATTCGTGATGTGTGATTATGAAGAATTATTTTTTGCTTCTGTTTTTGTAATCAAATCCGTGGCACCTTCATATTCCAAGACCTCCTCTATTGTACAAGAATGGAAACGATACTTGGTCAGGTCAAGAGTATTGAGCAATTAAAAGAAGAAATAAACCTGGCCCATTGAAAGAACTTAGGTGTACCATATTGACATGGATGGGCTACACATACAGATGTCCACGGACCCGCAGACAAGGAAGCAAAAGACTGCGGGGCCAGGACAGTGTCTGCCTTTATCACTCTGCCGATGGAACCTTCATTAATCCTCTGGTGCCACAAATGCAGGGGTTGCGTGACCGCATGTGGCAGTGGAACCGAAGACAATAAGAGGCCTAGTCTTTAAACCTTCATAACCCACTTATTGAGGCCTTATCGAGGACAGGTGTTAGCCCCTTAATGACAATAGCGGTTATTAATCGCTAAGGTGATTAAGGGGTTAGGAGCCATTAGATTGTATTTTTTCATATACTCTTGCTGGCAACGGAGGACACGGACCTGCAGTATGCTGACGAGGATGCCCTTCATGATGGCAGGGGTAAGTAGAAAGTGTTATTTACTTTATTTATGCTGAATGGCTACGGTTAGCTTTTATAATGGGCAAATTAGCTTTTATCCATGTCATGGTAGATCAGGTCACATCAACACATTAATACTGGGTTTCTGGATTGAGCACAACAAGGAGGGCAAAATAAATTGTAATTTATTTCTTATTCAGACAAACACACAATTCTTCACAATTACACTGGATAAACACGTACTGGGATGGGGAAGCAAAATCAAATGTCCATGGAACAAATTACTTGAAAACAAAGTCTCTGGGCACCCCAACACGCATGCAAGTGGGTGCGCGATTTGAGCCATGCGACAATTCTCGGCTAGGGGCAAAAGGTGCCACCCCTATATCTCACCAGAGGAAAGTTGTTTGTTTATTCCTTACAGGATTAGTTCGGGAATCCTTAGCTCAAACAAATTCTGGAGGAGGGGTGCGAATCTTCGTTACGATGTAGTTAACCCCTCACACTCCGGAACCGCTGACGCTGTAACTTGGACGGATCATAACTGAATCCGATGAATCTTAGATGGAACACTCTAGGTCTGGGCTGCAGGCATTTTTATAAGGTTAAGGGTCCTATCTGTAACATCCCCAGCCAATCCTCCTGTGGGAATAACTTTTCCCACCTATCCGACTTGCCAATAGCTCACAAAAAGGGCAGAAGTTGCTTCCCGGTCTGCTAAGAGCATGCGCTAAGGGGAAACCTAAGCTGCTTAGCATACCGGGCCCAACCTCTTACTTGGCGACAGTAAATCTGGGGTTTGGTTATCAAGTGTTAATAGCCCATACTTTGCACCGGCATCTGGTACTTGACAATATTCCGGCCACCCTAACACCTAGGGTCTCTAAGGCTTTTCAACTCCGGACTTCTCTAGACACTGGGGCACCAACTTTGCAGGGTACCCTTTGAAGTACGGATATGAAAAATCCCTCAGCTCATCCACCCTTAACTCATTGACATGTTAATATATTCATTGCTGGGCTGGCAGGAAAGGGTTCCTGCCTTTACATTTTAAAACATACTGAAATACAGTTTATTTTTATATGTACCTTCTGTATGTACGTGGGATATAAAACCAATATGTATGTGAATGTTAAATTCGCCACTAACTGTATACCAAAAATTAGAGTGCTAGCTCGTTCCTAACCAAAGTGAGTTACCTAATTGAATAAGCTCTGTGATGTGGTTTGCGGTTTTACTATTGGCACACAATGTATCACTGCTTGCCGGTTTCAGTAACTGCAAAAGCACTCCAGCACTTGACCTTAATTGGTTAACGAGACCACTGGATACATTGTACAGTAGCAGTCTGGGCACTTCAGCTAGACCGCAGACCACTTATCCACTTAACTTTGTGGTTAAGACTTTCTTTGAAGAGTCTGCGGTTTAGGAAGTACTTCAGAACTTCAATGGAGCCGCTGACCACAGACACACTTATTCAATTGACACTTGGTAGAAGCTCCCCCTTGTGTTGCGAATACAATTTGCAGATTCTACAGTATATTCATTCATAGGACTGCAGCTAGTTCTTTAGCTGCAAAACGGGGACAATACAGTTAATGTATAGGGGAAACATGGCATTGTGGTGACCAACAATTAATCCCTACATCCCCAACTATGTTATGGGGTAACCAGATGCTCCTGAGAACTTTATTATTGGCCTGGTTAAACCCTTCACCGTCACAATCCATATATGGATAATAGTTATTTTGCCCATTAATTTACAGTATGTGTTGTGGGGGGTTGTTGGGTGTAGAGGAGGTGGGTAGTAGGGTTGTTGTGTTTATTTTTGTTTCTTGGGTGTAGAAGGATTGGGTGAAGGGGGTAGTAGCCCCAAGGGTGGGTGTTTAAGCCTTACGGGGGGTAGTGGGACTGGTTAACCCCTTCATTGCCATAGTGGTTCCCACTGCTATGGTAGTGAAGGTGTTAACTCCTCCTGCAACCTTTCAGCAAGGCCTAGGGACTATTACCCCCTTCATCCACTACTCTGCCTCAAGAAACAGGCTTTTGAGGTTTAACCCCTTCATTGCCTTAGCTGTTAGCCGCTACGGTAATGAAGCTGTTTCAATATAAATTTTAATACTAGTGTAGATGAGCAGCGGGTCATCAGTGCAGAACCGCATTGCTTTCAGGTCCAGGGACCCCATGCATCCCGAGATACAGGCCCCGTTATGACGTGCCGGTATTTTTATTTTTATTTATTTTTATAATAATATATTATATATGTACTGTTTATAATATATTATTATATAATATATAAGTATATAATAATAAAAATAGTAAGAAATAACATTTTATTCTATTCTATTTTTATTATTATTTATAATAAAATATTATATATATATATATATATATATATATATATATATATATATATATATATATATAGTATTATTATCTAACTAAAAAAACATATTTTATAATTATTAGTATTAGCATTATTATTAGTACTGAAGCATTATTTCTTGTAATTATTACCATGTATGTTCTGTCATTTGGATGTAGCACTGGGCACCCCCTGTCGTTTGCTGTATTCACTTGCCACAGCCCTCTGGCACTCTATGTGACATTACATATAGTCAAGATTAGGTTGGTGTGGGCGTTTGAGCTTGCTGGGCTTGTGTGTAAATATATATATTTGTATATGTGTGTATATGTAAATATATATACATGTAGAGGTATCAGTACCGTGTTGGAAGAAGAGATCAGTGTATCTCGAAAGCTCGCACAAATAAAAGCATTTCGTTAGCCACAGAACAGTATCATCTATTTATTTTTTTATTAAATATATATATATATACAAACTTACCAGAGTGCTGTCTCCTGATCTCATGCTTCAAACGGTATTGTATGGTTTATTATTGCTTTATGGGTCAAGCACCCAATTTTTTCTACTTGCAAGTGGAGTACCGTCTGCTTCTGTGGATTATATATATATATATATATATATATATTCCACAGAAGCAGACGGTACTCCACTTGCAAGTAGAAAAAATTGGGTGCTTGACCCATAAAGCAATAATAAACCATACAATACCGTTTGAAGCATGAGATCAGGAGACAGCACTCTGGTAAGTTTGATCACAAGTTTTTGTATTGAAAAAGACACATAAACCATGTGTGTCTTTTTCAATACAAAAACTTGTG
This sequence comes from Ascaphus truei, assembly GCF_040206685.1. Taxonomy (NCBI): domain Eukaryota; kingdom Metazoa; phylum Chordata; class Amphibia; order Anura; family Ascaphidae; genus Ascaphus; species Ascaphus truei. The sequence goes on from NC_134486.1 coordinate 347,430,301, forward strand.
TATATATAATATTTTATTATAAATAATAATAAAAATAGAATAGAATAAAATGTTATTTCTTACTATTTTTATTATTATATAATAATATATTATATATGTACATATATAATATATCATTATAAATAATAATAAAATAGTATGCACAGCTCTCTTAAGGTCCAGCCACAGCATTTATATCAGGTTGAGGTCTTGACTTTGACTGGGCCATTGCAACACCTTGATTCTTTTCTTGTTCAGCCATTCAAAAGAACTGTTGCAGGAGAAGAAGTTCTGCATTTTAGAATCGACTTGTCAAAGTCCGGATCTAAACCCCATTGAATTGTTGTGGCAGGGCATGAAGTGAGCTGTCTATGTAAGGAAACCCTCAAATGTCCCTGAGTTGAAGCAGTTATGTGACGAGGAATGATCCCAAATTCCTCAAAACTGATGTGAGAGACTGACCAGCAGTTACAGGAAACGCTTAGTTGAAGTCATTGCTGTTCAAGTGGGTGTCATTACTGTAGGTATTTAATCTAAAGATTTACATACTTTTTCACATGGATATTGAATGTTGACTCATTTGTGAATAAATACATTTTGAAAAAGTATCATATTTTTGTGTAATTTGTTTGATCAAGCTATCTTTATCTATTATTAGGACTTAGATTAAGATATAAGTACATTTTAGGTTTGAAATATGTAAAATATGTGAAAATACTAAGGGGTTCACAAACTTTCTCGCCACTGTATATTTCCATAGATTTTAGGACCATATTTACCTGGACCACTTGGAGTCCTAGAAGGAAATTTACAGACCATTCAAGTCAAAGGGCTGTAGAAAGTCTTCCAGAATCTTATGGTATATTATTGTTGAAGACTGCTTAGTAAATATGGGTCGTATTGGCTGTATTGGTGCATAATATCACAACATATTCCAGAATAAAGAATAAAGCTCGTTACATGTGCATCTCTTTCTAAAAATGGGTAGCGCTATTTACAGTGCAGCATCTTTTTCTTCCTTTCTACCTTTCTTTTGGAAGGTTTATGTATTTCACACTGCTTGATTTGACTTTTAGCATAGTCTTTTTCAAACTCATTTCAACAAGTATTTGTATGTGCCTTTTGTAATTATAGAGTTATACCGTGTTTTTTATACTTCAACACTTTTTCCTTTTTAGATTGAAGATTCAAGCTAGGAACATATCTATATAATTTCAAAAGGGTGTAAAGTTCAGTGAATCTGATTGAATTTGATTGCATATATACATCTGTATGAGCCAAGTAGGAAATGTGGAAGCAGTTGCCTGATTGCACCATTTTCTGAGGTAGCCAAGGATAAAAAGAGAAACATGATTTAAATTCAGAATTTTATAGAAGGTAGGGAAACTAAGCATGATAACAGTAAGGAGTTTAGAGTACCAGAAAGAGAGAGAGGGATTATGTTTATTATATTAATTATTAATAATAAATATCAAAAGTGAATTTAACTATTGAATTGCTTCAGAGAACTAGAATACACTGAGTGGGCTAGTTTGATATTTTTAATTTCCAAGAAGTGCAGGTAAATTGAGTTTAAAACTTTTATTTGGGGAATAGAGTTGTATTAGTTTACACACTTTATGCCCGAAGACAATGAATATTACATCCTCTGGGGATGGATTGACAAACTGTTAGAAAGAGAATGGCCATAATATGTGGGCATTGTACACTAAGGCAGGGGGGTGCAAACTTTTTTCCTTGCACCCCCCTATCGGCGGTCCCCATAAACCCGCGCCCTCCTAACCCCCACTTACCTGCGCTCCGGCGTCATGACGTCACGTTGCCATAGCAACGTGACGTCACATGACCTCGCAGCGTCATTTTGACGCCGCGTTGCCATGGCGACGCAGGAAGGAAGCCGCCGGATCCTAGGTAAGTAAAGGTTTACAGAGGCCCTGCAGCTCCCCCGGCACTTAATTTAAGTGCCTTCGGGAAGCGCGTGGGGCCTCTGTAAACCCCGCGCCCCCCCGCCGGCAGTCTCGCGCCCCCCTAGGGGCTCGCGCCCCCCAGTTTGCCCACCGCTGCAGTAAGGTATTGTCAATAATTACATAGTTCGAGAAATAATGATAGTTTGGAGAAGATCACTCATTATTTGGTCAGAAAATGGTTATATTAAGTGGGACATTCCCACTCCTTTAAAAGTATTTTGTACTGCTCCAGTTCCCTTTGTACCAATTTTAACCTGTCCTACAGTAGTTCTGACATCAGCACCCAGTGAAATACTGTATTAACTGCCACTAGTAATAAAGTAACCTCATGCTATACAGATGTAGCCAGATTTACTGTTTTCGGTACCGTGACAAGGTGCGAGATTAAAGCCCTGTGAACAATTTGGTCACCCCAGCTCGTCCGCATGCCGGCCGCAGTCAGCAGCCAGAATTATTTGTGGGATTATTGCTGTAATTGCAATTCTTTATGTACCCGGCAGGTGGCACACTGAATATTTTTGCCTATGCAGGCGAATATATTGTTTTAAAAAAACGACACACCCGTTTCTACATAATATACTGTCTTATTAATTTATTGCATATGACTGATGGTGCACTGAATACAGTTTCAATACAAGATATAATGAAACAAAACAGAAAGAAATGTCTGGTTTGAAATGTCTGGTTTGAGAGTTTTTATTAGTTCAATCTGACCTTGTATTGCACAAAAAAAAAACTAGAGGTACCTACTGTACTTTAGTCAAAATATACTAGAGGTTTTTTTCACAACTTGTGTAACATGGCAGGGAAATGCAATGAGGAATCACTGGTTAGACCATGTACAGCTATGTACGGTGCCCCTACGTACAGCTATTTTGCCATTCAGGAAAGTTCTGATAAGAGGGCAACACTCTCTCAGATCTATCAATATATCAGTATCAAGAACCTATTCTACAACAACAGCAAAAAGGATGGAAGAATTATATTCAACACAATTTAAGCATTAATGACTGCTTTATTACAATATCGCAAGCTGGCATGCGAAATGGGTTCTGGGCATTACACCCTTCTTGGACAGATATGTTTATTCTCAGCAATTTTAGAAGGAGAAAGTATTGAATAGACCTTTCTATCCTCTCCAACCTATCTGCACCCATCCAAGTACTTGCACTCCTAGTACATGTACGGTCTGACCAACTCTGAAAATTGAATGATCGACTACAACTACTCCTGCAACTATATGCAGCACTCAACTTCTACAGTGGGTTGAACCACAACTACAACTTGATGCCACTCTATTTTCTGCCTCTACCCAAAGATAGTTAAGGTAAATTCAGTTTACATAAAATGTGCATGTACCAGAGGTGAGTATATATAAGGTTTTAAAAGTTAAAAAAAATCATAACGACACTTATAATTAAGTTAATATCAGAAGGTGAGTTGCTAGTCATCAGGTGGAGCAAGCATTGGGGAATGATCATTGGGTGGAACACCATGCCCCTTGCGCTGGGGCATGTCTTGTGTGCTCAGAATTGGTAACTGGCACTTCCTATTTGTGACATGAGTTTGCTTCCCTGGCTTCAGCTGGGGTAGGGTTCTGTAAGTCTGGGTGTAGGATTTCCCTCCACAGCAGTCTAGGGACCAGTACCTTCCTCGCCAGAGAGGCATATATTATATTAGAGGTTGCTAAAATTCAACACTTAAATATTTGGACACAATGCTTACCTAACTTGCATTACTCACATTCAGCATTAATAATTCTCCCTCCCACCTTAGTGGCTAGTTGACGCAGTGTGGGTGGTTAGGCTTACCGGCAGGTTGCAGGAGGGGTTGACCCCTTCATTACCTTAGGGGACGTAACCACTAAGGTAATTAAGGTGTTAACCACTCTTACTACCAACCCGAGAGGCCTAACCACCCATCCCAGGGCAACTACACCTTCACCCATCTTATTCCATGCATGCGCTTGGTCAACTCTTTTAAACAATCTGCAATAAGGAAAAATAGTTTAGAAGCATATCGTTTGGAATGTGCATAAACAGTACATGTACAGTACTGCACTTTACCTCACATACCCAAAGGTCCAGAACAAATTGCATCTCATTAGTCTTATGCTGGTCTGAGACACTGAGATATCATGTTTGTTCTGCAGAATATCTTAAATATCTGCATTAGATTGCTCATCATTTTCAACATTGATCTTGTCCCCAGCTGAAACATTTCACTGTGAAAGACAAAATTCGAAGTACTGTACATACCTGTACTCTGTTCTAACCTTGCAGACCAATTTACGAACAGAGGATGAGCATGATACCTAATGTAGTGTAGTGTCTCCTGCATGCCCCCTTGCCATAGCCAACATTGAATTTTCCTTGTTTACAATTCCTTCTTGTACATGTGCATTATTCTTATTCTAGTTTCTTTGTAAAAAAAATGTGGTCATTGCTGCTATTCAGTATGTTATGAATTACTAATGAATGTGTATTGCTTCTATGTTATATTATACAGGTACTGTATACTTAAGATTCAGTTACAGGTATACACCTACATTTGACACCTAACAACCAATCACCAACTTAGACCCTCCCAATATTAACATCATGTAACGATTGTTGCCACAGTGATGTCAGTGGTACTGTACATAAATTCAAATGGAAATTGTTTTGCCATAGTCACTGATTTTTATCAGAACTCTTGTGCTTCAATGATGGATCAATCCAGCTTCTAGACACAAGAACCTTCTGTACCACTCTCAACCCTAAGGAGCCTAAGAAAGCGTAGGATACCTGCTGATACCAGACTACTTTTGACGTAACAAAACATGCGTACAAAGAATAAAGTAGGAAAAGAAAACAAGCAGCACCAAGAACTCACCAAGGAAAGACTCCAGGACCGATGTGGAAAAATAAGAAGATGATCAAAACCCTTGTCATTCATGAACCCCAAAACACTGATTCTGCACCTGATACAGTACAGTACCTGCACCCCAATCACCATTTCACCCAGCGCATATAACCTCTTACCTAGTGCTTCCCACTCCAGACCCTGCTCACCTAACTCCAGACCCTAATCATCTGAACCAAAACCTAGTTCAGCCCAAATCAGAACCAGCACTTTCCTACTAATTACAGAGCTCCAGTCTTGCTGTAACTGGTAACTTGGTCAAACGCAGCTTGGAAATGTCAAATGATTTTGTTATGTACAATTATAATGCCACTGTGCTAAACACACCTGTAGCAAAACCTACAGTACCATTGATCGGGCCCTGCCACAACATCTGGTGCAAACACTGAACACTATGGAAAGATAAATTTACTTTATTTTGGAGAGGATGGACTAAATGGCGAAGGAGATGTGGGAATTGCGAGGGACATGACGGGTCTCTATTTGATTATACTGTAGGTAAACAGCAGCAGGAGAGAGCAAGACATCTGGAGGAAACCTCTTCCCCCCCCCCCCCCCCCATGTGCATCCATGCAATACCCAGATTATAAGAAGCACACCAAACAACCTAGACAATGATGATGACTTTGTGTTATACGCCCCCATGCTACACTGACCTGCAGGAAAATGGTATCCCGGAGCAGTTACCAGTGTCTTTTTTCCAAAGCACACATGCAGAACCACAGAGGTAAAGATACATCAGTATCAATGTCCGTGGGGGTCCAATAAATTACATCCTTCTTTCAATAATATCAGGGGAAACTTTGCAAAGCTATGTTACATACATCAAGGGACAGCTGAGTCGATTTGCCCAGCTAATCTTCCAGCACCATGTGACTTTTGAAAATTATGCCCAGTGGGTGGGCCAGACATGCTATTTTTAATAGTTTGAGGAGAGCTATTTTAGATGACCTTGAGAAGCAGTTTAAATGCACTACTGCAGAATTCAAGAACGTGAACTACACAATCAATGGACTTTTACGACATCAGAGGACTGGGCTGGAGTCATAATTGAATGAAACTGATGACTGAAACATAATTTATTTTTTACATACTGTACATTCAGTTTTTAATACAGTAAATTATGTTTTGTCATTGTGTAATCCTTTTTTTAAATCCATTCTACAGATTTGGCAACCTAGATTTGTGTAGGGAACACATTCCGGGATAATTAATAATTAAGGTAATGTATGCATTCCATTCAATGGGCGATACTTGTACTGCGTGTGTGCACAAATTTAATTAACCATATATGTGTACCATACAGTTTACATAGAATACGCTTTTGCAGCACAATGTAATGAATGCATCTATTTCTTATCGGTTATTTTACAGGTGAAACGGTAGAAGACACAGCCAGAAGACGATGTCGATTGCAGGAGATTGTATTATTGTAAAAATAACTTCGTTATTTATCGCTAGGAACTAATTTACTCCAATAAAAATTTCATATTTTAAAATACTTTTTAGTCCTCTGAATTATTTTATGAGAATAAGGAATTCATTTTAAAGGGAAAAAAATAAGCTCTAATTAACTCTAATAAAAAATGAATACGGTAAAACTACTATTTAGTCACCTTAAGTTTATTTTGCGTTGAAATTAAAATGGAATAAGGGGTGGATTACATTGCATTTAGATTAAAACCGCACTAGCAGTGCCTATCATTATTTCAGAGTACTACACTGCAGCAAAACTCAATTTTTCAGTAGTGGTACAGTTGAGATCGCGCGTCCGCAACATGCAAATAAATGCCGGGGATTTAAACTTGGTTTTGCACAGCACTGAAAACAGTAAATCTGGCTAATCTGTAGTGGTCCTTCTTGATGCAAAAGGAACAAGCCTTAAAGGAAAGTTAGTAATTTGTCATAAAAATTAAATAAAGGTTTCTACTTTCTACAAGTACTGTACTGTACTTGATTTTATTTTTTACAAGTTTAAGGATTAATCGTTATTCAATAATATAATGGCCTGTAGAAAAAGAATAATCTCACAAATAAAATACTATTATCACTTAGGATATTCTAAAATGTTTGTGGTGGGTTTTCAAATTGATTTATAAAGGCAGCCTGAATTGCTACTTTTATAAGCAAATAAATGATACATTAAACTTTTATCCTATACTGTACTTTTTTCCAGCAATCACTTGTGGCCACCCTGGAAATCCAGCTCATGGAGTTACCAATGGCAGTGAGTTTAATTTAAATGATGTTGTAAACTTCACTTGCAACATAGGCCACATACTTCAGGGTGCATCTCAAGCACAGTGTCGCAGTAATGGACTATGGAGCAGTTCTCTTCCAAGTTGTCGAGGTAAGGGACACAAAGTAATTTCTTATCTCTGTACAATATGTTCTAACAAAATATAGTGTTTTTTTTTTTTAAACAATAAAAAAAAACATTTGTTTTAACTTTAACTTTGAAATAAATTGTCTACTTTTACTGGTTTTTGCCTTAGATAAATATATTAATTAGTGCTTAACCATTATGCATCCATAACCCTTTTAGTTATCAAAGTGTGATTAGAGAGGTTTGCAGCAAGTTTTAAAAACATATAAAACAGTGAATTAGGATACTGTCACTTTAAACTACACCAGTGAATTTTTTAATGGTTACTGTGTGTGTATAGTACTGTGTGTGTATGTATATATAATGGTTAAATATATATAATGGTTATATATGGTTATGGTTTATTTATATATATATATATATATATATATATATATATATATATATATAGTTATACGTTACCGTTCCAAGGATTGGTAAACAAGAGACAGCACTCAATGTTGAAGATCAAAGTGTATTAGTGAAAGCAAAAATACATCCAGAAACCCAACGTTTCGGTCCTACAGAATGGGACCTTCCTCAGGGGGATCCCCCTGAGGAAGGTCCCATTCTGTAGGACCGAAACGTTGGGTTTCTGGATGTATTTTTGCTTTCACTAATACACTTTGATCTTCAACATTGAGTGCTGTCTCTTGTTTACCAATCCTTGGAACGGTAACGTATAACTACATTCTCTATATGGGACGTGCACCTGTGGCTTAACAGCACCTATTGGAGTGCCAACTGCCTTATCTGACTATATATATATATATATATATTATATACACACATATATATATATATATATACATAAATAAACCATAACCATATATAACCATTATATATATTTAACCATTATATATATATATATATATATATATATATATATATATATACATAAATAAACCATAACCATATATAACCATTATATATATTTAACCATTATATATACATACATACATACATACATACATACATACATACATACATACATACATACATACATACATAAATACACACGCATGGTGAGGATTGTTGGTGGTAGTATATAACAAGAAGAACTCATGAGATAATAAAATAATTTTGTATATTTGTGATAATCATTTGTGATATCTGCTACAGTATATGCAGTTTATTTTGCATTGGTAATTCTAGAACTAGTCAGTGTTTGGAGTATCATTACTTTTCTGTATATCATGTAAATTTGCAATTCCACACTCCAATAACTTTAGGACTATATTTCTACCTACAAACTCAGCATTAATGTATGTGAAATCGGGCAATTGTTAATAGCACTTTAAAACATATCAATATCACCAGAGACACTACATGCATTAATGTGTTTCTCTTGATTACAGGTTTGCTTGATTTCAATGTTCAGTTACTTTCTGACGTGTAGTCAGTGTTGGCAATTCACTAGTCATTGTGCTGCTGTAAACCTACATGATTTGTGAAAGATACCCATAGATCATTGGTCCATCAAAGTACAGTAATGCAATTGGTGCTTTATCCTCATTAATATACACTAAACTGAGTATTAGTTGCCTGCATAATTATATTCTGGTCACAGAGTTATGTATGCACAGTACCCCAATGTAATTTCACCTTGTTCCATTTTACAGAAGGCTTTACATTTCTCAAATGTCTGAAACGTTATTAAGTGCAATTTTTGCAGAATCTATTTATGTTTTTGTTAAGCCAGTGCTGAATTAGTTTCTGCCGCATCATCAAACATTTTATTGTGTATTTTGAATGTCATTATTTCTACTGTACCATCATCACAAACAGCACATAAAACCTAGTTACATATTCTGTTTTATTCCTCTCCTCTAGTTGCTCCAGTTGAGAAGTACTTATGAACAATTCAGCTTGTTTTTGAGCTATTTTAAGTTATATAGCAATTCCTTGAAAATGTTGGGGAAAATCCTCAACATATTCCATAGATGCTGTAATGGCCCATCAAATTAACACAGCAGGGTCCGTGTGTTTGAATGGGACTCACACTGCTTGAATCCTATTGGCCTGCAAGTCCATTCAAATGCAGGGACCCCTGCTGTGTTAAACCGATGGGCCATTACAGCGTATATGGACTATGCTGGAAAGTGTTTGCGAGATGCTTGTGAATTTTCCTCACATGCAGGCTCAAAACTGGTAGTTGGATCAGTATCTTGACATGCAGTGAGTATAGGATAAGTGGATATTATTTTATGGTTCCTTAATTGGAGCATGCAATTATCCCTCATTAGAGAAATGTCTACTTGTGACCAGTTTTATCAATTTACTGTATTTAAATTATGTATACAAAGAACAATGTGTTAAGATTCTAAACTGCACCATATTAATAATCCAAGGTCCAACATCGTACAGTAAAATTAATTATTGTTAAAAAATAATGAGGTCATTTTCAAAGTTAAATGTATACAAACAAAGGAAATGTTTGTACTACAGCAATTTATGAAACACATATGAGTCAATACTTAATACACTGTATACATTTGCTTGAACTGTTTTTACATTAATAAATGCAGCAATTCGTCACAAATTGGGTACCTTCAGAAAGATTGTCTTTACTTTGAAAAAGGTGGTTACATGATGCTGCCAACATTTGTAGCTAAAAATTATTTCTCTAGCTTCCCCATGGAAATAATATACCTTTAAGCTGCAGACCAAGAAAAATCCTACGTGTGTTTTTCTTAAGAAATTAATTATTTGCTGTGAGAAAACATGTGTAGCATTTAAAAACAACATCTCTGAATTACATTTTTAATGTATTATAATGTAACAAGCATTTTTTTTGTTTCTATAGCAAACATTTACAAAGTCACATCCCCTTCCTCTTCTAAAACAGGCTCTGGCACACCCCTTTTTTGAGCCCTGCCCTCTCTAGCAGTTTACCAATTGTATCTAATTACTGTCTGGTCGCATGACCTTCCCCACAGAACTTTGCATCTTTGGTCCTCTTCTGCTGCACTGACAGCCATTTACTGGACCCATGAGCCGAATATTCGCCAATCGATCACAGGAGAACGGATCGACCGACAACTTAGCTAATTACTTATAATTGTGGGGATTGTATTGTTGCACATACAGTACTGTATTAAAAGGAGGAAAAATAAAAAGGCAGCTTCGACTGCTGCTTTAATGCAGCATTAACACTGCGGGTTAGAGGTTATTTTGAATTCTCCTTGCTGCAACAATGAGCAGATTTATCAAAGAAAGAATTCAAAATACTTTAAATGAGATTTGTTATTTATAAAACTTTCTATCACTACTGTTGAGCCACAGTGAATCTATATACTTTAAGAACACATTTTTTTGTAGCATCAGCTTTAGAGAGATAAAAAATAACAAGAAACACATGGTGCAATTCTACTAGTATTACAAACTAGTGATTTACAGCACATAATTCAGGGATACTACAGTACAGTAGTATTGTATTAAGTGCTGTAGCCTGCACACGCAGTGGATACTATGTACTGTAGGGCAGCTGCAACACATTGACCGGCACTTTACATACAGTAGAGTCTCGGTTATCCAACCTAAATGGGACTGAGACCATGTTGGATAACCAAAAATGTTGGATAATCGGGAAACATGAGGGGGGAGTGAAACAAATAAACTATTAATGCAGTATAAGTATGTACTATAAGTAATATATTAAATGCAGTTCAGTATAAGTTTGTATAATATATACACACACGTATTAGATTTATTAATACAGTACATCATTATTTAACAGTTATTGCTTAAAGAAATGAGTTATGCAGCTGGAGCGGAGCACAAGCACGCACAGATCTTGGATAAAACAGAAGGTTGGATAACCAAATGTTGGATAATATTGACTCTATACACATGTTCTACTTACTAGTGTTTCAGTGGGAGTGTTTAGAAATGGGCTGCCAGAAAGGGGCAGAAAGGAACAATAGAGGTGGATTTCCAGTGGGATACAATTCTCTGACTCCACTTTGCATGGATGTCGATGGCTGCTGCAAAAATTGACTAATTCTATTAACATGCCAGTGCATTGGTTGTTCATAAAACCTGTTGTGGCCAGTTGTTCTAAAGAGAAGATTGATAACCACTAACCTATTGTATGTCATTCTCCTAATGGACATTTAGCAAATTGGAGCCGTAGAAACACAAATGAAAATATTCCTGGGAAATGAAACATAGTTGTCTCTGCCCTGAAACTTTCAGATAAGTTGTTAAACTCCCCGAATTACATTATTTTAAAAGATTTTGCATAATACATATTAAACAGATTAAAAGAAGGCATTGTCCAACAAGCAGTAATAGTACATTTAAAATGAGAACCCTCTAATGGATTTTAAGCAAATGCCAGAGAGAATGGTGATAGGTACAGTAAGAGAAACTCTGTATTCCTTTCTTTTTCAAATTGACCCATTATGTTATTATTGTTTTGTAAATAATAATCTTATATTTGAGAATAACAAATAAGAGTATATATTACATATTCATATTGCATTGACAAATAGGATTGAACAATTCCATACTAGTGAAAGCATTTGCAGGTCAACTGCTTTATCATACTGTTATTATTAATTTTGATATTCATAAAATATGTATGATAATCTAATTTAAATGCTGCAGCACCATGTATCCTTCTGTATATTTCTCTCAGGAGGGTCATATATTGTTTTCTTAACAACTACACTGTTTTACATAGTTTCTTCAGAAATGTTAACAGTTTTTTTTAAGACACAAGGTGGGTGCTGAAGGATTTACAATATACTCATAATGGGCAATATACTCAGTTTGAATAGGACTGCCAGGGACCCCCACTGTGTTAATCCGATGGGCCATTAGTCTAGCTGCAGAAATCTCACCGACATGTTGTAGCGTTACTGTGAGATAGCTCCAGATTTTCCAAGGCAATTCGTCGGATACTGTTGGCTGCATCTGTAGAATCCTAAATTGTGTCAGTAATGATAAAGAATACTGATGTCCACTTTCGCATCTCAGACAGACCCCTCCTCGCCCAAACCTGCCTAAAGTGTGTCAGTTTCAATAATACTGTAGATCCATACATTTTGTAATACCCTACAAAGAAGGGCCTACTAAGTTTGTATACTGTTGAGTAATTACAGTAAAGCTATAGCCAGCTTGCTATGGTGACATACAGTAGAAGAATGCAATTGTGTATTTTTGCCACTAAAATAGTTAATGAATAATAATAATTTTATTTCATATAGCACTTTTCTTCTCAGCATACAGTACATACATTTTTACAGACACTGTCCCTGCCCAGATGAGTTTACAATCTATGTTTTTGGTGCAGGAAGATAACGTGAGTTGGTCACAAAGTCTGACACTGGGAATTGAACCAGCCTTCTCTGATTCAAAGTCAGTGTCATTGTTTGCAAGTGTCTTTACTCACTGAGCATCTCCTATTTCTCCTTCTCCCAGGAAAAATACATTATCTAAAATATGAATTATCACTGGAAAAGTAGTAATTATTCTATCACATACAACTGTAACCTACACAATTATCCCAGTCAACTCAATATTTTTTCTGGGTACTTATTTTTGTTAAACACTAAAGACTTACATAATTGTTGTGTCTCCTGAGCTCATAGCTTGATACAGTTCATATAAAACACAGAGCAGACAAACAGTGGAGATAGGTAAATCAAGTAAAGTAATATGATTAGCTGTGCACTACCAATGCACAAATCCCCCCAAAATAACTTGATAAACCGCTATGGCGTGAAATGTGTAGGTGTACTGTACCCTCCACTTTTAATGATGACACATTAAATATCAGTTTTTATTGGAGCATGTTTCTCTATATTATTTTATTTTTTGGGATTTCTACATTGGTAGTGCGCCACACTTTCATTTCGATTTCTTGCTGCTTCATCTTCATTTTCATGCTTCATTTTCACACAAATGACCTGACGATCTGCTGAACGGATGGTCCGACTCATCAACATGTGAGTGAGTTTGTTGTGATTATTTCACTATTTACCCATTCTCATTATGACTGGGGGGAAGACTGGGCTGATTGAGTAAGTCTTAAACACTGCTATTTCTGGACATTGGATGTGTTAGCCTTCATTGTATTTTCTAATTGAATGGCTCCAGACAGGCATTAGCTACCTTCTACTGTACATGTCTATACATACATGTGACTGGACTTCCTCATAGGAACCTCTTGATGAGAGATCAGTAAATTCATTACATATATATGCCTTCTATGTCTCTGAGCAACAAACCCTTTCTGGACTATATTTTCTGTTGTGCAAAAAACATGGAATCAATAAAAATTGAAAAGCTGTGAATAACATTCAATTTATACAAATATTAGCATGTGCTCTAGTAAAATATGCTTACATTATTCTTTTTTCCAGTTTATAAAAAAATATATATATACACCCAATTTTATCCAGGTTTTAATGTTTGGAAAATAAACACTGAAACAGTCCAGGAATATTTTTTCAACATATAAAAACTGAATACAAGAAATACAGTACTGCACATTCAGAAATGCATAAATATGCATTTGGCTAGTGAAGGGAAACGCACAGCATCGAATAACATTTTTGTTAAAAAAACATTTATAATGTCAATAATAATGTATAAAATAGGTTTAGTACCATGTGACATACTTGCGATACTTTTTTATACTATTGTCCATATGCTGATGACACAAATATACCTATCTTCCCCTCGGTCTAGGACATTTGGTTGAGGCCATTTCTCCACGACCTAATGGCTGCCGGCACTTCTCCGTGGCTCTCTCTGCCGCCAGAAGTTTCCGCTGCAGACTATCTCACCACCAGCCGCTAAATTAAGTAAACTTCCTAAACTAAAACCCCTTACCCTTAAACCCCCTATCCTAAGCCCTTACATTAAAACCCTTACCCTAAGAATTTATTCTAAAAAACCCTACCGTAACCGCTAAAACCCTTCAATTAACCCATTACCCTAACCAACAATAAAACATAACTTCGAAGCGGCCGGCGGCAGAGGTTTCAGCGGGGAATCGGCTGAGCGGAGGCTCAGTCTGCAGTGAAGCACCGGCCATTTGTCACAGTGAAACGGCCATGGCCAAATGTCCCATTCTATCTGCCCCTGACCTTACACCTGCTGTACAGACCAAAGTCTCTAAATGTCTTTCTGCTACAGTATATCAAACTTGATGCCCCCCCACTGATTTAACATGTCCAAGACAGAGCTCCTCATACTTCCTCCCAAGCCCCCTTCTACATTATTGTTGGCAGTATACTATTATATACACAGAATCACAACCACACTGCTTAGGGGTCACCTTGACTCCTCCCTCACATTCACAATATAGCTAGAACCTGTCATTTTTACCTCCGTAACATTGTAAAGATATGCCCTTTTTTCTGTCACTCTACTGCTAAAACTCTAATTCAGGTCTTCCCAGCTGTCTTGTTTGGTTATCAGAGCAGCACGGTTCCCAGCCTGCTGAAGATCCTTCCCAGCTGTCTGGTTTAGTTGTTAGACCATCACGATTCACAGCCTGCTGTAAAGTGTCCCAGCTCCCTGCTCTGGTCGTTAGAACAGTACAGCTCCCATTCTCCAGTGACATGACCACCGCTATATGATCTGTGGTCTCGCAGGGTTAACCTCCAGTGTGTGCTGTCTTTCTCTCGAGACTTACTGCTGCCCCGTGGCTTGTGCTCTCGTTCACACTGCAGCAGCTGGATCTCCTGGCCAGCAGTCTCAGGGAAATGCTTCTCCTGCTCTGGTATCCACCTGGTTTTGATTTTGGTGCCAAAAAACCTCCAGTCAAACAGGTTGAGGGTCTTCACGCGTCTAGGTGTTCTAATTGCTCTCACCCTACGCGTTTCACCCATTGATTGGCTTCGTCAGGGAACCCCTCTGTTGGAACAAGTCCTATTTTTCAGGGGAGTTTGCTTATGGTGACTGGGTATCTGTCCCAATATGCTATTACTGTGTCTGGTTACCTTGTCTTCTCTGGCGTTGATGTTTCAATATACTCACACCTTGTTGAAGACGGAGTATTGAGTGGTGGCTGCGGGATATGTGTAGCAGCTAGTAACTTTTGTGGAGTTGTGAGATCACCACTTCACTCAGGCAGCTGCACATATATAATATTCACAACACTGGTTTATTATTACTTACACACATAATTTAGCGCTTTGAATCACTTTTTGGAATTACAGTACAACTAAAATCTTGAAAGCAGATTTCTGGAAGAAGTAGAAAAAAAACTGACAAAACTCTTTACATGCTGATGAAGAACAGAAAATGTCTGGAACAATGGAGCAATGTCATACTGTAATTATCCTCATAGACAACAAAGAGAAAAAGAAGACCTCAAGCACTATAGATCTATCAGTCTACTTCCAATCACTTACAAGATTTGTACTAATCGTGGAGCAGACCCTAGAATTTTCCCAGCCTAGAAAACAAATGTTATTTTGCAGTGGATACAACACCATGGATCACAACCAAGTTGTACAAAAAAGATTGACGAAGTAATGATCACGATCTACCAGTTTAGGATTCGTAGATTATGAAAAAGCATTTAATTCTGTCTACACCTCGTTGGTTTGAAATGTATTAAGAAGATAAAAGTGTTTAAAAGTGTACATGTATTGTATAAGGAACATTTATGAGCATGCCACATCAACCATTAGATTACTGTACATGAACATACAAGCAAGATAAGGATCAGTAAAGTAGAATGACAGGGAGACACCATGTTATCAAAAAGGTTTTCACAGCAACACTTGAAGAAATGTTCAAATGTTCCCATTGAATTGGGAAGACAAGCAAAACAGAATCAAGCGTGAGTACTTGGGTCATTAATGATTTTCAGATAAAAATTTTATTTTTGCCACAAATCCAGAAGAGTAGAGATGGGCATATTTGTTAAAGTTCATCCCCAAAATTTCCAGTCTTTTCTATTTCTTTGCAAATCTGCAAAAGTTCATACACATGGAGACATACCTGTGTACAAAAAGGGGCATTCCTGAGATACCTGGTTGAAAATGGTCATTTCAATAATTTGCATATAGCGGTACTTTGCATACCTAAATTAGCATATATCACAGGTATATCTCCCTCTCTCTTCCCCCTCCTTTCTCCCATTCTTTCTCCCCACTTCACCCCATCTACCCCTGCCATGTCTCCTCCTCTTTGCTCTTCTCCATTCACCCCCTCACTCCCTAATATCTCTCCCCCATGTCTCTCCTGCTCTCCCCCCTCTCTAGCAAATTACATATTTCTTGTTCTTGGCAAACTTCATAAAGTTTGTTAGAGAAAACTCTAGTGCCAAAAGAACCAAACTTTTTTTGATGAATTCGCAAAAGTTTGTCGATGTGCAATTTTTGCAGCGGATTAAGACTGGGAAAAAGTGAATCCATCTCTACAGAAGACTTGCTACAGCAAACCAGAGAACTCACTGAAGAAAATAAGAAGGTGGGCTTGTGTATGAATTTCATCAAGACCAAAGTGATGTTCGACGAATGTCTTGACTTTACAAAGATCTATATAAATGGAATAGCACTTGAATAAGTGGAAGACTATATCAACCTTGGCCAGCAATTATCAATGGATGGGAACCTCTCAAATGAAATCATTAGTAGAATTAAGATGTGATGGAGTCCATTTGGTAGAAACAAGAAAATAGTTCAAGGGAACTTTCCCCTGTTCCTGAAAAGTAAAGTGTTCAACCAGTGTATCGCACATGTGCTCACTTACAGATGTTAAACTTGGACCCTAAATATGAAGACAATTCAGAAGTTTCAGATAACTCAAAGAAATATGGAGATATGTATGCTGAGTATTATCAGAAGAAAAGACTAAAAATGGCATATAAGGGCGCCCCTAATGCTGTTAATAATGAGTGAATGTGAGATTTTTAAAATATATATAACTCAATCAATATTAGTGAAGAATAATTAGTGAAGTAAAAATCAATTATAGTGAAGTGAACAAAGCTAATAATCAACACGCGTGAATAATCCCAATAAATGGGATATGGATATCACTAAGATAAATACTCTCTTTATACACACCCTAATGTGCAAATTAAAAAAATGTTTTGATAATATAATTGTAAAGCAGCTCAGATTCACCCTTTAAAAAACCGTTCCAATAGTATTTCAGTTGTAAAAAATGTCTTCCAGGCAAGGGGAGCGTAGCATTTCACAGCCAAGATATAAAATAGATAAACAAAAAAATATATAGTGTAACCAGTTCACACTATGGACTTTTTATGTTTCAAGGTGTGTATGTATTAGTCACATAGTCTCAAGTATTAATCAGTATATCAAAAACACTTTCTCTCTCTGAATAGAGCAACGATTCACCTCAGATAAGGAAACCCCTTGTGTCACTCCCAATCTTTAAATCCCCAAAAAATCACAGATAGAAGAAATGACAAAAATAGTGTGGTATATTTACAAAAATGTTATATAGCTCACTTAAAAAATATAAAACGTGCACTCATTCATAAGAAGAAGCTTAGGGAAAATGCGTTGAATCGGTGAGCCTGGGAGTCTGATGGGGTGGTGAAAGCAGTGAGCAAATCTAGCTGATCCAGTTCCCAGAAGAGCCATCACCAGAAGTGACGTGGATGACTGGAGAGCGCCGAAACAAGCTGGAACAGCGAGATGGACACCACAGACCAGAGTTCCAGAATTGAACATTATACATTTTAAATGTGCCAAATGTGAGTGCACATATTATGTTTTTATGTGAGCTATATACAATTTTTTGGTCACTTGACAAATTTTTTTTACAAGGGCATTGTATTACAAACTTTTGAGATCATAATTAAGAGCTCTCTGGAACTCCAAGATAAACACATAGAGATAAATCTTGACTTGATTTGTCCATCTATCTTTGATTTGTATGGGGTTTTGCATGACTTATTACACTACATAAGTAGGTAGTCTTTGAATGAGTATTGGCTCTTATTATTTCTGTTGTCAGTATTTCCTACAGTATAACAAAAAATGCTGGTGTTCCTACACAATCTAAATTGTTCTATTCATGGAAAAGTACATGTTATACCTATTTTAAAAGCATAAACACTCCTAAGAATAAACTGATGCCCTGTCAAATAGGTCTATACAATATACATAAGTGGCCAGGTGCACTTAAATGGTGAATTACACCAGATTCACAAATATGTAAGGTACTGTATATTAGAAACCACAAAAAGCTATTTGAATCAATTTGTACGAGCCTGCTACAGATCTAGCAAGACTTCCTGTCATTTTGGCTGCAGGGAAAAATGCAGACACCCACGTCCTGACCATAGCCAGAAAGCAACCTGATCAGGGCCCCAGTGTGGCCACAAGGACAGGTAGACTTGCTGCCCAGAAGGGATAACCCTGTAAGGGTCCACGCTTTTGAAAGGGACCCCACAGCGTTAATACTTTGCTTTATGATCCATGAGCTAGGGAGAGAATATCGCTACTCACATTTCAGATGAACAGCGCACTCTTGATTTTTATTATTATTATTGTACATAGGATCGAAGCAGGGGTCTCGGGAGCTGAACCCTTTTATATTCTCCTGCAAGTTTAAATTGCTAGGATTAACAATGCAGGGGTCACACCCAGACGCAGGGAAATCTTGCTAAATTAATCCTTCTGGGAAACTTGCTGTCGTCCGGGCCACGCTCCAGCTGCTCCAAATTGAGGCACTGAGGACAGTAATACTTGCAAAATCTTTACTATACTAATTTAATACATTTAATGCTTATGATGAGAGTAAGCAGTGCAAAACATATATAACTGTGATAACACAGGTATGCCATCATCAGTAAACCTTTTTGAAGTGAAACTTCTTTGGTGGCACCTACAAAATTTCCCTAGCACAAATTTCTTTCGTGGTGACCGAAATGTGTAATGGATGTGACGTGCAGAAGCTGCTGTCATGTTCCTGCCTGCGCATGTGCAGGAGCCGCTGAAAATGTACTCCTCTTGGATGCGCAAAAGCCATTTTTGGCAGAAGCAGCTGACATATTCCTTTACGGCGCATTCGCAGGAACGGCAGTCGCTGCGCATATGCGCAGGAATGGCCATTATCATGCACATGTGCAGGAACGGCCGTCGCCACACACATGCGCAGGAACGGCCGTTGCCGTGCTCATGCATAGGAGCAACCCCTCTAAACACCTTTGCCATACTGGAGAGACAGACACACACCTCTCTCTCCATCCAGCTGTAACAATGCATTACATTGAAAGCACACCTAGAGAACAACATTTCCTTGTCACAGGAGCAGAGCAGTCTATAATTTATTTTTCAGACAAACAAAAAAAGAGGGGGGGGGTATATGCTGAGGACGCACGTTGTAAGTGAAACTTCTTTGTGTTTTGTCACTGAAATTGTAATTCTACATTCAAGTGTTTCATTCAATCAAAAACATCAAAATACAATTTCACTGCGAAAACACAGAAGTTTCACTTACAACGCACGTGCTAGGTACACACCCCCTATAATTTTTGGCCTACGACATTTGCGGTCATGTGACCACCTCAACAGTGATCACATGACCACTACTCCCTTTTCCCACCTCCTAGCTGAAGGAAGCAAGAGTAGAGGGCGCTAAAATTCTATTTTAATTGGGCCGACAAATATGCCCCTTAAAAACAAGTATTTTGGAATGAGGTACCTAGTACTTCAATAGGACCTCTGGTGTGCCAGGCTCATGATGTACCAGATACATCATAGGGCACTGAAAAGGTTAAAGTATTTAACAACTAGTTTACTGTATTGACATGTTAAATAATGAAAACGAAAACATGACATTGCTAAATCCATCTAGCAAACTCTTAATATATTAAAATGATTATCTTTTTGTCAAAATATTAGCGTTCTGCAAACAATTGATGCATACAAACAGTAGCCATGTTTCACATGTAATGTACAGTTAACAATTATTAAATCAATATTCTCGGCACACATTACCCATTAATTTCATTAATTATATTATTATAATTATTACAAATAATTACATTTGTTTTTGTTATAGTACTATTATACTATCTTATACTATTATATTACTATTTGAAAGATATAATCATATCTACATTTATAAAAATTGTTTTAAAATACTGTATAAAGAACAAAGCAAAATCCTTGTTAAAAACACATATACGAGACAATTAAATGAAAATTATTTGGCAAATAGATATTCTTGCAAATTGTGTCTAGAAAACCACTGCTCTAAAAATAAAGGCATATCCAATGTAAATAAAGTGGAGAAAAAAATAAATTAAAAAATAGTGGTTAAAAGTCCATATAACAGTTTCTTTCTTGGGTTTTCCAGTCAATAGAAGTGCTCCTTCTTCAAGGTTGAATTCCCGGGATCCTTGTAAATTGTGGAAGTGCTACTGTATATGTAACAATGGAAACGCATGAACAGGAACCAAATATGGTGTAGTACCATTTATTATATGAAAAGATTAAAAACAGATTATATATACATACACACTTACAGTACATTGATAAATAAAGACACATCTAATGGAATGGAAAAGTGGAAATCCCGGGGCGCTGCCTCTATAACACTGGTGAATAATCTAATTATCTCACTGGTGAATAATGTAACAAAGTAAAATACACAATCATGCAGGACTAGGGTGAACGATAGTGAGAGGCCGAAAGTATTTGGAAAATATACTGGCCCAAACTGTCGCTGCTGCTCAGCTGAAGGAGAACCTTCCCTGGATCCTCAGAATGTAGATGCACACAAGAAAAACAAGCGCGCGCACATGTGGAGAAAGTGATAATAAAATAATAAAACACTGTGTCAAATGTCTATTATTGATACATTATATAATCAATGGGAATAGTGGGATGGATTAATGATCATGCTAATATAAACAAACACCAACATGGCCAAATGTGAGTGACCGTCTCATCTGTTGCAGAGTATTATTGCCTCTGATCTGATCTCTACTGTAATCACAGCCCCTGGTCGTCAGATCATCCTTCCAGGATGTAAAGATGAATGTAAATGCCACGGACGTCCGTGCGTTCCCTTGTAGATGAAGTATGCCGATACTATCTGGTACTCCTGTTGTCCGTTGTCCATCTCTCCAGCACTACCAGAGGTTCTGACACAGCACATGCGCACTGTGGATGGACGGAGCTGCCGAAGCTCACGCCTAGCTTGCTTGATGTTAGCATGCATTTAAATAAAATATTAATCCTGATTGCCATGTGTTTAAATAGATAAAAAACTCACTGTCAGCTCCTGGAAACAAACTGATCAGGACACAGCATGAGAGCACTCGTCGGAACCCCTGAGCATGCGCAGAAGGGGTGTGATGAGGATAATGATGTACTAGTGCCAGTAGGTGGCAGTGCATATTTAGGAATAGATGTAAAAGTGCCTAGTTAAAGTGAGGCAAGGACTATTGGACACATAGATACATGTGAAAGTTAAAAGTTATCTTAATATAAAATACAGTTAATTCAAAAGTTATACAAAGTGTCAGTACAGTGTCAAATTAGGTAGATCTAGCTGAAACCCTTAAGCCTGTCAATATATGTATATATAATTTGCCCAAGGGTGAAAAACCCCAATGGGTAAAGAATGAATAATTAGCCAACTTAATAATTGAACTGTCCATAGCTACGGCAAGATAAATATATCAGTACACTTAATGACAAAAGCAAAGCAATAAAACAGCTAAAAAGATATATATAGGGACCGACAATCCCAAGCAAGATTCATATCTGTAGAAGAGAGAGTTAGATGTGAGTGGGTTACTATAATAGAGGAAACTTTAATAATAGAATTCTAACCTTAAACATGCATTATTGGTCAGTGGACCAAAACAAAAAATGATGATCACAGTGTTTTATTATTTTATTATCACTTTCTCCACATGTGCGCTCGCTGTTTTTCTTGTGTACATCTAATGGAATCCCTGTTGTCCTGCATACAGACCCACAATGGAAGCCACTCAAACGCTTAATTAGAGATGATCGAATCCGTCCAAATCGGTTTCCAAGGGTTTTTTCGCATACAGTATATACTGTATTTAAAAAATCCACAAAAAGTGAATATCCCTTTCTGAGATTGAGCCGCTGATATCCGCAGACCAAAGGAACTGGCCGATCTGCTGTGGATCCAAAACACCAAAAAGATTCGCCCATCTCTATTCTCAATGCACATGCACCTTCATTTCTCGATGTCTTAGTGGAATCAGATGCTTAAACAGTATTCCTCTTAAACTGCTCTCCGGGCTCTACTGTACTTGTTTATCAAAGTGTGAGTGCATATAAACTCTGTTTTTAGGCTTTTGATATAATAAAGGGTACAACACCCGATTAAGTTCCTGTTTCTACTCTTCCAATGTTCAATAAAATGATTTCTTATAAATTGGTCATAAAAAATTGTGAAAAACACACAAGAACAACATTTGATTATATTATAAGTTAACTGAATTAATATGTTGTATCTTTCTCATAAACACTCAGTTTCACTTTGTTTTGTTCAAGGAAACTCATAAAATGTATGATAATAATAATTATTACTCCTAGAATAAATGAATAATGCAACATGTCTTTCCATGAAAAAGTGTGAATTTTTCACAGTTAATTAAATAGTCAGCAGAGTTTTAACAATGAAGTACGTGGAAACTTTATGCAATATTTTGTGTGGATAAAGTTTGTTTGTAGACTTCAAAAATGCATCTATATCTAGCAGAAGAATATTGCATACCTTCTACATTGTAAGGTATATTTATCTGAGTGGGATAGATTTGTCACTGGCAATTCTAAAGGTTCTTTTTCAGGGTGGCAGCTGAGTGATCTAACTTATTGTTCACGGGACAAATTTGACATGATCTGACAATTGCCTCCATGGTATTTATCATCCATGTCTCCTAAACTAAAAATGATCAGAAGCATTTCATACTTCTATAAATTATATGCACTTAAGGCTTATAATTACCAATGCAAATATAATACCAATAATAAAGAATACCTATTGAAATCTAACACCAAACAACTTACTTTTTAAAAGACCTGCAGTGTATTATCATGCTTGGTTAGTGGTTGTTCTGCTAGTGAAGCTTCATGTACTGTATGAGGGACATTCTGATGGCAACATACTGTAGCCAAACTGCAGACATCCATATGGGTGGCATCTGAGGCAACCGTGCACTAAAGGGAGTGCAGCTATCACACAGCTATTCCAACAGATATACCTATTGTAATAAGAGAACACATTTTCCAAGTGTAGCACCCTTAATCTACCCTATCCCCCCCACACCCCTAAGGGAGATCTGCTATTCTGGGATACGTGCCACATGTTACCGATGTGGTGGTGCATAACTGTTGGCTCACATTAGACTGAGTGCTCAGCAGATGGTATAGGGAGTTCAATATGGCAGGTTTTCAGCACCCCCTTGTCAGTGCAGCTCTTCCATTTTGCAGGGCTCCTGTCAGAGGTTTTCCCCACAAGCCCTCCTTCTTGCATAATCAAACGTAGGCAGATGTTCATACAACCGGTGTTTATTTAGATGTTAAGCCACTCCATTCTCCTCCTTCATCCCTGGATTGGACCCAAGGGGCTTGAGGCTCCAAGATTCCATCCTTGACCCCCTGACCCCCTGATGGGGCAAGGTGGAATAGCTCCCACTTCACAGAGGGAGGGGACAGGACCAACAGAATTGAGTAAAGTGCCAGCTTGTATACCTGAGAAGGGGTTTGTAACCCTGCCCCATAACAGGGCAGGTCCAGGTACTGACAGGCATCACACCACTGGCATGGGATCCAGTCAGTACCCTCCCAGGCATGTCAGTCCAAACTGTCGTTAGGCCTGCACCTGGATATGTTAACATGGTACCCTATCCAGTCTGCACACGCATGCTAGGCCTCTGTGCAGGAGTTTAACCCCAACACTGCCTGTTCCTATGATGACTTACAATGTTAGGCCCTAGGGAAAGGGTGTAGCCATGGGTACTAGGCTACACTACTGATATCATAGACTCCTCAAAACAAGTTTCTTAATGTCAAGAATGCAATGTATATAGTTGCCTTTGTTATCTCTTTGAGAAAAGAAAATGTAACACCAATTTAATGTCCCTCTCTTTTTAATGTGTTTAAGTTATGAACACTTTTAAAGCATCATCACCATTTTCAGCTTCTACTGTTCCATGTTTGTGAATTTTTTTTCAGATGATTACCCACTGTGCAGTTTTAGGTTTCTTCTGAACTCTCCAGTGTTTCAAACGTTTAGTGATAGTACATAGTGTACAACTTTAACTCAACGTTCTGTGCTGCCATAGGAACACTGTCATTACTTATCTTGAAGCATATTAGTCACTGAGCTTTTTTATATTATAAAATAACTGTACAATCTTTCTCTGTTAAGTAAATGTAGTATGTCGTTTTGCATTGATTCCTTGCTTTAAGGTTATTTTTTTTAAGAATTTTTTTTAGAGGTTTCTGTTAGTTTGGACTTAATAAGTGTTGGACTAAATAGAATTCATTCACAATTCTAGAGTTTTCCCTTGACATCCTACTGTATAAAGTTATTTCTTGACAGTTTGCGCTTTGGTACCTTGTGCCCTGAGCATAGTCATTTGAGCAACCTAGCCAAATGAATGAGCACTGTACTCCATTCTTGCTGAGACAAAAAATGCCCTTTTGATTTCATTATATACTTTTATTTACTACATTCAAAATATTTGTGTGTCTATCATAGATTAATATTTTATTGACTCCACATTTGTCTTGAAACTTCAATGGTTTGTTTAAAATGTGGGTTTTTAGAAAGATCAAAGTATTGTGAAAAAGAGAAATGCAAGGTTTAAAAAGCTTTTCACATTAAAAATAAGTCTGTGCAGCCGTCTGTGTTGGCTCATTAAAATGTTACCACCTACTGTACTATAGAACAAATTTATACTCAATGATCAATAAGGCTGCCGCTTGTACAATCTTAGAAATGAATAAATTGATGACCGTTAAATACTGTTTTAAATAAAGTGATGGAAATTAAAGACCTACTATGTTTATTTTTCCTAATGGTCATTTGGGAATTTATTCTTCTGTCCTCTAAAGGAAGAACACAGTTATTTATGCTGTGTTTTGGCATTTCCCTTCAATGCTTATTGCAAAAAGCAAGTTTCTAGCTTTCTTCTTCCTATATATATTTGACATTTCAAATGACACTTTTAGCATGGTTTGTCAAATTTTTCAACAAAGCCCCAATGCTACATCCAATATGATAAACTATTTAGTTAAATACTATCTTTTATCTTCAAATAAGTAAGGGTCATTTAGTTTAATCCTTTGGCCAAAGCACAAAAGATGTGGCTGCAGGCTTATAATGCGTTGGCCAAAGGATTTAACTAAATGGCCCTTACTTATGAGAAGAAAAACAGATAGACTATTTTGTTAAATACTATCATATTAGATGTAGATTTTGGGCTTTTTAAAAATATATAAAATGTCTAATATATTGACCATTATATACATAGGCAAGTTAACCTAAACCAACCTGCATTAGGTGATAAAACAATGATGACAAAACATAACAGAAAATATTAACTCCTTAGAAGCCCAGGTGATACGCTAATCATGGGTTTCCATGACTAGCTAGCCACTAAGGGCTTCACAGGAGTTAAACTATATAAACTACCCCCCCCCCCTGGCTACCTTAGTGGCTAATAAAGCATTGCCATGAATTTTATGACTCTTTGTCAATGTGTAAAGACACCTGTGCTACACTTTTAGTTCATGAGCATTAGCTTGGGCTTTATGAAGGTAGAATTATGAATGAGTTACTGTATATATTGCATATAATATGTGTAGGGATGTATTAGTTTGTCTTCCCTTGCTGCAGTGTGTCTCCAGAGGGAGTGGTGCACGGTTCCGCGGCGGCCTGACAGTACAGGGCGTCGCCATGTTGTTGTGCAATAGTAGGGGCACTGTCAGAGCAGAGACAGGTCACGCATGCGCAGTGAAAGCGCGCGAATGGCTGGCCAATAAGGTATAGGCTCAGCCAGTAACTACAACTCACAGGAGCCTTAGCATAGTCGCCTGATGCCAGGGAGCCAATAGGAGGGCTGGATTCGCGGGAGGCAAGAAAGGGAAGCATGGGGGAGAGACCATGCTAGCCAGAGGGCACCGGAGGAGCAAGGGAAGAGGTAGTGTGGGTGCAGGGGGTCCGTGACCCACCTGCATAGGTTAGATCTTCCCCGAGGGCCCTAAGATATTCCCTGAGTCACCGTAGGTTGTGGTGCTGCAGGGACGGCCTGTAGTGTTAGCAGCATTATCCCTTACTGTATAATAGATAGGGACAAAGTGTGCAGAGTTGTGGTTGCTGCTAGTCGTCTTGGACCAGACAGCTGAGCATCGTGACATCGGAAAAACAGCGTTGGATCGGCAGATCCTTTTTGAAGTTATTACCGGTCACCGCAGTGACCGGAAGGTATTTACTAAAGTGCACCAACACCGGTCAACAGGCGCTGATCCCACCTTAGGGAACACTCTTTGGGGACACTAAGTGGAGTGGCCGAAGGACTGAGCCTATATACATGTAGCGGTCATGTAAAATGGCTACAGTCATCTCTCCTGCTGACAGTAAGGCCTGGTAAGTTGTGGGCATGCCAGCAGTAATTATGGAGGTTTGCCCTCACACCCTGGTGGGGTGCCCTGTGTATGGATGGGAGTGGTCACATGCTCTGACTCCATGGTTAGTGATGTCAGAGTTGTGTCAGCCCCCAGAGTACATAAGGCACAGCACTGTGACTAAAAGTTAGTCTAGTTCTGGCAGGAGTTCTGTCAAGTTCAAGTTCAAGTAGTCAAGACAGTTATGTTCTAATAGCTGCAGTAGGAGTCTGTGTCCAGGGACCTGGCGCAGAATAAAGATATCCCGGCTGGGATAGGGAATCCCTGATCAAGGTGACATACCTTTTTAAAGGGAAGCACGGGCACCATGATGGGCTAGAGACACCCCATGGTGGAGGGCAGCTAGCCCACCATATCAATAAAGATGAAGCTGATCACAGAAACCCTCGTGTGTAAGAGTCAAGTGATTGCACAGGTGGCTGCACCACCGAGGAGTTCCTCACCAGGACCATCCCCAAGTGACCGAAGGGACCCTGATGAGGTGGAGGCGCTGCACTGGAACTAGGTAGGACTCAGAACACTACCTCAGCTGCCTGTCTGGACGGGTCCTCCCCACACTCCATCATGCGGGAGACTCAGGAGTCCTGTTGCCAACAGGTGCACCACCAGACACTACCACACTGTAATGGGGACCGGTTAGACCACAGGGGCCAATGTGAGATTGGGTGGGTCAGGCCGGGCCAGAAATACCGTTACATTTGGAGGCGAGCTGCTGAGATCAGATCTGTCAACAGGACAGGCTCTAGCTAGGCACACTGGGAAACAGGGAGAGCGTCTGCTGCCACTCTGTGCTGCGTAGGGACGGACCTAGGGGTGGTCAGGGGCTGGCAGGGTATTGTCAGTTCGCAGGGACGACCTAGGGGCCTGAAAGGAGTGAGGGGTTTGGAGCCGGGCTATAGCTGACCGAGTCACTTTGAGGCAGTGCTAGTTGGTAGGACGCCAGAAGGGATAGCCTGTTAACGTGGTCAGGAATCCTGGAGAGAGTCTGCGCTAGGCTGACCAAGAGAGGTAGATGCCCCAAGTACTGCATGGCAGAGCCAGAGTACTCTAGCCCATTCCAGACACTTACCATAGGGAGCACAGACTGGGAGGAAGGAGTTACAGCAGACACTGAGAGAGTGAGCCTAGCCTGAGGTAGTGCAACATGAGTCCAGCCTAGATCAGGTACACATGTGGTGGTGCATCTGAAGCAAATCTTTATTGTACTGGTGTGGTGGCTGCCCCGCAGAATGGAGCCCCATGTACGATAATTGGTACGAGAGCATAGCAACCCAAGAAATGGGGGATCCGCGCGGTGCGGAGAATCCAAAATGGCGACCAGAGGCTGATGGGGAAGGCACCCGTGGCGTGCGCCCCACTGAAGAGCAAACTGTCGCTGAGCTGTCTTTAACTAATCTGCTCTGGAGTGGAGCGAAGGCTGTGGCTGCCCCGTTTTTGTCCTGTCTGGGACACCGAGGGGCCACCCTTGAAGAGTGTGAGGACATTGTGATAACTGGGGGGGAACCCCGCGAGGAGAGCAAACAAACTGACATTTCGGGCTTAAAAGCCAACCAAAATGGCGGTTCCCGCTTGCTAGGGAGACCGCATGGGCCAGTCGCAGAGAAAATGGCTGATGCAGAACTTGCAAAGAGCTGGCCGGGAATGGCGCGAACAGCAGAGCCCCGCCCTGATGGGGGGCATGGCGCGAAAGCTACGGCTGCGCCTTCATGGACAGTGACTCACTCGGCCCCTGTGCTGAGTCAACCGCTTAGTCTATGGGACCCTCCCCTGATTTCCACCAGGGGGAGTGACTTTCAATTATGGCCTGTGGGAATGCACCCACTGGGCCCAGGGACTGATATCCAGACGGCGCCACTACAAGAAGTAGTTCCGGCCGCGGAGGTAACGTGCAAAAAGGAGGGATATTTTTTTTTTTTATAACTTGTATTTTATTATACATAAATGCATGATATACATAAAAAAAAAGACATCAGGTGCATATTTAGCATATCATATACAATAACAAAAGCATAATAAACTCACGTAGTTTTTCGAGCCCTACTTAACCACGTGAGTGGGAATCGTCATGTGTAAGGTACTGGGGTAAATAATAACAATAAAAAAAAAAAAAAAAAAAAGGGGGTGGGGGGGGAGGAGGTAAAGGAGGGGGTGGGGGGGGAGGAGAGAGGGAAGGTGTATCCAAGGATAAGAATACATCTGCCTCCGGGGAACACCTGGACAGCGTGAGGACTATGTATCAACTAGTGAGGCCTTTCGGTAGAATAAGTGATTGGGCGTAAGGAGTATGAGGTTCTAGGTGTGGGGTAGGTTCTTATGTCCCCAAAGGAGAACGCATTTATTACTATTATAGCCAAATTGTGTTACGCTCTACCCCAGGGATGTCTGTTTGGGCAAGCCAGGGGGCCCAAACTTTTAGATAATTGTCGCCAGTGTCATTAACTAAGCTCGTTAACTTTTCCATCTGGCAGATAAACCAAATACGATTCCGAATCTTTGGGATAATTGGAATATCGGGGCGTTTCCATAGTGCTGCGATCTCGCACCGCGTAGCTAGAGCAAAATGTGCAATTAGTTTATTGTGTGATTTTGATAGGCCCTTTAGGGGTCTGTTCATGAGAAACAGCCACGGGTCTGGGGGAATAGTGAGATCAAATATTCTCTGAATCCAATTTCTGATCTTTTCCCATAGTGGGTATATCAGCGGGCAAGACCACAGCATATGTAACAGGTCAGCTGTTCCTCCACACTGTTTAGGGCACAATGGGGAGGACCCTGGTACAAACTTAGATAATTTGAGTGGGGTGAGGTACCATCTCATAAGAACTTTATATGCGTTCTCCTTCAGTGTGGTGCATATAGAACTTTTTGCGGCTCCTAGGAATATAGCATTCCACTCTTCGTCGTCCAAGGTCTCCCCTAGGTCTCTTTCCCATTGGGTACGAAATGTAGGTGATTGGTGCTTTGAGATTGCAGGCTCGACTACCTCTCTGTATATCGTAGATATGAGTCCCTTAGTGTCGGTTTCTGCCCGACAGAGCTTTTCAAAATTCGTTAATGGGGGGTATGGGGCAAATTTATTATAAAATGATCTGAGCTGGAGGTATTTATGGAATTCAGCGTGGGGAATGTCTTTTTCTAGTCTGAGATGGTCAAAAGATTTAAATTTTAGATCATGACCCTCCAGATCTTTGAGTCTAGTATAGCTTTTTTGTTTCCAAATTGAGTGATTATGACCAATAAGACCCGGCGCAAAGCTAGGATTATTCCAAATGGGTGACATCAGGGAATTTGCTGAAGTAAGTGAGTTTTTTAATTTTGATGCTTCCCAAACAGATAAGGAGTTAGTCATTGAGGTAAGCGGTAGAATAGTGTTTTTCCTTGATGTTTTAGGTAGCCAAATCAAATTGTTAAGCTCTAAAGGGGAGCAAGCCGCATGTTCGAGCTCTACCCATCTTTTTAATTTGGGGTCGGAATGCCATTGTATGACCTGGCTTAATTGAGCCGCTTTAAAATATGACAACAGGCAGGGTACCGCTAGGCCACCCGCTAAGATAGGTCTCTTCATAGATAATTTATTTACTCTCGGTTTTTTACCTCCCCAGATAAAATTAGATATTCCAGACTGAAGTGAGAGTATGTCCTTCAGTTTGAGTGGCACAGGTAGTGTCTGGAAGAGGTATAGGATACAGGGAAGTAGATTCATCTTAACGCTGTGAATCCTTCCAATCCAAGAAATCTTCTTGGAAGACCATCTGATTAGGTCTTGTTTTAGAGTCCAGATCAGTTTGGGATAATTTGCTTTATAGATGCTTTTTGCATCTTTGGTGATATAGGTCCCCAGATATTTTATCGAGTTCTTTTGCCAGTTAAAATTGAAATTTAGTTTCAGTAATTTCTCTGTATGTCTAGGGAGGTTGATATTCAGAGCTTCAGATTTGGATTGGTTAATCTTGAAACCTGAGACCTTGGTGAATTTATCTAGTAGGTCAAACAGGTTAGGTAATGACGTAAGGGGTTTGGAGATGATTAATAGGATATCATCAGCATACAGGGCCGCTTTATGTGATTGGGAGTAAACGTTTAACCCTGAGATATCCGGGCTATCTCGAATTCGTGCCGCGAGGGGTTCAATACATAGGGCGAACAGGAGGGGAGATAAAGGGCATCCCTGTCTTGTGCCACTCTGGATTTGAAATGGGACCGAGGGGAAGCCCTGATGTATGACCCTGGCGGTTGGGCCTGAGTATAGTGACATAATCGCTCTACTCAACCGATTTCCGAAGCCAAATGCCGCGAGCGTCTCTTTTAAGTATGGCCAGTCTATCCTATCAAAAGCTTTTTCTGCATCCAGACTTAATAACATGCTTTGTGTGTTATTTTTGTTAGCCAATTCCAACAGATCAATAAATCGTCGGGTGTTATCCGCTGCCTGCCTCCCCTTAACAAAACCGACCTGATCTGGGTGTATTAGTCTGGGTAGGATATGACTTAATCTGTTGGCCAATAATTTCGCATATATTTTGATATCGGTATTAATTAGAGATATTGGCCTATAGCTTTTACAATTTAGCGGATCCTTGCCAGGTTTATGTATAAGTGATATAGACGCCCGCAGCATGTCCCCAGGAATAGGGGCTCCTGCTAAGATAGCATTAAACATTTGGAGCAGCCTCGGAGCAAGTGATTCGGAAAATTTCTTATAGTAAAGCCCCGAAAAGCCATCAGGGCCTGGTGCCTTTGATGGCTTAAGCTCCTTGATGGCCTGCGACACTTCTTCCAATGTGAAGTCAGCGCCCATAGCTTCTCTGTCTAGCTCTGTCAATCTCTCCAGTTTTGAGCTGGCTAAGAAATCTCTCAGTGCGCTGCTCGTGTTTTTATTGTGTGCCACCTTCTTACCGTCGTATAGGGAGCCATAGAATGAACCGAATTCTTCCACTATTTTTTTAGGGATGGCCGTAAGTACACCCGATTTTAAGCGTATAGCTTGGATATTAAACTTAGATTGCCTATCCTTCAGTGCGCGCGCCAGCATCGTATCCGGCCTGTTAGCTTTTTCATAAAACTTCCTCTTAGACCAACATAGGGAGTTATCCGCCCGGGAAGTCAATAACATATTTAATTCAATTTTTGTATCTTTAAGTTCCTGTGTCGTAAGTGGATCGGGATTGATCTTATGACTCGCTGAGAGGGAATGCAATTTGGATTGGAGCGTCCGAATTTTGGAATCCCTCACTCGTTTTCTTTTAGCAGTGAGATTAATTATTATGCCCCTTAGCGTTGCTTTATGAGCCTCCCATAAAGTCATATGGGATTCCACAGAGCCTGTGTTTATCTCAAAGAATTGAGTTATTTCTTGACCTATCTTTTCGCAGGTTTCGGGTATTTTAAGAATAGATTCAATAAGTTTCCAGTTTGCGCCTGGTCTATTGGTCTGAATATTGTTGCACCTGAGCTCAATTGGTGCATGGTCAGACCATGAAATATCATGGATCATTGTTTGAGTGACCTTAGGAACCAAGTGGCACGAAACAAAGAGATAATCGATTCTGCTGTATGAGGTATGTGGGTGGGAATAGAAAGTGTAGTCCCTTGTCGTAGGGTGGAGCTCCCTCCATATATCTACTAGTTGAGTATCTTTTAGGGCACTATGTAGGGAGTTTTGAGCTTTCTTGTTATCGGAATCACTTCCACCTGATCTGTCTAGTGAAGATTGCAGTGTGATATTGAAATCTCCTGCTAATATAATATATCCCTTAGCTACCGAGGCCAATAAGCGGAAGAATTTGTCAAAGAAGGACGCATCCTGTGTACATGGGGCGTAGAGGGAGGCCAATGTGATGGCTGTTCATGTATGGTTCCTGTTAAAATGATATACTGACCCTCTAAGTCTTTTTTGGTTGTCTGTAGCACGAATGGGATTGAGTTACTAAATAAGATGGCTACTCCTCATTTTTTGACTGATGCTGATGCTGTGTAAAATTGGGAGAAGCCCTTATTTAGGAATTTAGGAGGGATATTTTGCACGGAAAGCAGCAGCTAGGAGAAGACGGGAACTAGCCGCGGGCAAAGAAGCCACCTCTGATGAAGAAAGTGGCGCGAAAACGCAGACCGCGCCCACCAGGACTGAGAAAGGCGCGGCCTTAATTAAGGGGCATGATATTCCCCTGTGGGATCCGCCCATAATTGCAACCCCTGGGGGCG
This sequence comes from Ascaphus truei, assembly GCF_040206685.1. NCBI lineage: Eukaryota > Metazoa > Chordata > Amphibia > Anura > Ascaphidae > Ascaphus > Ascaphus truei. The sequence goes on from NC_134486.1 coordinate 347,463,345, forward strand.
GGTTCCAGCTATGCCAGCGGAAGGAGGAGCCGAAGCAGGGAGTGGCGGATCCAGCAACTTCTACCGGTCAGTTGCGAGGAACCACTGACCTGAAGAGACCTATACAGGATGTGGCTCCTGTGAAAAGAATGGCCTGCTCCTCCATTGTGGGCACGATGGTCTCCACCCAGCCCTACTCAGTACCCGGCGGGCTACTGGTAGTAAGGGTGGCAAATACCGAGACGGTGGTCGGGCTCTGCCTACAATGCGGGCTGCCCGGAGGCACTGTCAACACGGCGGCACGTTGCCCACATTGCGGGACATTATATCTGTGGCCCATGCCCACATTTATACCCATTCAACCTGCTGACCCCCCGGGGGATACGGCTAGGCGCTCCGCCGAGTCTCCTGGCGCACTGTGGATCAGCCGTGCGAGTCCCGGAGAAAGGGGACTGGAGTCGACCAAGTCGGCTGGGTCAGTAGCAACCGAGACGGTCGGGTCACTCCCCGACCGCGCAGAGAAAAGACTTTCGCCACGCTCGGTGACCCCGAGATCAGGGAAGGGAGATTACTCCGACGAGGATCTCCGTGAGCTAGCGGTGGCGAAATCGGGACCAAAGAGGGACCCAGGACGGACGACACCCCGTGGGGTGAGTGGCAGTCTGGAGAACAGGGCGTCCCCCGCAGATCGGCGAGCCGAGAGACGGAGTCCCGCCGTCCCAGGACCTGAAGGCAACGGGAGAGAGATGCCTACGCCCCTGCGGACTGGTAAGAGAAGCAGCCCCATCACTTACCTTGTCCCGGCAGACAGCGCAGCGGAGGAAGGGCCGTGCCAGGCCCAAGGCGCACGTGGAGAGACGGCATCACTTCCGGTGGAGACGACGGCGGAGCTTCCGGATATCGTCATCGAGGAAGAGATCCCGAATGGGGGTCCAACCCAAGATGGTGGCGTTTCCGGTTCCGGGGAGGACATCACTTCCGGTGGCGACGGCGGAACCGCTGGGAAAGACGCAGCGACGCTTCAGTGATCGGGGGAAGGCCCAGGCCCAGGAGGGGCCCAGGAGTTGGATGGGCGATCCGAGGACTGAGGAGGGTGAGGTATCCTCATTGGACCAGTCTACGGACAGCCGAGAACGGGTCATAACCCCGTGGGGTCCAATCGCTTGCCCTTATGTCCCATCCCACGTCCTAGATAAAACCCCTGCCCCTGTCACCGGTTCCACGGGATCCCCGTCTAGCTTAGAATCGGTGGGCATACCCTCGGAAGAGGAGGTGAAACGGACTGGGGGGAGACAGCGCAGTTGCGCTACGGAAGGCACTTCTCGGGGGGGGGGGGGAGAGTTGAGAACGGCCGCGGTAGGCCGGTGGCTGCCCCCTGTGGCTCCCGACCCAGTGAAAAAGGCCCCGGGATCATCAAGGTGGTCTGTACCGCGATCGGCACGGACATCAGGGGTATTTTCCCAGGGGGATGAAAGCGATTCAGGGGAGTCACACAAGTTCAAAGAGCACCGTTGGTGGGCCCCACTCTTTGAAGGGTATTCTGCATGGATGGACCGTACTCGGTTTCTCATCCGGAGGGAGGACGTGGTAGACTACTGGTGGGCAGTAGGAGAGTTCACTCCTGAGCAGAGGGACAGAGAGCTGCAGGAACGATGGATTCAAATTGAGCATAGGGAGATAGAACCCATGGGTCCCGACATACTGTCAGATCCTGTGGATCCTGATGAGCCCCTGTCATGGGTGTTACCTGGGAGGGCAGGTAGAGCTGAACTGACCAGGGTCAGCAGAGCGGAACGGGCGAGAATAGCTCGTTACAAATCATCCCACGGGTTGGAGTACCCTTACGTCCCTGAGCCTCTCATGGATGAAATAGAGGAGAACAGAGGGAGGTGGCTTAGGGAGACCATTGAGATGTACTTGGTCGGTAGGGGAAGTGCAGTGATAGGAAAGAAGGCCGAGGAGCGGATAGAACATTTAGTACGCATATGGGGCATAGGAAGGAACATCTACAAGCATAAGGTAACCTATAGGCCCGAGAGGGGACTGCCGAGACATTACTATGTTACGGTCCTGTATATTGGTGGAAGGGAGGTAAGAAAACCTGACCCCAGTCACTACTTTTAGGAGGTACTATGCATTACGCGGGTTCGTGGCTGCTGGTCGGGGCGGGCTTGGCGGAGTGTACTGTAGACATTTTTGTGTGCATTATGAAAATTTGTAAGATGTTCTAATTATGTTTTTGTGTTACAGTGCTTCCTGGAAAAGGGTATACAAATTTAGGTCCCAGCGAGGACGATGGGATTCACAAGGGGGAGAATGTAGCGGTCATGTAAAATGGCTACAGTCATCTCTCCTGCTGACAGTAAGGCCTGGTAAGTTGTGGGCATGCCAGCAGTAATTATGGAGGCTTGCCCTCACACCCTGGTGGGGTGCCCTGTGTATGGATGGGAGTGGTCACATGCTCTGACTCCATGGTTAGTGATGTCAGAGTTGTGTCAGCCCCCAGAGTACATAAGGCACAGCACTGTGACTAAAAATTAGTCTAGTTCTGGCAGGAGTTCTGTCAAGTTCAAGTTCAAGTAGTCAAGACAGTTATGTTCTAATAGCTGCAGTAGGAGTCTGTGTCCAGGCACTTTGCGCAGAATAAAGATATCCCGGCTGGGATAGGGAATCCCTGATCAAGGTGACATACCTTTTTAAAGGGAAGCACGGGCACCATGATGGGCTAGAGACACCCCATGGTGGAGGGCAGCTAGCCCACCGTATCAATAAAGATGAAGCTGATCACAGAAACCCTCATGTGTAAGAGTCAAGTGATTGCACAGGGGGCTGCAACACCGAGGAGTTCCTCACCAGGACCATCCCCAAGTGACCGAAGGGACCCTGATGAGGTGGAGGCGCTGCACTGGAACTAGGTAGGACTCAGCACACTACCTCAGCTGCCTGTCTGGACGGGTCCTCCCCACACTCCATCATGCGGGAGACTCAGGAGTCCTGTTGCCAACAGGTGCACCACCAGACACTACCACACTGTAATGGGGACCGGTTAGACCACAGGGGCCAATGTGAGATTGGGTGGGTCAGGCCGGGCCAGAAATACCGTTACATACATATTACAGTACATGGACACGGTGTGCGGGCACTTGGTGACGTGACAGTGACATTTCTCATTATGAGAGTGGCCGAGCCACTAGTGTTATAAGTATAGTATAAGTATAGGAATGTGTTATATGTGTTCTTGATGATAGTGTTATAAGGGTTCATTTATGCGTTGCAGTAAACAGTTTCCATCATATGTGTGTTGCTATTGTTCTTGCTCAGGGAATCTTACACGATCCTGGGTAAGTGGAGGCGCTGCCAATAAGATAATTGTACCCCAGGCTCCCAGCTAGCGGAGGCTCAGATCTCCTGGAGCCACAGGTGTGTGTATGCAGTCAATTCAAAGAATCACGATTGGGAACTCACACTTTCCCAGTCAAAGATCAGCAGTGGAGATAGTAATGAAGACTTGATCAGTGTGAAGTATTAGAAGCGCCTCACATTTTCTTTTTTACACGTGTGTATGCAGTACCCGTAGTCACTCTAGAGCGTAAGAAAGAGGGCTACATATGCACGTATTGTAATGAGATTTACCACATTTTTAATCTGTAATTTTCCTACATGTATTCTGCATCAAAACCTCTGGTATTTCTTAGGTGGCAATAATATCCTTGGCTAAAAATCTAAAACAAACATAAGAAATGTAAGTAAGAAGTTTCTTATATCTAATACAGCCACAAACAAAAATAAGTACATTTAGTGTACATAGACCCAACAGACATAGAAGGGCTGTTATATAGCGGCCGCGTGCTATATGGCTGAGGTTAGTCAGCCCTTCTATACAAGGGCCGCGCGCGCATGGCAGTGAGCGTGCATTCGGCCGACATCAGGGAAGATGGGGAAAATAATCTTTTTGCGCCGCTACCGTCACTGAAATGTATGTATGTGTGTGTGTGTATGTATGCATGTGTATTTGTATATATATGTGTGTGTATGTATGCATGTGTATGTATGTATATTTGTGTGTGTATGTATGTGTGTGTCTGCACAATGTTAATAAATATTTTTTTTTAACAAAGTGTTTTTTTTAATAAATAATAACACACACACACCACACACACACACACACACACACACACACACACACACACACACACACACACACACACACACACACACACACACACACACACACACACACACACACACACACACACACACACACACACACCTCAGCCTACACACAAAAAGCATGCAGCACGTGCACGCACATTCACACTGGCACGCGCGCGCACGGCCGCACACACTACATAACACGCCTTAGATGCATGCTAAACTTTTGCCACCCATAAAAGGTGCAAATGAAATGCATTGCAGCAAAAAAAATTACAAAAACAAAACCTTGTGTCAGAATTCCCTGCAATTGCGTTAGAAATTACTGTATAATCTAAAAACATTAAGTGCCGACAAGTACGTACAGTATACAGTATGAAACAACAAATTTAATTAGACCATCCATGTGCCTAATTTAGTAATTGAATTGTATACATTAAAGGTGTATTACTTTTTCACTAAAGGAGTTTCCTAGAAAGTCTAACTTTAGCTTAAACATAAACTATATATATATATTTGATTATAAATAGGAACCATTTAATATTAGTAAGATTTTTCCATGTCAAAAAAATAATGTGACAAAGCAGAAGTCTAAGGAGAATATTTTTGAGATACCTTTGGAGCTACTCTAGGCAAGTTAATCCATATTTATATATCTTCAGGGCTTTGAATCTACTTAGGTCAAGGTTCCAAAGTCATCAGGACAGACTTAAGCATCATTCTGACTTTTTCAACAAACCAAACTGAGAATGCCAGAAGTCATTTCCTGTGTAATCCTTGACAGCTGTCATTGAGAGAACGCAATCACCTTCTGCTCTATCACCTGGATTTACAAGTGTGTCCCCAGGGTGGATGGTAATCAGGGAATCCAGGGGCACAGATGTGCATGCCAACCAACTCATTTGTTTTGTAAATCTCTCTTATTGAATATCACTACAGCATACTTATTTAATTTAAATTTGTATTGAACTTAGCATTATTAAAAATAGGTAGAAGTAAATGTTAATATACTACTGTCTGATTGTCAGGTTGCTTTTTTATAAATGTATTATTATGTGTGACATTTTTATCACTGCTGCGTTTTTCCTTTACACACAATCATACTTTGTCAATTACGTTTTATTTAGACTGATGATTATCAAGAAAATCCATAAGCAAAAAGACAAATTGATTCCTTGTGAACTTGATATATAATTGAAATATATCACATCCCCAATGCACCCTGAGGTTGTGCTTCTTTTCTGAAGCATTTTCTTTAAGGATTACAGTCAACACTTCCCACGGAATGAACGCTTCTGGTTAATTTGATATTCCCGACAGGAATACACCATTTTCACAGATATGCTTATTAGTTGCTTCAGATGTTTTTGAACTACAACCTCTTAGACAGTTTGTAGACACTGCTATAGTGATATACTGTACAGTTTTTACTATACCTATACTCACCTTTTATGTTTCAAACAGTTACACATTTGTGGAATCGATTTGTCATGTAAAAACTATTATACAAGCAGTTACAGTCACCACTGAGAAGCACACATGTTATAGAAAAACAAAGGGGTATATTCACTAAGCTCTGATTAAACTCAATGGCAGTTCAAGTTAAATTGCACTGAGTTACCAAGTGTTGAAGCTTAGTGAGTCCTGCCCAAAGACAGCTGATTTAGACCTGTAACCATAGTCTACAGAGACAGTGAAATCTATTCCTAGCAGCGGGTTGAAGCCACTACTGGAGTTACCATAATAAAATGCCTAATACCTTTGTCACACCTGCCAACAAATATTTAAGTTGCCACATCCATTATACAGTAGCTATAAAAACCTACTGACAATAACAGGACTGTTATGATTTGCACAGCACTTCCTTTGCTCTGGTCTGTTCTGCTGCCTTACTATATTTACCCCTCTTCTGCCTCATCCTTTATGATGACATGTATGCAACCTTCTTATACAGAGTTATATGACATACACATGCACACATTTACATACACGTGCACACTTAGTAATACCAAAGTATCTTGCTGCAGGACGGGGAGGAGAAGCCAGTTCCAGCTCATAGAAAAGATGCAGGGTGTCTTTTTGCAAGAACAAGAGAAGATCATGCCCCCTACAGCTCAGATGCTCTATTAGCCTTAAGAACAGCAGTGATGTCTGAGCAACTGAGAGAGAAGGACCAAATCCATGTAACTCATGGATAATCCATGAGTACTGACATTACTGTGTTCGGTCTTTATTGTAAGAATATAAAAGTTCCAGGTGTGAATCCATGTAATTCAGAATAATTTATGTAATAATGCAATTATTAAAAATTTACTCTGTGGGGTAAAATATATTGGTGATAATATGAATTAGATATATTTCTATTTTAATTTCACTTGTGAGTTTCTCTAGTTAATAATATATTTTAATTTACATAGCACTGACAATGTATACAGTACATAGAATTTTGAAACCATAATAAGTGCTTACCACAAAGAGCATACCATCTGATTTTGGTGATTGAGGCACAAGTTGTTAAAGGGACTTGCCCACGATCACAAGTAGAGCTGACACTAGTTTTTAAGACGGGTTCACCCATTTCAAAGGCAGTCTTTTTACCCCCAAGCTATGCTTTTAGTGCCATATAATGTAGCTTGTGGTGACAGGTTTATGAAGATTCTTTAAATTAAAAGGTTCTGGATACATTTAACATGGCACACAATGTCAAGAGCACACCGCAAATTGGTGAACAAACCCTTTGACAACAATAGCTGAAAAAAGAACTTTGCAGAAAAACATGTTACAATTGACAGATTGTTGTCATTTATAAATGAATTCTTTATCCACCACAGTGACAACTAAAGTGTTTAACAACTGTCCAAGTTACAGATCGCTGTGCATTAAAGGAAAATACTTATGAAATTTAGTATTAGTTGAATTTCATCTTGTAGTGACACTTTATTTTATGATTTGATATCGATCATTCACTTGATGTTTTTAACAATGTTTGAGAATATATATCTGTATGCAGTTTTATTCATGTATCCATTTTAGTCAGATATAAAATATTAACACTTACTTTCCTTGTAGTGGTAAACTGTACAGATCCTGGATTTGTAGAGAATGCCATTCGTCATGGACAACAGAATTACCCTGAAAGTTTCAAATATGGGATCAGTGTGACCTATCACTGTAAAAAGGGCTTCTACCTGTTGGGATCATCTGCATTAAACTGTAAGGCAAATGGCCTGTGGGATAGGTCATTACCCAAATGCTTATGTAAGTATTGAACTCGAATTTTACAAATATACTGTAGGTACAATACTAACAAAATATTTTAAGTGAGCATAATATGTGTTCGATATAGAATATGTAGTTTTATATATTTTTTTATTGAGATGGATGAGTTTATGAATAAATGAAAGAAATTATGTTTAGACACCATATTTTTTTTTTAAACAAAATTCTACTGTAAATGACACAAGACACCACGTGTTCATACAATATTATAATAAATAGAATTATAACGAACATTGTTTTAAATGCTGGCAAATACAGTAAGTGAAATAATCTTGCATTCTCATTTTTTTAAATTTAATTTGTTAGATTAATTTATTTAAAATGTTTTAATGGATATACATAATGTATGGTTCAGTACTACAGATAGTATTGCCTTAGTATGTAGTAGAGGATAAAGTCCATAATTGGACCTGCATGAAGTCTAGTATTACAAAAGTGATCATTACATTTAATATGAGTAATCCATGTAACCTTATCCTATTGTCAATGACTCACAAAGTTCCAAATTCCTCTTTTATCTCCATTATAACACTATGTATAGATGCTAATACATACTGTAGGCTCAATATGTTTTATATTTTATATTCTCCACCTTGAGGTTCACAAATGTTAAATCAGAAGGTTGGAATCATATGAATCACTTTAAGTCTCTCACTGATTTATTCACATATTCCTGTAATACATCAGCTCATTAATGGTTGTCAGTCCTTCATAACAGTGCAATACGTATCTGCTATAGAGTAATTTCTACATGCATTGCTCTTTTGTGTTAATTTTTAAATGACCTTGCAATGCATTTTAAAGCAGTGTGTTTAAGATTATTCTGGCACTAAGAAAGTTTAAACAAGAAAATATATATTTGAATGTAGACATTTGAACCCTTTCTGCTGAAGAAAAAAAAAACAAAAAACAATGACACCATTAGTCATACAGATAACTTCACATAGATACCTATAGCAATATGTAAACACAAATAAACCAACAGAAATAAAGAATAACATTCAGAAATACAAACAAATCTATAGACACACACAGACATTCATTGAAACCATGCTATTCAACGGAATATAGCATTTTTCACAATGATGCTTAAGAAATGTAGAGTTGCTGTAAGCTGTCATGCATGTACATTAATAAAACATATCTGCATATTGTATATACATATATTACTTGGAACCTGATTTACCCACCATAGTGTTATTTCCAGCATTTTGTCCCTCTACAGTACTTTCTTTTCTTTTTTTTTATTTCAAACATTTTTATTGTTTTCTGACAGGGGTACATTCACATCACATGGTTGTTTATAGACAGTAAACTTAATTAACATATACATTTAAAAGTGAACAACCCGAAGCATCTCAAGGTTGATTGATCAAGAAGAGGCGATCTGCCCCTAGTATTTTGTAACCTCCTATGCATTTAGATTCTACTATGTAGATCCCGTCCGGGAGAATTAACAGTTTTAGGAGGATCTTAGATCAAACCCCTTATATTAGTACTGTAAAGGATAGGCAGAGAGAGAGAGGGGGAGAAGAGAGAAGAACAGAAGAAGGGGGGAGAGAGGGGATAGGAACGGGGAGAGCTAAGGGAAGGGGTGTAGTTGTCCTCCCCTCCACCTTGTCAAAAGACCCTGAGTAGACATGAACTCCCCCTTATAGGGGTTAGTGGTCTAATGCAGAGTCCAAGTGAAGCATCTATATCTCATTTTTAATCTCTTTAATTATAAGGCCACTGTGCCCAAACTTTCTCATATTGTACTATATTCTGTTTCAGGAGCGCCGATAGGTATTCCATAAGCTTGACCTCGCTTACCTTGCGAAGGACCATTTGCTTAGAAGGGGGTTTAATCTTTTTCCAATTAGCTGCTATTGAGCAGCGAGCCGCAGTCAGGATGAACGAGGCCAGTTTTTTAAGAGGGACAGAGATATCTTCGATGGGTTTCGCGAGTAGGCATATCAGCGGGTCCATCCGGACCTTAACTCCTACCGTCTCCTCAACCAATGAGCATATCATATTCCAGAAAGTCTGGATCTTTGGGCATGTCCACCATATATGCACCAGATCTCCTCTCTGGCCGCACCCCCTCCAACATAGGTCAGACAGGCCAGGGAAGATCCGGCTCAGCCTACTCGGGATTAAGTACCATTGAAATAGAATCTTATATATATTTTCCTTAGTAGTAGTGCAAATAGAAGTTTTGGCTGCTGCTTCCCAAATATCCTCCCATTCATCTCTGTCTATATCAAGATTGAGGTCTTCAGCCCATTTCAACATATAATTGTGGTTGACGGGACTCCTGGACTTCTTTTTTAAGTTAAACACCAATTTCAAGGTATGGATGGGGGTAAAATGTCATGTTATTTAAAGCTACTGCAGCATTAAGCCTATGCTGATTAGATGTATTTTGGCAGTTGTTTTCTCATATTTGTTTTGTGGATATGTATTATTTTCAGGGAAAATAACGTACATTTCTATTTTAGGTAACTTCATGTTCTTAGCCCTGATCTAGCACTTCTTCCTTTTCCTTCCCTCCTCGCTACCACCGATTACTTTGGGCTTCTGTGGTCTCTGCTCCTGTCACTCTCCCCTAGTATACACTTTTAATAAGTGCCTCCTGTTAGCAATACTCTAATGCAGTGATTCCCAAGTTCAGTCCTTGAGAACTGCCAACAGGTCAGGTTTTTAAGATTTTTCTAATTAACCATTTCTAATTAACATATTAATTAACCAATTAATCCAGTTGTACATATACAGGGCCAGTGCAACCACTAGGCGACATAGACAATTACCTAGCGTGGCACATATTGGTGTGGTGGCAGCAGAGGCTGAACGTAAAGCAGGCTGCTCTCCTCTGCAGCAGGAACTCCTATTAATGTCAGGGTAGGGGGTGCAAAAACAAAAGGGAGGAAGGCGGAAAATGGAAAAAGGGTTGGGAGAGGGGGGAGAAAGGTGGAAAACAGGGAGGTAGGGAAGAGAGAGAGAGAGAGAGAGAGAGAGAGAGAGAGAGAGAGAGAGAGAGAGAGAGAGAGAGAGAGAGAGAGAGAGAGATTTTTTTTGTGGGCGACACACAGCTGAGGGTTCACCTAGGGTGCCAAATACCGGCCCTTTACATAAATAAAACAACTTGATTTGATATGGGTTGCCCTTGAAATCTTTCATTTGGGTTGCTCTCAAGGACTGAACTATGAAATATTCTCTAATTACAAGTTTTCCATACGTTACCTTACTGAATATGGAATTCTCTCAACATTGTGTATGAACTCTGGGGAAAAAAAACCAACGGGGTCTTTTATGTCTGCCTTTCATTTCTAACACTTTAGTGCCACTCTGCAATGCTGTTCTTCTGCTATATCTTCACTTCTGTAGGATAATGCTACATAAACCGCAAACACACTATGTATTGGCAGTCAGACACACAATATACTATAGATTCACAGTATGGTATACAATTGAATTGGTACATTATGACATGGCAATAGAAGAACAGATGTAAAAGAATGTCACTGACTTGCTATGTTCTGTTCCTTTATATGTAAACGGGACTGGTGCAATAGAGTCACAAATAATTATTGCCCTGGTTAAAGTGTTAAAAGGTAGAAATGTGCACATTTTCTTCCTACAGTAAATCTGAATCTGATGGGGATTGGCAAATTCCTTTATGGATTTTCATGGATTAGTCTAAAAAAGGCAGATTTGAGTAAAAATCTGACAGATGAATTCTTGAAAATTGGAAGCAGCTTGTTCAGCTCACACTACTAGAGCTGAAGCCCAATGTTGCAGTGGTTGTGGGTTTTAATCCTGTGTTGGGTCTGACACCAGTACACCATTCCAGTTACAAGGTGCTTTAGGCCTATCAACTCAGTATACTATAGTTGACAGTCTTTAACAAAGTGTGGGATGTGACTCATTTAAATATATTTTGCATATCACCCAGGGTACCGCAGGTGTGCTCCTTTTTCAGCACAGGCATCTCTCCCTAATTTATTTGGAGGGAGGTTTGAATGGATATTTATACAACTGGAGACACTGCTACTGTAATTGGAACTCTTCCCTCTTCCCTCTTCCCTCTTCCCTCTTCCCTCTTCCCTCTTCCCTCTTCCCTCTTCCCTCTTCCCTCTTCCCTCTTCCCTCTTCCCTCTTCCCTCTTCCCTCTTCCCTCTTCCCTCTTCCCTCTTCCCTCTTCCCTCTTCCCTCTTCCCTCTTCCCTCTTCCCTCTTCCCTCTTCCCTCTTCCCTCTTCATTCAGATTTCAGATTGACCCCGAGTTCGGATTTTTAAAAATCCAACCGGATTGGTTCTTAAATAAGTGCATAGAAAAGTAGTACAATAATTGGAAATGCTAGAGACATTTATTGCAAGGGCTAGAATCGAGAGTGAAAGTAAAATAAACAAAAATAACTATGCATGCAAGTAGGTCAGACTCAGCAGCCTCCACAGGGAGATGAACACTCTTTTTTTTGTTTTTATCTATTTTCTTAAAAGTGTAGTGAAGATGGCATTAGAGATGTACTGCAGAGATGATACAGCCTTTAACAGAGTAAAAAATGTGGGCAAAAAAAAAAAGAAATATTAGGAGTTGAGTTCCAAAAGAGAGGTTAGTCAATTGCTACTGTATATCCAGTATTCTTTAATTTCCAAATAGTTCTACATCAATGTTTGCTCTTGAAACCATTTTAAAAGAAAATAAGGTCTGTGCAAACAAACACTTAAATTATGTTTTACTTTTCCAATGTGGCAAGTCTCCATCTACCTACAGTCATTAAGACATAATTGCAAGATATCTGGGGAATGTAAAAATCCCCTAGGACATTATTTACTGTAGTTGAAAAACTGTCTCATTAGTAAATTAGACTGGTAAAGGCTTTCAGTTGGTTTAATTTATTTATATATATATATATATATATATATATATATATATATATATATATATATATCAAAAACAAAACGAAAAAACGAAGTAGCACCTCTAATATATCCTAAACAAAACTGTGATTTAATTAGCCCAACTGTAAGTGCATCCAGTGGGGTGGCAAGAATTAGCAAAATATACTAAGAACCAGTATTAACCAAAGGTAAAAAAAAAATTATATATGTATAAAATATATGTGATATATAAAAAATACTATATATGATGTATAACACTAACCTAATGCTTTAATATTACAATATGAGTAAAAAAACATGTAAAAAATCATATAAGCATATCAAAAAGGTAAAAAATATAAAAAGCTTACATGAAAAACCTTTGCAAATAACCTCTGAAAACACAATGTCCTGTTCCAAAAAATACCATCCAGGTATATGGCAGCCCGTTTCAAAATGGTACACTAATCCATAATGATACCTATGAAATAAGAATAGAAAGGAAACAGGCGCACACCTAGTGCATTAACGTATAACAAAATGTTTATAGAACATTAAAATCAGTCAAATGCCCACTCACAAAGGTACAAAGTGTAAAAGCAGGTATGAGATAGGCTCTCATGTTCCAGTACTGCCATCCGATTTCAGCAATGGCGTCCTCTCCTGTCTGTCCTCCGTGTAGTCGGATAACCGGAAGTGACGTCCCTCTAGCTTGGCGCCCAGTACAGGAAGTCCCTCCGGGAACCAGCAAATCTGAATCTTCAGTGCTGGCCAATGATACACCGGGGGAATAGGATCCAGCGTCTCTCACACAGCCTGCAGCGTCTCACACACAGCAATTGCAAAGTTCGTGAGCAAGTGACAGCCTCAATCTAGCCACGCCTGATGAAGTCATCATAGATGACGAAACACATAATCCATGGCTAGATTGAGGCTGTCACTTGCTCACGAACTTTGCAATTGCTGTGTGTGAGACGCTGCAGGCTGTGTGAGAGACGTTGGATCCTATTCCCCCGGTGTATCATTGGCCAGCACTGAAGATTCAGAGTTGCTGGTTCCCGGAGGGACTTTCTGTACTGGGCGCCAAGCTAGAGGGACGTCACTTCCGGTTATCCGACTACACGGAGGACAGACAGGAGAAGACGCCATTGCTGAAATCGGACGGCAGTACTGGCACATGAGAGCCTATCTCATACCTGCTTTTACACTTTGTACCTTTGTGAGTGGGCATTTGACTGATTTTAATGTTCTATAAACATTTTGTTATACGTTAATGCACTAGGTGTGCGCCTGCTTCCTTTCTTTTCTTTTTTCATATATATATAGATATAGATATAGATATATATACACACACACACACACACACACACACACACACACACACACACACACACACACACACACACACACACACACTATAAAAACAAAAGCAGAGGGCTTAATTCAATTGTTATTTTTAATATTGTGTCTATTGTCTGTAGTAAAACTGTCTAAGCCACAAAACTGTCTAAGCCACAAATTCCTTTTGTACATACTTTGTAAGGGGTAGGTAAAGAAAAAGCATTCTAACTTTTGCTATTATTCTTTTATTTGTAAATTTAACACATTTACTATAAATTATGTAATTCTAACTCTGTCCCAAAGATGCTCATATTAAAATCATAATTTAGAATGTTTATTCAAGTTGATATTTTCATAATTTACTTTCTTTTGCACAGAAATAAAATAAATAAATTGTTACAATATGTAATAAGTAAATTCTGATCATGTTAAATAGATGTAAAATTTAACATGCACCCTTTTAAAAACAATGTTTAATATCTTCAGAACTCAGGAGTATTTTTGTACTTATATTAGTATTCACAAGTCTAACACGAAACATCTTTTTTTCTGTATTTGATCCTCAGTGTCGTGACACTTAGTCCTTTATTTCCATTTATAGTATATTCTGCTTTATTTTACCGATGAATAATCCAAGACCAATGTCACTCAATCTACGGTGAAATCACCTGTCCCGAGAGTTTGCAATCTGTGGGCCCTTGTGCCATTCAGTGAACTTCATCCTTTTTTGCTAGTTTTAATACTTCTACAGAGTAGTAAATGAGATCTAAACTAAAGAGGAGTACCCTCCTGTTCGATTCGCATTCTTACGGTGATGCCGTGACTACGTAATCTCTGTTGCTGCAGCCTTTTGTCACTAGAATAATTAATAATTGTGCGTACACCACATCAGCAGTTAATAACATCTGTGCATTTAGTGAAACTCTAGAGAGACGTTTAAGAATATTTTATTTTTGTCAAACGTTTTTTGTAAAAAAAAAAGAAACATCTTCATATTTAATTAATTGAAGAAACATAGCAAATGTCTTTAAATGGGAGCATTCACTTTTTATGTTTTAGCAATAATAGAAAGGGAAATTTTCCTTCAAGCATTTATTTTTTTTACAAGTTTATAGGGATATATACAATAATGAAATTATTATAATTATCTCAGTTGCCCATAAAACATGACTATATATAAACTTTTTCTTAGTAGCATTTTTGAGTTATAATGTATATTTATTTATTTATAAAATGTTTTACCAAGAAATAATACATTGAGAGTTATTTCTCATCAAGTATACAATTTTTTCCATCAAACAGGAAAAAAAAGGACATAAAATATCTGTTTGCATGCATATTTTTATTGTAGTAATTGCATTTTAAACATTATTTACTGAATCTTCAATCAGCCAAACAATAATTTATTACATATCTTAGTTATTGCCTTTATTTACTTTATTTACTGATTTTTATAGCCATTTCTTGTGGACATCCTGGAGTCCCTGCTAACGCCATTCTTACTGGAGAGAAATTTACATATGGATTTAAAGTTCACTATTCTTGCACAGGAATTCACAGCCTTATAGGAAATTCAACTAGAGTATGCCAAGAGGATAATCGATGGAGTGGAACGCTTCCTCACTGTTCAGGTACACTTGCACCTAATTCTGAAAACATACACATTCATCTTTAGAGTCATACAGTACCTGTACATGACTGTGTAACTATAGTTTTTCTCTAGTTAATCTTGTCCTGAGTTTTTCTACTAAAAGAAGATTATATATACTGTTGTACATTGCTTATCTGACATTATTGTAAATAAACCATAATAAGTTTTTCATTTCTTGTTATTTTCACTATCCTAAGCAAATGCAGGAGAACTGAGTTACGTGTGATCTCTGGTCATGTAGTCATTATCAGAATAATACACTGTGCAGACATCAAAATTCCATAACTTACTGTTAGAAGCATAAAGTATCCTGTCTGAACTTGAGATGGAGATACTGTAAGCTGCAATAAAATGAGGAAATTTATATTTTCAAAGAGCTTGAAACACTCTGTTTTATGACAATATGAAATATATAATTTTTTATATATTACAATATAAACTAATATGTGTAGCTTTTCTGTTATTAAACGGTATAAATACTGTAATACTGCCTATACTGAGTGGTAAGCCAGGTGGTTAAAGACGGTATTTACATTTTTACTTCTCTCGCTACTTCCCTAGTAATCATTGTTATAATGTTAAATATTTTAAAGGAAATAGTACAGAAATCTGTGGTGACCCAGGAATACCAGCGCATGGGTCTCGACTTGGAAATGATTTCAAGATAAAAAGCTTACTTCGTTTTTCTTGTGAAATGGGATATTCATTGAGGGGATCTATAGAAAGAACATGTTTATTAAATGGTTCGTGGTCTGGGATACAACCAGCATGTGAAGGTAAGTAGTCAAACTTCCTAATAAAATCACATTGAAAATAAATAAATATGAGTATATGCAAAATGTATCTTTTTGAATCACTTCATTATTATAGAATGAGTAACATGTTCTTTAAATAATCAAAATAAACAAGAAAACACGCAATTACTCACAGTTCTCATCTAATACTATGTCACATGGCTGCCTGGAATAAAATGAAAAATAAATAAATAATAATAACAGAACATGAAGGCCAAAATTCACTAAGCCATGTTACACTTTTTGGGTCCTTGAAGGGACACCGAAAAAGAGGGCCATGACCTCTCCAGCAAATTGCGATCACGTGATTGTGGTATCGTTAAATACAAATATGGAAGGGAAGGAGTCCTCTTCCATTATATTGCACTTCAGATCCTGTTCTACCGTTCATATGAATACCGAATATGATCTCCCCTGAAAATCTAGCACAAAAAAGACATGACATAGCCAAGGTGTCATGCGGCCCACAAGGTGCTAGAACTCATGATGTTATGACTATGTCCTTGTGTACCCACTGGAATACATTGATAAATTATATTTGATATCCATTGCAAATGATTGTAACTCTCTGGAAGGCTGTACCTTTTTTTCAAATAGCTGCCCCTTGTTTCAGTTGGTATACTATTTAATGTATATGGTGATATTTCTGACGATTGCATTAGGAGGGGTGGAAATGTCCTTCCTGCACGTAACCTATTTATAAGTGACATGAAGATACAGTAGATGAACAGTCACCTATCCCCCTTCTAATTTTCTCTCTGACTTTGAATCCTAGTTCACTTTCTTTGTTCCTACCAATTTCCCTTGTTTTCTACTTGAGTTTTTTTTATTATCTACTTTATAATTGATTTTAATATTGATAGCCCCACTCTACTCTGGTCTTCCCGCTTTTTCTCCCTATCCTCTTTCTTTGGACTTTACCAAAGGATTGCAACCAGCCACCTACCCACAATGATAACCACTATTTTGACCTGAGTTTTGCTAAAAGCAGATTCTGAGTACCACATTTCCCCCTTTCCGGTCTCTGATTATTACCTTATCTCATTAGCATTCTTTAAAGGAGCAATACAAGCTATATCCTACACGTGTTTTTTTTAATGCATCAGTTGTGTAGTATTAGATAATACTGACTGCAATTTTTAGCTTTTATTATTCAACTCAATGTTATTTTGAATGAGTTTTAATATACTGAGTGTCACGAGAGACCAGTACTTTAACACCAAAACCACTGGGATCACAAGCACCAGACAGGACAAAGTTGTAGAATAAAATGGGGTTTATTCTGACACGTCTGCAGACAAAACAAAGATGTACAAAACAAGATACAATACCAACTGGGGGCCTGGGGAGTAGACTCTAGCCTTGCTAGGTGCAGGGGCCTGCTTCAAAAAGGCTTGTCCTGTCTGCTTCTCATCCAGGATCTCAGAGTGCTGATCACACACAGCAGCCCCTCTGAGATATCTCTCCAGCTGGTCACTGTAAAGATCAAACTCCTTCACAAAATGTTTCTGAGTCTCTCTGTCTCTCAGATAGTCCTCTAAGGCTAAGGCCCCGGTATCTCCGCTGTAACGCGCGCCCGCGATATTGTCGGCGCGTTCAGCCGATTCCCCGGTCTGCAGCTCACTGCAGGAAGAGAAACCAGGGGGGCGTGGTGGGGGAGTGACGGGGGCACGGCCATGATGTCACCCGGCAGGTTCGCCCTCATTGGCTGAACCGCCGGGGGGCGTGCCTAATCGCTCGACGCGAGTCCTGCTCTCAATTCTATTGAGAGCAGGAGCAACTCTCGCCCAAGCGCTGCGGCCCCCCCTCGCAGTGGGCCCGGCGCCATTGAGGGGAGGGCTCTCGTCCATGCAGCATCCGCCACAGCGGACGCTGTAGTAGGCAGCGGGGGCATGGCCTAAGGGTAGATCTCCACACTCCTTCCCAGGGTATCTCTGTCTGTTAGCCTCTCTTGCTCTCAGAGGCTCTCTAAAACTAGAACTGATTCTCTGATCAGCAGCACCCCTTATATAGCCCTCTGTGGCTATCCTTTACATGGGAGATTCTACTGGACAATACAAGCACAAATTAAGCACAGATTAAGTTAGTGCCACAACAGCCAGAGGGCATGCTAAAACCAATCCTTGATTAAATCAGAGTCTGTGCAATACAATGCTCTTCCTTCCAGATCTGATCAGCAGCCTTTCACCTCCCCCCAGGAGTCCAGACACGTACAGTAGCTGTCTCTAATCCTATCAATTCTATAGAAAGCTGTGGATTGCATTCTCCATAGAAATTATAGTAAGAATGAAAATCTGGCAGGGCTGACACTCAAAGCACATTTACAGAAGAATGTTGATTCACTAAACTGTGGGATGGCATTTACAACAAATGCAGACATTGAAATACATTCTTACAGACATATAAATACATTTACACATTCCCTGTTCTTCCCAGATGTTAAATACATTTGGCCAAAATAAGCCTTACAAAAGGTGGCCAAGTTACAGTACATAAATGTAGGGGTAGCTAGCTGGGCTTCATAACAGTTTTGTGATGCCAGCAACACCTACCGTCACACTGAGCATCCTTTTGATTTCTGTAGCAGGCTCTAGCACACCTACCAAGCAGTTCAAGATCTTTGCAACATTTCCCTGTTTGTGATAATTTGTTGCAAATGTTTTCAGGAGTTTGAGCTACTGTATAAACTGTAACAATAGACAAAGATTCATTGTAGCTGCTGAGTTACACTGACTGAAGGATTGATTGAAACGGTAAGACGGGCATTACATGAACCAAGGGAAACAGGTTCTTTGCTGATTGATCATGGGATCATTAATCAATTGAAGTTTAGATAATTCATTTTTAATAAAGGTAATCAAAGGCTTCATATACTAAAACAAAAACAAAAATATATATATATCTATATAGATATATATATATAGCATATAATACCTGAAAGGTCAGAGACAAAGGCACTCAGCAGTTAAGTAATGAAAAAATGTATAAAAGTACACAAATACTTGCACAAAAAGTCCAACGTTTCGATCCCGGAGAGAGATCTATATCCAGATTTGGATAATAGTGCATTTGCCCATTTAAAATAAATAAAACATACAGTAAATCAGCAGCATAAAGTAAATTAAACTGGCATTTACCCCTGCCAGGATGAAGGCTGTCCTCATCCTCATGACCATCCTTGTCCTCCGTGGGCATCAACAGCAATGGCACAATAAAAAAAATTACTGGCAATGTGGCACTCACATGCCCTGCGGGGATGAGCTGCCACTATGCCAGGCAACATGCATCCTGCCAATCTTCAAAACAATCCACTAATAAAACAAACATTCAATTTTAATCTTAAAATGCCACACCAAAAAAATGACTGGCATGGTGGCACTCCCATGCCCTGTGGGCATGAACTGCAGCTTTGCCAGGCAACAACATGCATTCTGCCAATTTTCAAAACAAGTCACTAATAAAACACACATAACATTTTAATTTTAAAAATTCCACCAAAAAGTATTGGCTCAGCCTTGCTCAAGTATATTCACTCTTTATAGAGCGTTTGGAATTCTACCTAAGTTTTTCAGACCGTGAAAATGTTTTTCCGAACTTATATCTATGGATTGCCTTTTTTGGGGGGGGGTTCATCTTAATGTGCTGATTTCACTTTTCAGTGTTTGATACACTTGTTATACTCTGTGGTCTTCACTGCTTTTATCTTATTTGAGCCAGGTATCCCTGTACCCCAGGTATATGTTTGCTGCAGGTTGAGGGTTCTTTTGTTCCACCAGTACTCTATTCAGATCGACCGGTCATGTAGGTGGGTGACTGACTGCATGCCTCATCACAGTCAGCTTAGATTCATCATTTATATTGGTGACTTATTTGTATTATAGAGTGGCTTTCTTCTATCTAGAGGGGCAGCATTAGTATTATATATTGTGGAGGTACTAGAGATTGTTTTGACCAGCTTTGTTTTTGTGATGTAATGATTAATACATGTATATACTTTTGTATACCTGAGTGCCTATTGAGGGATACCTTTTTCTTCTGTTTGTATATTCATATTATCCCCAACACCGTCAGCAGCTAGCTACTCTTTAGCGTATTCTGTCTGATAAAGGTGCATTTGCCATATTACTGTAGGTCAGCAGCAAGTATTATATATATATATATATATATATATATATATATATATATATATATATACACTATTAATACATTTTTGCATTCATAATAATGAATACATGACACACACTTTTCCCCTGATCCCTAGCTTTCTTTTCTTGTAGTAATATCCCCTAATTAATGTGAATAACACCTGCGTTTAATGTAGTTGAACAAAAATCAAAGATGAATGCTATAAGAATAATGATTCATGCTTACATATAACTTCAACATTACAGTCTATGCAAGAATACGTTGATAGAGATTAAAAATACACTTAGGGCATTACTAATTGTACTGTTCAACTGAATGTACTAATGAGTTCCCCAGCTAGCCATAGCTGTATCTGACATGCTGAGTAGAAGAAAAACTATTTAAATCACAGGTAACCTATAAGGGAAAGACACTGGCATATGTTTATTATTTATTAGGAAGAAGTAACACAAATATGAAAAAATCCAAATTAGATTGAGATTATTGGTATCTAAAACTACATTTCCATTGGCAGTAGCCCAAAAATAGATTGGCATAGTGGGGCGCACACATTGCACGCATCGCCATTCCTCTGACCTGTAGATAGAACTGACACTTAAAGATGAAATAATTGTGTGTCAGCACAAATTTCAACAGGTCCAATAGAACCTCCACCAGGTCAAGTGCCAAAGTAACAATGGACAGAAAATACCACGCCGCATGCAAGCCATCACTGTGACGGATGTTATTATATAGTGATTTCACATCACATGTTGCCAGCACGGTACCCCTGTCCAGGTGACCTAATCCAACCTGAGAAGCACATCCATTGTGTCTCTCAGGTAGGATGGTAGAGTTTCCACAAAGGGTCTAATAAAGTGATTGAGGAAACGGCAGATGGGCTCACATAGCCCCCTATGCCTGACACTATAGGGTGCCCTGGGGGACGGGAGGGGTCCTTATGCACCTTGGGTAACATACAGTATAGAAGGTGACTTCTAACATATAGAAATCAAGCCGAAACTTTGTTTAGTGGTGATAGTTCCCTGGATGACTGCTTCCCCAATAATGCTATCTAAGATTGTTTAAAATTTAGCAGTTGGATCATTGGGTAGAGGCCTATAGCACTCAGTGTCTTTGAGTTGGCGTAATGCCTCTTTTTCATATAAGACTTTGGAGCACAGAACTATATTAACCCATTTATCAGAAGGCTTGATCTCCAGTCCTACCATATTCTGTAGCTCCTCAATAGCCCAAGTCTGTCCTGCAGTCAAATTCCTAGATCTGCAGGGTCTTGCAAGGGTGGAGAATTCTTGAGTAACAAGGTCTGCGAACATCTCAATACATGATGTGGTCTGGAGTGGAGGATGGACGAAGGCACCACATTTAGCAGGTTTTCCTATTTTTTACATCTATATAGGGTAGCATCAGGTGCTGTTTTAACTTATATGTTTTCATTTATGACGTTCTTAATAAAATTTGTATGTTTATATATATTTTTGAGTATATCTGTGCTTTTATTGGAACACTTTTTCTCTCTATTTGTTGGATATAGAATTACTTTACACAAACATCCCCCACAATTAAGGGATTTCAGTCTGCAGATACTTTCTGGGACCGCAGGAGACAGTGACTAAATGTATCAAGTTTATTCTGACCCATAACTACTTCACATTTGGAAATGACACATACCTCCAGACAACTGGGACCGCCATGGGCACTTGGATGGCTCCACAGCATGCCAATCGGTTCTGCGCAAAACTGGAAAGTGACTTTCTTTCCAACTGTAACTTGAAACCCCTTACATACATTTGGTACATCGGTGACATCCTCCTGATTTGGACCTCTGGTGAACAAGAGAACTTCAATACGTTCCACCTGACCATAACCTCAAACTAACCCATTCCCAGAATTAAGTATATTTCCTAGACACCACCATTACTATAAAGAACAACCAACTACAGACTTCTCTATACTGCAAACCTACAGACAGTGCTAGCTTTTTGAGGGACACCAGCTTCCACCTGACACACACTAATTATGCGACCATCTATAGTCAAGCCATTCAATACAACCGGATATTGCTCCAACACAGCAGACAGAGGCCAGCGGATTACAGCCTTGAGATCGGATTTCATAACCCAGGATATAACCACAGAATTGTAGACCTGAAAATCCACAAAGCCACCAGAATACCAAGAAGTGATCTCCTTGAATACATACAGAAGGAGACAAGCGACAGGGTACCTTTGGTGGTCACATATAACCCACACCTAGAATCCCTACGCAAGATCGCCAGGGAACTACAACCCATTCTCCAGGAAGATACAAGACTGCAACAGTTTTTCCCTGAAACACCCATATTATCATACAGACAACCTCATAATCTCAATAAAATTATGGTGAGGAGTAAAGTATTCAACAGTACAACTGAATGCGGGGCAAGACCATGCCAGGACGCAAGATGCAAAACCTGCGCAATTCTCCACACAGTGGGCACAATAAAAATACCACACAGGAATCTGGAGTACAAAATCAGAGGAAGGTTCACCTGTTTCTCCAGCAATGTTGTGTATCTCATCATGTGCGTGAAATGCCCAGCGGGGCTGCTACTACATAGACAAGACAGGACAGGGGCTAAACAAGAGAATGAATCTGCATCACCTCAGCATCACATGCGGAACAAGAGAGTCATTTATCTGACTTTGGCTTTAAGATGAATTGTCTGAAGGTGGCTATACTCAAAGGTAATCTTAGAACACCAAAAGAAAGACGGCTGCATGAATACAAATTTATGCAACTGTTCGGGACACTTAGCGTTGGCCGAAACCGAGACCACTGTTTCATGAGTCACTACTGACACGAGAACTCTCTTCCCATGAGTTCTAAAGGCCATGTCTATACCTACTGCGCTATATGATTGCACACACATACAAATACACATACAAATACTCCATGTAATTCCATCCTTATATATCAATAGTGACAACATAGTATCTACATACACTTTTAGTAATGCAACATCCTCTTACATTTTCACATCTACCCACACCATTGGTATACACTCCCACTCCACACACACCTTTCGTAAAGCGCTGTATACATTGTGTGTGCTTTAAAAAGTATATTTACATATATACATAGACACATATTCACACACACTCTTACATCACTAACATACAGGGACTATTTAGCACCTCATGTCATAAATCGCATACAGCACAGGGGGGATAGGTTTCAGCCACAGATAACATTTCAAGATGCACTGTTTTTTAAGTTAAACCCTGCTTGCTTTATTCATTGTAACAACGCCGGAAGAAGAGATCACTGTATCTCGAAAGCTCGCACAATTAAAAGCATTTCGTTAGCCACAGAAGGGTATTGTCTATTCATTTTTTAATTATATATATATATATATATACACAGTGGTGTGAAAAAGAAAGTACACCCTCTTTGAATTCTATGGTTTTATATATGAGGACATAATAACAATCATCTCCTGCTAGTTCCTTAGCAGGTCTTAAAATTAGGTAAATACAACCTCAGATGAACAACAACACATGACATATTACACTGTGTCATGATTTATTTAGCCATTCTAGGTGAAATGCTGCTAAAGTGAATAAACAACGATAGGCAATCCTAAAAGAACAGGCACATACCAATGGTACACAGAACCAAATGCTACAGGCACATAAGAAGATGTGATAGGGAACCAATGTCCATGAGTAATATGTCTGTAGAAATAAACACAGTCTGTAATAGTAAACAGCAGTCCCAACATGTTAGTCCATCGCAGGTACTCTTGTTGAAAAAAACACTACTGCTGTGATTAGTGGTGTGCAGATAGTAAAAGTATCCAAAATCACAGTTGCATAGTACTTAGCCTCCAACGAGTATACAGAATCTGGAGTGCACAGAAGGAACTGCTGCCAGACTGCTTTCACCATTGACCACTCGGTCTACCAAATCAGGAGCCAGGCTACCATTGGACAGGAAATAACGAACCGCTCGTAAACCATCACTGTAACGTTTGTTTGTATAAAGAGATTCCATGTCACAGGTGGCAAGCACAGTACCCTTGTCCAGGACAACCTGGTCCAACCTGAGGAGCACCTCCCTTGTGTCCCTCAGGTGGGAGCGCAGAGTCTCCACAAAAGGTTTTAAAAATTGATCAAGGAAATGTGTGAAATGTTGCAGCATATACCCAGCATGTACCTAGGTCTTTTTGGAGATTGCCCCAGGTTTGTTTTAGAATAATCGTCGGCACTACAGTAGAGCTAACACAGTAAATACCTAAACTCTCCCTGCAGCTGGCCCAGAGACTCTCACCCAGAGAGAAAGTCCATGTATAGAAACACAGGGGGGAGGGATGGACCTACAGTACAGCGCATAGTAGAGACAAAAAGAGAAACAGACCATAGTGTATATACTGTATCTGTATATACTGTAGTACAATCAAATTCCTGCTAAAGAATCTCACTTACAAGATAACAGATGAACATGAGCAGAGAAATGTGGTCTTAGCTGTTTCTGCGGTGTTCAGGAAAATCCACTTTATCCAAATCAGCTTGGCTCCCTTCAAAATCCAACTGCTGGGCTCACCAGGATTCTGAAGCTTATCCCAGCTTTACTCGCAGAGAAAATATAGATAAGGAAAAGAGAGAGAGAAGTACAGTATCACAGTACAAAGAATTTATTAAAAAACACATATAAATATATATTCCTCAGGTTAGCACTGCACACGTCAGAGACAGTTCTTCCAGGACACTTAAATTACTCCACAGACTGTCCTGCGTATCGCGTTACTCCTCACTAGTCACTAGCCTCACGCCGGGATCCTCCGGTATACACGGGTGCTGGGCAGTTCCCAGAGATGTCCCGTGTCCTATGTCCTTCTCCGCCGTTGGTTCCATGCTCTCGGATTACTTCCGCATCACATGCTGCATGTGCTCGCGTCTCGCGAGGCTTCAGTATGGAGATTGCTATCTGTCAATTCTGACGGCTGCAGGCTCTCTGGGAAACGATCCTAATCAACTCCACATTCACATTCACCCGACTAGTTTCGCCAAGAGTTTGCTTCCTCAGGGGCATATGTGGGAGCTGCTCGCCCTTACCCTATTTGTATCCTATCTAATAGGGAAATGGGCGTGACCTAAAAAGCTAGCACATCTGGTACTGAATAAAGACTAAATAAAATGGAATATCACATATTCTTAAAGGACCCCTCCATTTACAATATAACATCACTATAGCCTCACTATTCACAGTATAATATCATAGATATATGACTCAATAAATTGAAAATTTTAAACTGGAACAATAAAATTGAACAATGAAAAGAAAAACATACTGAAATCAAATAAACTAGATTACAAAAAAGATACCAAATCAATTTCTAAATTAAGTCCACGTGGTGCTAATGTTTTCAACTTGAAAATCCAAGTTGTCTCCAATTTATTAATGGACAAAATTCTATCTCCACCACTGTGGTTCTTTTTAGAAAAATCTATTCCAAAGTACCTGATACCAGTCGGTTCGCAGTTTTGACACAATCTAAAATTTGACCTAATATTTCTAAGATGTTCCGAAATGCGTGTTTTAAATTTCCTCTTTGTTCTGCCAATATAATATTTTTGGCAGGGAAAAATTAGAAGATATACAAGAAAGGTTGAGTCACATTAAATAAAGTCCCTAATCTGATGTTTCTGCTCTTTATCATGGGACTCAAAATCTTTAACTTAACCCTTTTAATACAGTTTTGGATGGTGTGGCAGGACGGCCTGTAGCCGAGGTCAGGGAACAGTCCACACGTGTAGTTTCAGGATAATGAAAACGTTCAGTGGCTTTATTTCTCCACAGCATAACATAACATGTGGGTACACTGTCCCTTTAAACACCAAAACAAATCCTGCTCCACATTGGGAGAACTGACTAACACTCCAGGCCTATCTAGCAGGCTGGCTGGCTAAACAATTTACCAAACCATAAGTGTATATTAAGCAGTCAGGAAAACAAATGAACAATTCTTACTTTGGTTGAAGGAGTTAGTTTGGTGAATCCGTCTGGCTAGCAGCTCACATAGCTGAGTTCTCTGGTCTAAGGCAGCCAGCTACTGCCAGTAACAACATCCTTTTATACCTTGCTGTTTATCAGGTGTCAGCTTACCTCCTGATTACCTAGCTTCCTCCTGAGTTAACCTTCTGAGTGCTGGATGAAGCACTCAGACATATGTTTCCCAGGCATAACTGATAGGGGTTGACTTCAACCTGTCACATACCTCCCCTGTTTGTGTGTGGCTAGGATCCCACACGGCTGAAGCCCGACCCTCCACTCCATCTCTTGACAAAAAATCGGCATTTCCATGGTCCTTTCCAGGTCTATGCTGTATATCAAAAGAGAAGGGTTGGAAGGCCATATACCACCTGGTCAACCTTGAGTTTGTGTCCTTCATGATGTTTAACCATTTCAAGGGCGCATGGTCAGTGACCAGGGTGAAGTGTACTCCGGCAACATAATGTCTCAAGGCCTCAATTGCCCATTTTACAGCGAGGCAATCCTTCTCAATGACGGAATACCTCACTTCCTTTGGGAACAGCTTCCGGCTGATGAACAATATGGGGTGTTCAACACCATCAAATTGCTGGGACAGCACTGCTCCCAGTCCTACCTCTGAGGCATCCGTCTGGATGCTGAAGGGCTCTTTAAAATCTGGGCTCCAAAGAGCGGGGCCCTCTGACAGGCACTTTTTTAGCATGTCAAAGGCGTCTTGGCACTCCCAAGACCATTTAACTTGGGTCGGGGCACTCTTTTTTGTCAGATCTATTAGGGGTGCAGAAATTTCTGAAAAATTGGGGATAAACCGCCTGTAAAACCCTGCTAACCCCAAAAGGGAGCGGACCTGTGTCTTTGTCTGTGGGGTTGGGACTTCCTTTTTGGCAGCCACCTTGCTAGCTAGTGGCCTTACTATCCCTCCCCCAATGGCATAGCCCAAGTATTTTGTAGTGGATTTACCCAGGGCACATTTTTTTGGATTTGCAGTGAGCCCTGCTTCTCTTAAGGACGTTAGGACTGCCCTTAACCTTTTTATATGAGACTGCCAGTGTCTGCTATAGATGACAATGTCATCCAAGTAGGCTGCGGCATATGTCCTATGGGGTCGTAGTACCTTGTCCATTAACCTTTGGAACAATGGTGGAGCACCATGTAACTCAAATGGCATAGTGACGAATTGGTATAAACCGAGAGGGGTGGCGAAGGCAGTTTTGCATTTGGATTCTTCCGCTAGAGGTATCTGCCAATATCCTTTCATGAGATCTAGGGTGGAGATATACTCTGCTTTACCAAGAGAGTCAAGAAATTCATCCACCCTAGGCATTGGGTATGCATCGAATCTGGATACAGCATTTACCTTTCGCAGATCCACGCAAAACCTCACCTTCCCATCTGGTTTAGGGACCAACACTATAGGGCTACACCATTCGCTGTGGGACTCCTCGATCACACCCAATTCCAACATGTCTATTATCTCCCTCTCTACCAGGTCTTTTCGGCCCTCTGGCAATCTATAGGGACGGGACCGTACTTTTATGCCAGGTTCTGTCTCAATCCTATGGGACACTAAATCTGTCTGCCCTGGAAGCTCAGAAAAAACATCTGGGAACTGGTCACATAATTCTAGTAGGTTTGACCTTTGTTCCGTTGTTAACAGCCCTCCCATGGGAACCTGATGGTCATTGTACGTACTACCCTTTGGAAGATGTGGACCCAAATCCATCTCTCCTTCCCGAGGGTGGATAAACAGCGATCTCATCGTTTTCCAGGGTTTCAGGAGGTTTACGTGGTAGATTTGTTTACCCTTCCTGGACCCTGGTTGAGAGATCTCATAGTTCACCTCCTCGTGCGGCAGAGAACTTGGAAAGGACCCTGCCACTTCGCAAGGAGTTTACTCTCTGATGTCGGTAGTAGTAGAATCACTTGGTGCCCAGGTCCGAAGACCCTCAAGCGGGCATTTTGGTTGTACTGCCTCTCTTGACGTTCTTGAGCAGATTTGAGGTTTTCCTTAGCAAACCGACCTATCATGTCTAGGCGGTTTCTAAGGTCTATGACATACTAAAGGGTATTCTTAGAGTGGGAGGGTTCCTCCTCCTAGGATTCCTTCAGTAGATCGAGAATACCCCGAGGTTGGCGTCCATATAGGAGCTCAAACGGGGAGAAGCCTGTAGATGATTGGGGAACTTCTCGTACCGCAAACAACAGGAAAGGGAGAAGTTCATCCCAAGCTCGCTTTTCAGTGTCCACAAACTTCCTAAGCATGGGTTTTAAAGTACCGTTAAACCTCTCTATAAATCCATCAGTCTGAGGATGGTAGACTGAGGTCCGGATGGATTTGACCTCCAATAGCTTCAGGACTTCCTGCATTAACTTTGCCATGAAATTTGTTCCCTGGTCAGTTAACATTACTTGGGGAAGTCCTACCCTAGAGAACAGTTCTAACAACCTGTGAGCAACCTGTTTAGCAGTGGCTGATCTCAGCGGGAAGGCCTCAGGATATCTGGTGGCATAATCTACAACAATGAGTATACATTTATGTCCCTTCGCAGAGGGTTCTAAAGGTCCGACCAGATCTACCCCAATTCTCTCGAATGGGATGGCTACCACGGGCAGAGGGACCAAGGGAGCCTGCTTCTGTCCTTTTTGGCTAGTTAACTGGCATTCAGGACATGTCTCACATAGTTTCATGATGTCACCATGTATGCCTGGCCAGTAAATCCGGGACGAGATGCGGTCCGTGGTCTTATCTCTGCCCAAATAACCACCCCATGGGAGAGTATGGGCTAGGGTGAACACTGTTTTAATCAACCCTTTAGGGACTACCATCTGTCGAATGACCTCCCCTATTTGTGTAACCTTATTCACACGATATAGGATGTCATTCAATAGTTCAAAATGTGGAAACACTCTTACACCTTGTTCATCCATTATCTTGTTGTTGACCTGTACCACCTTCTCATATTGTCTAGCCAGAGCTGGGTCTTCCCTCTGCCTCTCAGGAAGATCCAGGTCTGGCAAAATTCCCGTATCTATCTGTTCCCCACCCTGGTCATCTCCAGCCATGACCTGCAGTCCTTTCGGCTGACTAATGTTACCAAGAGTCCCAGCCTTTCTTAACCAGTCCTCTTTTTCCGCACGTCTCTGTTTACGTGTCTTTGGGACGTGGTGTCTACGGGGAAAAATCTCTGGGGAAAAAGGAAACAAGTCTCCGGGCTTCTCCGGTACCAGAGAAGTAGGCTCCGTAGGAGTAGGGGCCAACAATGTTTCAAAGTTTTGCCAGTCTCGGCCGAGTAGAACAGGAGCAAGTAGCCAGGGAGCAACTCCCACTAGTAGGCTAGCCTCTTGATCTTTGATACGCAATAGAATGTTCGCAGTCGGGTATCTCTTTGTATCCCCATGGATACACTTGATATTCCAAGGAGAGTCATAGGATACTCTGTTGCTTGGAATTAGGCCCTCTAGGATCAGGGTCTTTCCAGATCCCGAGTCCAACATGGCTTTTACTATTTTCCCCTCCAGAGATGCTGGGACTAACCACGGATTGTGGTCCCCTCGGAGAGAAGCTGTGGCAGTGGTTCTGCCATATGAACAGTCCATCTCATCTCCTGAGTCCGCAAACTCGGACAGTGGAAGCTCTCGACGGGGTTCGGTGTTTGGACCTCTCCGCTGTTGGATGGGATCCTCCTTTCTGGTTGGTGGTGGTTTCCTCTCCACCGGATGGGTGACGGGAGTCCAGGTTCACGGGGAATACTGTGGGTGGCGGCATCCCTTGAGTGATCCAATGGCCTCGGACTCGGGACGGGCGTCTCTGCGGGAGTTTGTACCAGGAACCCTCCGAGATGGGAAAGGGTCTTCCGATCGGGTTGACTGAATCTCCCGAGCTGGCGGGTTGTAGACCCCTCGATTGTCTGCTCTCCTGCCTCTGGCATCGCCGGAAGCAACTGGTGTTTGCACGGACCGTTCCTAGCTATCCTGTTGGGTGTCGTCACCAAGGACGTTTTCCACCAAGCAGACCGCTGAATCCAGGGAAAATGCAGCATGTCTTTTTACCCAGGAGCGGGAGGAGGGGGGCAATATCTGTATGAACTGCTCGAGCACAAACTGTTCAAGGATCTCTGCCTTGGTATGCTTCTCCGGTTGTATCCACCTGGTACATAAGTCTACTAAGCGGTGGGCTACGACCCAGGGTCTGTCTCTGTTTGTATATTTGACTGTCCGGAATCGCTGTCGGTAGGTCTCTGGAGTGAGGCCTAGGCGATCCAGAATAGCAGCCTTTAGTTGCTGATAGTCCATGGCCTCGTCTGTTGGAAGAGCCTGGTAGGCTGCCTGAGCTTCTCCTATGAGGAGTGGAGCCAGAGTCATTACCCAGTGATCAATTGTCCAGACATGGGCCGTGGCTACCCTTTCAAAAGTGAGGAGAAATGCCTCTGGGTTGTCGGTTGGCTTCATTTTGGGCAGCATCACTGGTGGGTTATTTGGAATCTCTGGTCTGCCTGGGGTTGGGCCTTCGACTAGCAGTTGGAGTAGCTTTTCCTCTCGCCGGGCCTGTTGCTCATCTTGCTGAGCTTGATGTTCTGCTTGCTTGGCCTGCCATTCTATTTGATGGGCCTGTTTCTCAGCTTGTTTCTCTGCTAGCCGGAGCTATTGCTCAAGGAACTGAGAAAAAAATGTCTCCATTTTTTTTTTGTGTGGCCTTCAGATACAGGGGCCGTCCGAAATCCCACTTCTGACGCCACCTGTGGCAGGACGGCCCGTGTTTTAAATTTCCTCTTTGTTCTGCCAATATAATATTTTTGGCAGGGAAAAATTAGAAGATATACAAGAAAGGTTGAGTCACATTAAATAAAGTCCCTAATCTGATGTTTCTGCTCTTTATCATGGGACTCAAAATCTTTAACTGAACCCTTTTAATACAGTTTTGGATGGTGTGGCAGGACGGCCTGTAGCCGAGGTCAGGGAACAGTCCACACGTGTAGTTTCAGGATAATGAAAACGTTCAGTGGCTTTATTTCTCCACAGCATAACATAACATGTGGGTACACTGTCCCTTTAAACACCAAAACAAATCCTGCTCCACATTGGGAGAACTGACTAACACTCCAGGCCTATCTAGCAGGCTGGCTGGCTAAACAATTTACCAAACCATAAGTGTATATTAAGCAGTCAGGAAAACAAATGAACAATTCTTACTTTGGTTGAAGGAGTTAGTTTGGTGAATCCGTCTGGCTAGCAGCTCACATAGCTGAGTTCTCTGGTCTAAGGCAGCCAGCTACTGCCAGTAACAACATCCTTTTATACCTTGCTGTTTATCAGGTGTCAGCTTACCTCCTGATTACCTAGCTTCCTCCTGAGTTAACCTTCTGAGTGCTGGATGAAGCACTCAGACATATGTTTCCCAGGCATAACTGATAGGGGTTGACTTCAACCTGTCACATACCTCCCCTGTGTGTGTGTGGCTAGGATCCCACACGGCTGAAGCCCGACCCTCCACTCCATCTCTTGACAAAAAATCGGCATTTCCATGGTCCTTTCCAGGTCTATGCTGTATATCAAAAGAGAAGGGTTGGAAGGCCATATACCACCTGGTCAACCTTGACTTTGTGTCCTTCATGATATTTAACTATTTCAAGGGCGCATGGTCAGTGACCAGGGTGAAGTGTACTCCGGCAACATAATGTCTCAAGGCCTCAATTGCCCATTTTACAGCGAGGCAATCCTTCTCAATGACGGAATACCTCACTTCCCTTGGGAACAGCTTCCGGCTGATGAACAATATGGGGTGTTCAACACCATCAAATTGCTGGGACAGCACTGCTCCCAGTCCTACCTCTGAGGCATCCGTCTGGATGCTGAAGGGCTCTTTAAAATCTGGGCTCCAAAGAGCGGGGCCCTCTGACAGGCACTTTTTTAGCATGTCAAAGGCGTCTTGGCACTCCCAAGACCATTTAACTTGGGTCGGGGCACTCTTTTTTGTCAGATCTATTAGGGGTGCAGAAATTTCTGAAAAATTGGGGATAAACCGCCTGTAAAAACCCTGCTAACCCCAAAAGGGAGCGGACCTGTGTCTTTGTCTGTGGGGTTGGGACTTCCTTTTTGGCAGCCACCTTGCTAGCTAGTGGCCTTACTATCCCTCCCCCAATGGCATAGCCCAAGTATTTTGTAGTGGATTTACCCAGGGCACATTTTTTTGGATTTGCAGTGAGCCCTGCTTCTCTTAAGGACGTTAGGACTGCCCTTAACCTTTTTATATGAGACTGCCAGTGTCTGCTATAGATGACAATGTCATCCAAGTAGGCTGCGGCATATGTCCTATGGGGTCGTAGTACCTTGTCCATTAACCTTTGGAACAAGGGTGGAGCACCATGTAACTCAAATGGCATAGTGACGAATTGGTATAAACCGAGAGGGGTGGCGAAGGCAGTTTTGCATTTGGATTCTTCCGCTAGAGGTATCTGCCAATATCCTTTCGTGAGATCTAGGGTGGAGATATACTCTGCTTTACCAAGAGAGTCAAGAAATTCATCCACCCTAGGCATTGGGTATGCATCGAATCTGGATACAGCATTTACCTTTCGCAGATCCACGCAAAACCTCACCTTCCCATCTGGTTTAGGGACCAACACTATAGGGCTACACCATTCGCTGTGGGACTCCTCGATCACACCCAATTCCAACATGTCTATTATCTCCCTCTCTACCAGGTCTTTTCGGCCCTCTGGCAATCTATAGGGACGGGACCGTACTTTTATGCCAGGTTCTGTCTCAATCCTATGGGACACTAAATCTGTCTGCCCTGGAAGCTCAGAAAAAACATCTGGGAACTGGTCACATAATTCTAGTAGGTCTGACCTTTGTTCCGTTGTTAACAGCCCTCCCATGGGAACCTGATGGTCATTGTACGTACTACCCTTTGGAAGATGTGGACCCAAATCCATCTCTCCTTCCCGAGGGTGGATGAACAGCGATCTCATCGTTTTCCAGGGTTTCAGGAGGTTTACGTGGTAGATTTGTTTACCCTTCCTGGACCCTGGTTGAGAGATCTCATAGTTCACCTCCTCGTGCGGCAGAGAACTTGGAAAGGACCCTGCCACTTCGCAAGGAGTTTACTCTCTGATGTCGGTAGTAGTAGAATCACTTGGTGCCCAGGTCCGAAGACCCTCAAGCGGGCATTTTGGTTGTACTGCCTCTCTTGACGTTCTTGAGCAGATTTGAGGTTTTCCTTAGCAAACCGACCTATCATGTCTAGGCGGTTTCTAAGGTCTATGACATACTAAAGGGTATTCTTAGAGTGGGAGGGTTCCTCCTCCTAGGATTCCTTCAGTAGATCGAGAATACCCCGAGGTTGGCGTCCATATAGGAGCTCAAACGGGGAGAAGCCTGTAGATGATTGGGGAACTTCTCGTACCGCAAACAACAGGAAAGGGAGAAGTTCATCCCAAGCTCGCTTTTCAGTGTCCACAAACTTCCTAAGCATGGGTTTTAAAGTACCGTTAAACCTCTCTATAAATCCATCAGTCTGAGGATGGTAGACTGAGGTCCGGATGGATTTGACCTCCAATAGCTTCAGGACTTCCTGCATTAACTTTGCCATGAAATTTGTTCCCTGGTCAGTTAACATTACTTGGGGAAGTCCTACCCTAGAGAACAGTTCTAACAACCTGTGAGCAACCTGTTTAGCAGTGGCTGATCTCAGCGGGAAGGCCTCAGGATATCTGGTGGCATAATCTACAACAATGAGTATACATTTATGTCCCTTCGCAGAGGGTTCTAAAGGTCCGACCAGATCTACCCCAATTCTCTCGAATGGGATGGCTACCACGGGCAGAGGGACCAAGGGAGCCTGCTTCTGTCCTTTTTGGCTAGTTAACTGGCATTCAGGACATGTCTCACATAGTTTCATGATGTCACCATGTATGCCTGGCCAGTAAATCCGGGACGAGATGCGGTCCGTGGTCTTATCTCTGCCCAAATAACCACCCCATGGGAGAGTATGGGCTAGGGTGAACACTGTTTTAATCAACCCTTTAGGGACTACCATCTGTCGAATGACCTCCCCTATTTGTGTAACCTTATTCACACGATATAGGATGTCATTCAATAGTTCAAAATGTGGAAACACTCTTACACCTTGTTCATCCATTATCTTGTTGTTGACCTGTACCACCTTCTCATATTGTCTAGCCAGAGCTGGGTCTTCCCTCTGCCTCTCAGGAAGATCCAGGTCTGGCAAAATTCCCGTATCTATCTGTTCCCCACCCTGGTCATCTCCAGCCATGACCTGCAGTCCTTTCGGCTGACTAATGTTACCAAGAGTCCCAGCCTTTCTTAACCAGTCCTCTTTTTCCGCACGTCTCTGTTTACGTGTCTTTGGGACGTGGTGTCTACGGGGAAAAATCTCTGGGGAAAAAGGAAACAAGTCTCCGGGCTTCTCCGGTACCAGAGAAGTAGGCTCCGTAGGAGTAGGGGCCAACAATGTTTCAAAGTTTTGCCAGTCTCAGCCGAGTAGAACAGGAGCAAGTAGCCAGGGAGCAACTCCCACTAGTAGGCTAGCCTCTTGATCTTTGATACGCAATAGAATGTTCGCAGTCGGGTATCTCTTTGTATCCCCATGGATACACTTGATATTCCAAGGAGAGTCATAGGATACTCTGTTGCTTGGAATTAGGCCCTCTAGGATCAGGGTCTTTCCAGATCCCGAGTCCAACATGGCTTTTACTATTTTCCCCTCCAGAGATGCTGGGACTAACCACGGATTGTGGTCCCCTCGGAGAGAAGCTGTGGCAGTGGTTCTGCCATATGAACAGTCCATCTCATCTCCTGAGTCCGCAAACTCGGACAGTGGAAGCTCTCGACGGGGTTCGGTGTTTGGACCTCTCCGCTGTTGGATGGGATCCTCCTTTCTGGTTGGTGGTGGTTTCCTCTCCACCGGATGGGTGACGGGAGTCCAGGTTCACGGGGAATACTGTGGGTGGCGGCATCCCTTGAGTGATCCAATGGCCTCGGACTCGGGACGGGCGTCTCTGCGGGAGTTTGTACCAGGAACCCTCCGAGATGGGAAAGGGTCTTCCGATCGGGTTGACTGAATCTCCCGAGCTGGCGGGTTGTAGACCCCTCGATTGTCTGCTCTCCTGCCTCTGGCATCGCCGGAAGCAACTGGTGTTTGCACGGACCGTTCCTAGCTATCCTGTTGGGTGTCGTCACCAAGGACGTTTTCCACCAAGCAGACCGCTGAATCCAGGGAAAATGCAGCATGTCTTTTTACCCAGGAGCGGGAGGAGGGGGGCAATATCTGTATGAACTGCTCGAGCACAAACTGTTCAAGGATCTCTGCCTTGGTATGCTTCTCCGGTTGTATCCACCTGGTACATAAGTCTACTAAGCGGTGGGCTACGACCCAGGGTCTGTCTCTGTTTGTATATTTGACTGTCCGGAATCGCTGTCGGTAGGTCTCTGGAGTGAGGCCTAGGCGATCCAGAATAGCAGCCTTTAGTTGCTGATAGTCCATGGCCTCGTCTGTTGGAAGAGCCTGGTAGGCTGCCTGAGCTTCTCCTATGAGGAGTGGAGCCAGAGTCATTACCCAGTGATCAATTGTCCAGACATGGGCCGTGGCTACCCTTTCAAAAGTGAGGAGAAATGCCTCTGGGTTGTCGGTTGGCTTCATTTTGGGCAGCATCACCGGTGGGTTATTTGGAATCTCTGGTCTGCCTGGGGTTGGGCCTTCGACTAGCAGTTGGAGTAGCTTTTCCTCTCGCCGGGCCTGTTGCTCATCTTGCTGAGCTTGATGTTCTGCTTGCTTGGCCTGCCATTCTATTTGATGGGCCTGTTGCTCAGCTTGTTTCTCTGCTAGCCGGAGCTATTGCTCAAGGAACTGAGAAAAAAATGTCTCCTTTTTTTTTTGTGTGGCCTTCAGATACAGGGGCCGTCCGAAATCCCACTTCTGACGCCACCTGTGGCAGGACGGCCCGTGTTTTAAATTTCCTCTTTGTTCTGCCAATATAATATTTTTGGCAGGGAAAAATTAGAAGATATACAAGAAAGGTTGAGTCACATTAAATAAAGTCCCTAATCTGATGTTTCTGCTCTTTATCATGGGACTCAAAATCTTTAACTGAACCCTTTTAATACAGTTTTGGATGGTGTGGCAGGACGGCCTGTAGCCGAGGTCAGGGAACAGTCCACACGTGTAGTTTCAGGATAATGAAAACGTTCAGTGGCTTTATTTCTCCACAGCATAACATAACATGTGGGTACACTGTCCCTTTAAACACCAAAACAAATCCTGCTCCACATTGGGAGAACTGACTAACACTCCAGGCCTATCTAGCAGGCTGTGTGACTAAACCATTTACCAAACCATAAGTGTATATTAAGCAGTCAGGAAAACAAATGAACAATTCTTACTTTGGTTGAAGGAGTTAATTTGGTGAATCCGTCTGGCTAGCAGCTCACATAGCAGAGTTCTCTGATTTTATTTGTTGAACAACATGCAACATATACAATACAGAAACAGACTGTCAAAACATTACATAATTACATCGGGAGGAGAAAAAAAATACAAATAAAAACAATAGAACACAAATTCAGTGCAATTATTTCAAATATTTACATTTCTCCACAGTTTTTCCCAGTGTTTCTGTTCTATTCTGGAAACAGCACGTCAAAACATTACATATTTACATCGGGAGGAGAAAAAAAATACAAATAAAACAATAGAACACAAATTCAGTGCAATTATTTCAAATATTTCCATTTTTTTTACAGTATCTGCTATTCCCTCCTCCTCCCCCTCACTTTTGAGGGCTTCTGTTCCACCTTCCTCCTTTGCATCCATAGTATCCCCCCAAGACAATGCATCATAGGTATTTGAGGTGGGAATCCCTGATGACTGTAACTCCCCAGTGTGACCTCTGCCTTTGGCCTTTTTCTTGGCTTTAGTTACATTCTCCCATCCCTCCCCTTTTGGCCCCTGTTCACCTCCTGCCGCTGCTGGCCCCTGCTCCCCTTCTGCCGCTGCTGGACCCTGCTCCCCCCGCCTGCCGCTGCTGGCCCCTGCTCCCCGCCTGCCACTGCTGGCCCCTGCTCCCCGCCCGCCACTACTGGCCCCTGCTCCCCGCCCGCTGCTACTGGCCCCTGCTCCCCACCCACTGCTACTGGCCCCTGCTCCCCTCCTGCCTCTCTTCTTGCTGGCTCCTGCTTCTCCTCCTCCTGCTCAAAGGATAACTCCATGGCACCAAACTCATTTATCTGGGTCTCCTCTACTAGAGCTGACTCAGTGTCCTGGGGAGCATTATTATGCACCACCTCAGGACACTCCCTAAAAGAGTGACCCTGTCCCCCACACAAATTACACAGCACAGTATTAGGACATACAGATCGGTTATGCCCAAGAACTTCACACTGGCTGCACCTGATCTTATCACAGCTCGCACTCAAATGCCTGTTGGACCCACATTTGAAGCAAAGCCTGGGCTGGCCACTGTAAAAACAGACCCCTCTGTCCCCCCCAATGAAGAGGGAATTTGGGAGGTGGTGAGACACACCATGTCTTTTCCACAGCTTTACCTTACACCTCCAACCGCCAGTCCTCACCCACGCTCCTTCCCAGATCTCCTCCTCTATTTTCTCCAGATCAGACACCATAGTACATTGTCTCTTCAATCAATAAAGAATGTATTGTTTGGCAACGGCCTTGTTGCGAAATATTACAGTCACCAGTTTGGTTGTAGGATGACTTACAGGGATGGCAACAAAGTCTTTCCACAGAAGTGTGAATTTCAAGTCCTCAAACCTGTGCCAGAAGCTTCTAGCAAATCAACCCTTTTGAAGCTTATGTCATATTCCCTGTTACCTGGGGTGTGTATGAAAGCAAAAATGTCTGAGGCCTGAAACCCCATAGATTCCTTCAAAAGGACTTTACCAATAAAGCATTTATCAGGAATATCCCCAATACCTTTGTATCGCAGTCTCACCACATTTATCCGCTTGGCAGTTGGGCTTGGAAACTGGGGGTAACTGCTGGACCCTGGACCGGCACCTCTCCATGCGGACCCTTCTTTTCTCTCTGGTCTCTCTCCAGCTTCTCCAGGGATGCTCCGCTGTGCTGCACCGGCCGTGGCTGCTGGTGGCCTCTGTGCTGCACCATCTGTGGCTGCTGGTGGCCTCTGTGCTGCACCGTCTATGGCTGCTGGTGGCCTCTGTGCTGAACCATCTGTGGCTGCTGGTGGACTCTGTGCTGCACTGTCTGTGGCTGCTGGTGACCTCTGTGCTGTACCATCTGTGGCTGCTGGTGGCCTCTGTGCTGCACCATCTGTGGCTAGTGGTTCCTCTGTAATGTTTTTTCCTGAGGCTGCACAGGTAACAGCTGCAGCTGTTCCACCCTCCCCCGCACTATGCACAGGTTGTGCTTTCTTGAGGCTAATTGGTAGCCCTTGTGCAGGTTCAGTGATTTCATGGCACCCCTCTGATGATGCAACTTCTGCAGTGTTTGCAACACTCTGGCTGCCCTCTGATAGTGCCAGCTCTGCAGTGTTTTCTGCACTCTGGCTGCTCTGTGATATGACCACTTCTGCATTGTTTGTATCACCCAGATTGCTTTCTGACAGTGAGGTCTCACTAATCACATAGTCTGTGCCTGGGACACCATGCTCAGGGGTGTGAACTGCTGTTCCTTGCATCTTTGCACTGCTGGTCTCAGGGGGCTGTGTTTGCGAGACCCACCCTTTGCTGCTCCAGCTTCACACTGGGGTGTAGTATTGGATCTTCCGGACAATAAAGGGGTTAACTGCTACATCATCTTTCCTCCCCTCACTCAGGTATAGCTTTTGGCTTCCCTCCAAACTGCTACTCCGCCCCTGTGTTTGGGAATTGGAACTCTCATGGGGCCTCATCTGAGGACAAACTACTCATAGTCTCTTCTATTTTTGCAGCTCTGCTTTCTGCTTTCTTTTTCCTTAGTTTCTTCATTTTGCTTAACTCTGTTTTCACTTTCATCTCTGCCTTTTCAGACAAACATTTCTTTGCTTTTGCAGAACTTCTCAGCTGCCTTAATGCTCTCACTCCATCAGAGTCTGCCTCCTTGAAGGGTCTAAGACCCCCTTCTCCCCCACACACCTCTCACTGCACCTCCATACTTGTGACCA
This sequence comes from Ascaphus truei, assembly GCF_040206685.1. NCBI lineage: Eukaryota > Metazoa > Chordata > Amphibia > Anura > Ascaphidae > Ascaphus > Ascaphus truei. Next base: position 347,502,721 of record NC_134486.1, read on the forward strand.
CTCTCAGCCTGGATAGCAGAGTTCTCTGGTCTAAGGCAGCCAGCTACTGCCAGTAACAACATCCTTTTATACCTTGCTGGTTATCAGGTGTCAGCTTACCTCCTGATTACCTAGCTTCCTCCTTAGTTAACCTTCTGAGTGCTGGATGAAGCACTCCGACATATGTTTCCCAGGCATAACTGATAGGGATTTTGTATTTATATATGTTTTTTGTCTTATATGTCATCAGAGTATTTTTAATTCATAGATTACCTTCAACCTTACTTTTTTGGTTATATCAAAATGTTAACGTTTAAAGTTTTGGATATATATAGACGAGCGCTTACGTTTAGTTTATATATATATAAAACGGAAATAGCCGTGTTTTTCCAGTTGCGATAGTGCAGAATAAATGAGTTCTTCAGTATTAGGTGATAGCTTTTTTGATTTGGAGTAACAATGTATGTCATAGGACAAGCTTTCGAGAGTTTTCCTCTCTTCTTCAGGTCATAAATACTCGGTATATACACACACACACACACACACACACACACACACACACACACACACACACACACACACACACACACACACACACACACACACACACACACACACACACACACACACACACACACACACACACACACACTTAGAAGATTGGCAAGTAATTCTACTTTTAATTTTCAAGGATTCCCCTTTCTGAGAATAGAAGAATGTATCTCCTAGTATTAAGTTAATACAAATGCTACAATTAGCACACTTAAAAGTACCTGCACTTGGATGGTATTCTACAAGGGCATAATATAAGATGTAGCACAACTTACTGTCACTGGAGCCATGGTTGAAAAGCTTAAAACTGTGGCTCGAGATAGTGCTTTTGTGACATTGCTGCGGGGAGGGAGTCCATGCTTCTGGATAAGACACCCCACAGCAATAATCCTCCAGCTTTGGGGCAGTCATGGGCTTTAACCAAGCAAAAACCAATAAAAACATCTTTCAAATGTCTGGTTTTCGTATAGGGTATAATGGGTTTGTCTTTACATACTGTTCCTTTTCAAAATTGGATCTCTCTGAAGAATCGTCCACTGGTTTATAATTGATTTCCAAAACATTTGTCTATGTATCTAGTAATGTTACACAAATATCAATCTTTCCCCCAACAAAATCCCCCTTGTACTAGGAAGGAGACCAGTTCTTTTTAGCTGCGTTGCTTTACTTATCACGGTATTCATTTCTTTGTGATGAGGATTTCCCCTCTCTCCAAATTGTCCCTTTTACAATTCTAAAGTTTTTGGAAGATCTTCAGGATAACTTAATTCTCATCACTCTACACATTTTAGAATATGGGAATCCATGTTTCAAATATTAAAGGGGAAATCTAGATGCTATTAAGTACATATGTCTATCTGTGTATTTCCTATATACGTTACACAATTTAAAAAAATCCTCTTTGTAATTTTTACATTCAAATAATTTATGGTGGTCCTGCTCCAATTACTGTAGTAGTAATGTGTACGGTAGGTTCACTCTGGTTAAGTTTGTCTACACATTCAACCATCTCTGGATCAAAGCCTTGCCAAATGAAAAAAAAAAAAAACTTCATCCAAGAAACACCTCCAGCATTTCACAAACGTAAAGATTTCCGTGGAGAAAATGCGGCTCTCCTCATACCCTGTCATAAACATTTTAGAGTAAGAGGGGGCAACATTATTCCCCATGGCAGTCCCCTGAATCTGCAAAAAAAATATTCCCTCTCAAAATGGAAAACATTTTTATGAAGGCTAATGTTTAAAAGTATCACCTGTATGGTGTGATTGCAAATACAATGTTTTTTTCCAAAGGAAAGGTCATATCAACTGCACTTGACATACCTACAGTACAATAGTGAAATAGTTTAGGGATACCTTGGAAAATGGTGATCTAATCCAATTCTTTAAAAGTGCTGTATATGATTAAATTAGAACGAGAATGGGTATGGTAAAGTAACAACTAAGGTCATTCATAATCTTTAATATTTATGATCATATTAATATTTAAATATTAATATTTGTCTTGCGTAAGCATGAATATCCATAACATTTTACAGGCACAGTTCCTTGCAATATAGAGTAGACATGCACATCATTTTTATCCCAGAACATAGAGAATTAAAAGGGATTGTTGTCCTTTATACAGTAAGTTGAAATGATTTTTGCCTTTTCTATGTTTAATCTTTAATCTACTATCTTGAATTTAAGTCCTCGTTTATTTCTTGTTAGAAGTGTCTTTGTACTGTTTATAATACTATACATGTACTTTTACTAATTCTAACCAATGGCAATTTTAAATAAAGAATGTTATTCTTTTGTACCCTCTTGAAAATGTAATACATGTTATACAGTAAAGCATCAAGTATTACTCAATTTAAAGTAAACAAGTAAATCTGAAATACGAACATGTTGCAATTTTAGTGTTTTGTGAGTTTTATAATAATGTATTTTTTTACCGTAAATATTTTCGATTCCTGTGTTGAGCATTGCTGGCCCCTCTGGCCGTGAAAGGGTTACAATAAACAACGTACGCCTCAATAGGCTTTAAAGACATCTTCACAGTGCTGGACAAAAACACCTTAGCCCTATTCATTTTAATGGTGCTGATAACTTCTCCAGCTTATTCAAAATGGATTTACAGCATAGAGAATAAGAGCTTTACATTATTGAATTATATTAAAAGTATTAAATAGAGTATGCCAGCTATTTCCCTTAACTTTGATATTTAGTATGTTATCAGACTGTATAGCATTTAGCATTTTGTTTATATGATCCCACATCATGGTATATTGTAGTACATTAGGGTATAAACTAGCTCTGTGGATAGGTATTTTAAGGTACTGTAGTAAAATAGCAATGCAAATAGTATACTCCTTTTTGTGGCATTGGGAAATTTGTCTTTTTTGCACATACACTACCGACACACTTTATTGAAGTGTGGTCGGTACCGCAAGCCGGGAAATCTCCCGGCTTGCTAGTGGCCGCCCCTCGGCGTGCCGCGCGTCATAGACGCGCGGTCACGCGTCATCGACGCGCGGTCACGCGTCATCGGGAGCGTGCGCCCCCTGCACGCGTGTCCAGGGGCTCCCCGAGGGAGCCCTGGTGTCCCGCGATCGCAGGACAGCGGCAGGGGGTTCCGGGGGACCCGGCGGACCCGGCAGCGGTAGGGAGAGCGCCCCGATCGGAGGGCGCTCTTCTGCTGCTTCGGCGCGCGCCCGTTGGGCGCGCGCCAGGCTACTGCTGCGGCACAGAACGGGCAAATGCTCGAATAAACTGTGCCGCAGCAGTAACACTTCAGCTCTTAGAAATTACTTTTACAATAATGTGTTGCTATCATAGTTTAATAAATAAAACATTTTAATAGGTGTATGATGTGTAGACTGTCACCTGTAACTGTATTAAGATAGATAACATGCCTCCATTTGATTATTTTGTGCTAATTATTACTTTGGTTGGTCGAATAACCAAGGGCCATCTAAAAACTGATGATTTTACACTAACCCCACTTGTCATTTCTATATGCATGTTTTGATTTTAGTTCCATCTTTTTGACAGCGGTATCCTGTGGAAATCCTGGAACTCCTGCCAATGGCATGATAATTTACAGTGATGGGATACATTTCTCCAGCTCTGTCATCTATGCCTGTTGGGAAGGTTACAAAACATCAGGGTTAACTACTCGACTTTGTACTGCCAATGGGACCTGGACTGGCAATGCTCCAGATTGCACAGGTTAATAACCAATGCTCTGTCACAATAGATTAGAAGAGTCTGATGGTATTCAATTTAAATGACTATTGATTTCCTTTTATTTATTTTTTCCTGGCTTTGCTTTAATTTTTGCTTTTATTTTTCAACTCATTCTCTCTCTCTCTGGCCCCTATTCATTATGGTAAGAAGAAGTCATAAACCTGTACTTAACAAAGATCTCCATTCTATTCAAGTGAAAGGAATTTCTTACTTGATCATTGATAATCATTGATAATCATGTGGTATTATATTGAAAATGGGATCTGTCTTTCTCACTTTTTTCTTTTTGTTATTCAAAGAAAAATGTTTTAGACATAGCATAATTTTTGGCATGTGTTCCCTTTGCCAACAGTTTGCTCTAACGTTTCAAAAAAGTTTGAAAAATGTGAGAATATTTAATCACAATTTTTACACTTAAAAGTTTGGTCAAAATTCACGAGGTCAAAGAGAAATGTGAATGTTTTGATTGAACTTTGAAGATTGTTAAATGAAAAGTACCCTGCAATATGGGTAGAGGGAGAGGACTCCAATTGTACAAGAGTGCCACAAGTTCAGTATTTCCTAAAAAAAAATCCCTTTATTTCCCTCTTAATCTGTCTATAAAAATATAAAACCAACCCATAACATAAAACATCTTTATCATATTTATTTTCATTTTGTCAATAGTTATTACTTGTGGAGATCCAGGTCCAATTGCAAATGGTATTCAGTTACAAAAGGATTTTACATTCAACAAAACAGTGAGCTATCACTGCAACCCAGGTTATATGAAAGATCCTCCTGTATCAGCTCAAATGATTTGTACCAAAGAAGGAGTTTGGAACCAGACTAAGCCCATATGCAAAGGTTTGTAAAAGTCAATATTAATATGTATAATCTTGAAAAACCTCAGTAAATTATTGCAATACACGATGGTGTGGACATGTTCATTTTGGGTAATATGGAAAGGCACCATTTTTTTAAATCATTTGTAACCAATTAAATACAAATTGGTAGACTTTATGTACTGTATGGCAATCTATAACACCATTATCCTGAAAATTATATTTAATATAAGAGACGTAACCATAGAATTCACATGTACTGCCGGTACAGAGATAAAAAAAGGTAAACAACTGGAAAAAACTTCCTTATTGGTCTTACTGTATATATAAGAAGTTTTTCCCATACTTACAGTAGTATATCTATCACATATTGTCCTTATAGCATAAAATATGATTTTGTTTTATTTGTATGGCTGATATAACCTCAATTTTGAGCATATTGCATGTACTGTACTCAGAGGAAGTAGTTATTTTTGCACCCAGGGTAAGTACCCCCAACTGCAACCCACCATTTTTCCTAAAGCAAGCAGAATTGTTGAGTGAGGATGGGAGTTCAATTCTCCCATCAGTAGGCTTGTGAGTCCCCCCCCCCACACACACACACACAATCCCCCAATACTCTCACACACAATCTCCCCTCTCTCTCTCTCACCCTCCTTCGCCCACATTCTTTTCCCCCTCCACATTCTCTCTCCCCCTAATCCCCCCTATTCTCTCTTCACCCACAATTCTCTATCTCCCCTCCCCTACCATACTCTCTCTAATTCCTCCCTCCGCACATGTTCATGACTGTGAAGCAGGAGAGGTCCACTCTGGTGGCAGGCACTAGAAGATGTAAGTGATTTCTGGGTCGAACACTGGGTCTCACCCCGTCCTTTTCTGCAGCTGCATCCTCTGCTGACCTTCTCATCTGCTGTCAACACTAACATTGTGTTCCCTTCTCCAACAACTTCATGCTCCCTCCTTCGCTCTCCTACCCACATATTGCCCAGTAAATTGCTGCATCTGGGGAAGCTACCCAGCTCGCATGCCCTAGCCTCAGCATGTACTAAACACATATTTACTATAAACAGCTCTCCCCATCTTTTTTCTGTTAAATATTGATGATTTGTTTTTATATCTAGCGTTTTTTCTTTAATACTGGTTAGCACTTTGTCCAGTGGCATGTATTTCACACCTCATGAGGCCCCTCTCTTCCCATGTATTTCTCTCCTTTCCGTCTCACCCCCTCTCACTCTCTCGCCTCGCATGTATTTCTCTGCCCTGCGTCTTACTCTTACTCCCTCTTTTCCTCACTCACCCTCTCTCTCCTCTCCCTCCGTCAAGTCAATTACCCCACGTTCACTCATTACCTCCCCCCTCACACAATTCCCCCCACAAGATATATACCAAAAAACTTCCCACCCCAATACAAAAAACTTCCCACCCCCAAATACATACAATAAATCCCCACCCCCCAAATATATATAACCTTCCCCAACCTCCAAATGCTTACAAACAACCCACCTACCCAATACATATTTTAAAAAAATACATATTAACCCCCCATACACACATACACACATACACACATGTGTGTGCGTGTGTGTGCGTGTGTGTGCGTGTGTGTGCGTGTGTGTGTGTGTGTGTGTGTGTATGTATATATATATATATAAATCCACTTCGCCCGGGGCGAGCAAATGTATAGGTTTGTCGAACACTGTATATATATATATATATATATATATATATATATATATATATATATATATATATATATAGTCAAATATCTATATGATATCAAATTGAAAAAAAAGAGAGGTGGTCATATGCATGGGGTCACTCTGTCACATTATCACAGGGAAAAGTTGATCCCCAGAGGTTTTCGCATCAAGAACCAACCCACTATTGGTCGGACCGATACTGATACTGAGTTTTGTAGAAAGTGGGTAGGAATCCTCAATAAGTGCTCCTATGATCTAATGATCCTGGTTATTGAGCAGTCTAGTAAAGAGATTACACGCATCAAAAAAAGAGATACAGGTGATCACCGATAGGCACGGCGATACACTTGCCTCAGATACCTCCACAGACTGGACCAACAAAATACAGACTACTATTGATCTTCACCGTGATAGCCTTACCAAATACAAATGGGAAAAACTCAAGCAGGTGACCAGTGACTACCAGTACAAATGAGTGTATAGATGGCTCATCGGCCTGGTACAGGGAGAGGTGGAAAGAGGAGAACTTATTCACGTTCCAAAAGAACACCCGGGACTGGCGCCGGTTTTATCACGAGCGATACAGACATCTGGGACGCTCCAGAGGGATCACATCTGGAGCCTTTTTTAGCCCCTGGCGCAGGGAGATCACACAAACCACCCATCCCAGACTCCGACGTGGGCGAGCGGTCAGGCGAGGCGGCAGGAAGCTCAAAGTACTTGGAAAGAGAAACCAAGAGGGGGAGAGTACGTCCAAGGAAGAGGTGATTTTTAACTTATCTTCTCATGTACTCACCACTGCAGAGACCAGTGTACTCCATAAGGGGCTGTCATATGTCCCGACTACCTCTCAAGACCCCTTTTCATGGGAAGTCGACATGTACAAATTGGATCGACAACTGCGACTTAAAGATTTTTTTCAATCTAGTACCAATCAGATGACCAATGTTGGCAATAAGTTCAAAGCCAAGAGTACCTTCGATCCGATGGTAGCTAACCACAGTATCACCACCTTTATGGGACTCTTGGGTAATGATACAAGGAAACAAGTCAAGAATCACAAAAAGAGCTTTTCGAACTTCTCATTAGAAGAAAAAGAAGCTATTAAATCCTTGCAGGCCAATGATGACATCATTATCAAACCAGCCGATAAGGGGGGCGGCATCGTCGTTATGAATTACATCGACTATAGGGCTGAGATTGAGAGACAACTCATGGATACCAATTATTACAAAAAACTACAAAAGGATCCCACATCATCTTATAAGGAAGAAATAGATTCCATCATCTGGCTTGGAGTGAATAATTCCTGGATCTCCGAGGAAATTGGCCCCTTTTTATCCCAGGATTACCCTTTGGTACCGGTGATTTATGTGCTACCCAAAGTGCATAAGTCTATTGTGAATACGCCAGGCAGACCAATCATTGCAGCAATGGGCCCAGCCAGCCAGCACTGCACATTACCCTCGACCTCTGGCCAGGCCCGTCTGCCGGTCGGAGCCAGGCCCTGACTCTCAGCTGCCTATAAGCCTCTTCCTTTCTCTGCCCCATGCAGCCAAGCATCCACTGCCGGAGCGCGACGGGGCTCTCTGACGTCAGTCCACGGGAAGTAAGCCGGCAGTGGAAGCTCGGTGCAGAGAAAGGAAGAGCCTTATAGGCAGCTGAGAGTCGGGGCCCAGCCGCGACCGGCAGCAGGGCCTGGCCAGAGGTCGAGGGAGATGTGCAGCGCCGGCCAGCTGGCCGGGCCCCCCCCACAGCCAGCGGGCCCAGGACACCAACCCCGGCAGACCCCCCCCCCCCTGTTGGCAGTCCTGCTTCCAAGCAATTGGAAATCTCCTAACATACACAGCTGAACATACACAAAAAATATTCTGTTTATATAGTTGTACTTACAAAACCCCAAAACATGTAGTATATCTCCTATGTACAGTATGTATAGTTGGATGGTATGCGTCTGTACACATTTTTTTTTCATACAAGTGTCTGCCATGTTTAAACAAAATAAAAACTGGATTTACTTTCAAAGTTAGTACAAGTGTTTTTACATATATTTTATTTGTGACAAAATAATAAAGCTATTGTGTATAGTGCTATGTCTGATAAAGTTGTAATCTACATACAGTTTGCTATTGTACTTGATCAATAGCACTATATCTCTACATTTGCATTGGGGGGACATATCTCTTACTATGGGTGAACCATTCTTTATAGAGTAATCACACTTTAAATAAAATGGACTATATACTATATAAATCACAAACAGGTTAATAAGCCTGGTTTATTTTTATTTTTTTCAAATGAAAAAAAAAACAATTCTGCCTATTGTTCAGCAAGGAAAAAAATTCAAGATGGACGAAAGTTAGGTTTGCTTTTATCTTTTTGTGAATAGATAAATTGTGTATTTTTCCAACATATTTTATTATTATTATTATTACTATTACTATTATTATTATTATTATTATTATTATTATTATTATTATTATTATTAATTATATATTGCATGGATGAAAAAAAGAATAAAAGACTGAGTTAGTCTTGCTGAAATGTGAACCTATTTGTACTGGTGTCTTAGACAACAGTACCAAATGTATGACTTGAAAGACTCAAAGACTTTCAACATAATGAATTGTTAATGTGGCACTTTAAACTGTGCATATCCGAAAATATAATTCCAGAATGGTCCATGTTTTAGGTTACATGCCCACTGGACAGAAAAAGTATTGCACAGCAGAGGCTGATGCCAAATATAGACTATGGTGACATAGTATATGATACAGCACCCCCTACTCACCTTAACAAAATAGGCACCCTCTACATCTCAATATGCTGCAACAATGTATTTACAACACACATCACTGTGAAATGTTCCAAGAACTAGATTGGTTATCTTTTGAATCCATGCACAGTGCATTTGTCCTGTCTTGCCTTCAAATACTTTCCGGGCAGTCGGATATCATGTAGATCAAACTCCAAAAGATTGTTCACGGTCCCTAGGATCAACAAAGAATCAGGTTGCTCCTTCTTCTGTTACCATGCACCATACAACTGGAACAACTTGCCAGAGACTCTCAAAACTGCCTCCAGTTTAACTTCTTTCAAGACTTCAGCTGTCTCACATTTTAATTTTGTCTGTAACTGTTAATTGTCTGTTAAATACGTCCATAACATATATTGTCCCCAACTGTCCATGAAATGTCTGTAAACATAACATGTAACGATGTATTGTCATTTTAAAGTGAAAAGATAGTGCGCACTAATTAAACAATATCACACACGTGAAGTGATAATACAGTGATATTAAAAAAATATATATTACGTGACCTAAAAATATAGGTTGGATGGAGCGTCTGCAGCTGTGGTACCGGGGATGGCTCAAAACACCCCCTAGAATATCAGACAAAAAAGAAAGAAACAAAACGCTCATAGTGCATTAAAAATTATATTATAACATTAAGTCAAAGGGTAATTATTGTGCGTACATCAATGTATAGTAAAATAGGCATGTGAGGGGTAAGTTACCCATACACCAACTCAGTTGACCGGATCAGATGTCATCAGCAGGATGGTGAGCTGTTTCGTGACACCAGGTTCCAAACTGGTCGGATGGGAGGGTCTCCTTGGATCAGCAGTATATACAGTAGTTTGAATATTGTCCAGCGTCCGCAGCTCACAAAGGAGAAGACCGGATCTGCCTCACTGTTACACACAATGCTTTCTCTGTACTCCGTCGCGGCACTTCCGGGTTATGACGTCATCACTCTGATGCAGCGCTGCTCGCGTGATAGTCTCTCTCCGGTGGCACAGAACAACCGCATAAACGGGGTATATCAAGTCTTAGAACGCTCCAAGGAAGGACGAGACTCCAAGGAAGGAGAGACTATCACGCGAGCAGCGCTGCATCAGAGTGATGATGTCATAACCCGGAAGTGCCGCGACAGAGTACAGAGAAAGCATCGTGTGTAACAGTGAGGCAGATCCGGTCTTCTCCTTTGTGAGCTGTGGACGCTGGACAATATTCAAACCACTGTATATACTGCTGATCCAAGGAGACCCTCCCATCCGACCAGTTTGGAACCTGGTGTCACGAAACCGCTCACCATCCTGCTGATGACATCTGATCCGGTCAACTGAGTTGGTGTATGGGTAACTTACCCCTCACATGCCTATTTTACTATACATTGATGTACGCACAATAATTACCCTTTGATTTAATGTTATAATATAATTTTTAATGCACTATGAGCGTTGTGCGCTGTGTTTCTTTCTTTTTTTTCTTCTTTATTGTCATTATAAGCCTGTTCCCAGAACATAACTGAAAACAAGAGGTAACACGCAATGTATTATTTCCTGGTAAAACATTTTTATAAATAAATACAAATAAAGTACCCTCACATTTAAATATTATATTTTAAAATGTGTTTGTCTATCCTTAAAAAGCTATTAATTGTGGTCAACCCCCTGAAGTACTCTATGGAAAACTGGAAGGATCAGACTACAGTTGGGGATCCAGTGTCAGCTATGCATGTGTAGAAGGGTACCAACTCTCCAGTCCCACTGTACTTTCATGTGAAGGAAGGGGAATATGGCGGGGAGAAATTCCACATTGTTTACGTAAGTTAAGCTAATCAGTTTAGAATAAAATATTCAACGTATTATAATGTTACACTGAAATCAAAATACTAATGCAGATTACAAGACATTATTTGTATTGTTATTTTCTTCTATGCATGGGATCGGTGTATGCATGATTTACAGATTTAATATGTAATATATTTAATTTCATAGCAGAATATCCTTTGCAGTAGATTTGATCATATATAGCCAGATGTAGCAGATGTTATTACCCCCCAATAACGATGGTTAATGCAAAATATTAGCACAATAAATATAGCATGCGTTTAAAAGACAATGTACGTACAGTATTACCATTGTTTTCAGTGGAGCTACGGTATTTCTTGCAATAAAATAGCATTAAATATCACATAACGTTGATGGGTGCAATAACATCTGCTACCTCTGTCCATTAAAATGATAATCACTGACACGAGAACTAATAGAGTTAGCGTCAGTGAATTCAATGTAGTATTATTCTACTTGTTGAAGCATTAGAAAAATATTACAGTGTTTGAAGCTAAAACATTAAATAGCAATACAGCTTCAGGCAATTACTTTTGTGACTGTGGTTCACTGCTGTCCAGCAGTCATAATAAACCCATCAATGGAGATGATGAGGGCTATTTATCTAAGTCTCCCATCTGCAAAACTACTGTAGGGCAAATAAACTGTACCAGATGTATTAAGGAAAAACAATCCCATTGAAACCAATGAGATTTTCCTGATTGATAAATCAAGTGCAGTGTTTAAAATATTTAGTTTAGAATTTCAAAGAAAATATTTGACTAAAAACAACAAGCTACATCAAAAATCCTTTAATCTTTGATATAGTATATCATAAAAAGTTAGATATTTGAAGTTTTCATGTAATATACTTGCAATGCTTCAATTACAGTTTCCTTCTCTTCCTATATTTAATATACAGTAGAAAGCCATTGTCTCTGTATACTGTAGTTTTTTTTTTAAAGATGTCATAGAGAAAACATATACAGATGTGGCAGACAATATTACCTCCATTAACGTGAGTTAACACACAAAATGCATTAAAGAACACATGCATTATCTCCTTAACCATTGTTTTCAATAGCACTACTGTTTAGTAATGCATTAAACAGTGTATTAACATCAACTACAACTGTAACATACAGCATATTTTGCTGGGGTCTCATTAAAATGGTATTCTGCCTCCATCATCCCCTTTTCACTCCTTAATAAGCTTAGACATTCACAGTATGTGCTTGTGTTACACATTTGTTGGCAAGCATAAGGGGTCAAGAACTACCTTTTGGCACGCTGCATACGCTTTGACATACTACATATCGCTAATTTGCTCATTTAAGTAACAAAAATATGATTGCATTAGTGTTTGAATCCAAGAAAATGAATGGAACAGATTATTAGTATGTGTTTGTAACAGTACATTTATTAGAATTTAAAAAAAAAAATATTTCATACCAGCAATGTTACAAGAAGTATACAATATATAAATTGTAATCATATATACAGTACACCCATTTTTTAATCTTAATTTAGTGATCTCAATATACTGCACCGACACACTTTATTCGAGCAAATACCCAGTATGTACCTGGCAGATACCTGGAATGCGCCGCTCCTCACCTCTGACAAGCCCCGTTGCGTTTGCCTTCCCAGCCTGGGTTCATGCCTGGCTGACGGGCGGCTGATCTGTTAAATGATAATGATTAGGATTTAATAGGCTGCAATGCTTCGCGTGTCTACCAGATGGCATAAATTCATGAATTGTAATGCAGTATATATATATATACTGTGCAGTATTGCAGCCAGCGGGAATAAAATGCTTCAATCCCTGCCTGGAAAATAACCCAATGCACTCGGGCAGAAAACAGTCACAAACCTCAATACACCCGGGTATACCCGAATTCGTGGGACTAGCCGAGCTCGAATAAAGTGTGTCGCCAGTGTACTCTGCAGTAAATATTGCAAATATTGACTATGTATTTAGGATATATTGTAATTTCCTAACCATGTTTGTGTGAAAAGTTTTGATTATCATCACATTTCTGTGTTTTATTTCCATCAGCTGTATTTTGTGGGGATCCTGGAACTCCGTCTGAGGGTCATCTTAATGGAAAAATCCTTACATATAAATCAGAAGTGTCATATCAGTGTAGACCCCCTTTTGTATTGGTTGGTTCTTCAAGAAGAATTTGTCAATCAGATGGTACCTGGAATGGAATTCAGCCAACCTGTATTGGTATGTGCCATTTCTTTCTTTTTTTTAAAAAAGTTCCTGAACATTTGTGAGCACATTTCTACTACCAATTTATTGTCAGAAATGATCTAAAAGCTAATTTGGGAATTTAGGACTTCGAATATTTATTTGTTTTTCAGAATAATGTTTTAAGTATTAATCAATGGAATGTATTTCTCTTTCTGACACTGTTTGTATGTCTTTCAAAGTTGTAAAGTCTGACCCAGTTTAAGGAATTGCAGGAAAAGTGCCAATCAAGTGTAGGTTAACTGCTTTTAAAATCTGATTAAAAATGTCAAAACAAAGGTTTAACATAATGTGTTGCATGTAAGAGATAATCATCTGAAATTGTGGACAATATAATTAGAATGCAACATTACTGGTTGTCAGCTCACCAGTGGCAACTGAGATATTAAGACTTGTGACATTGCTGCCCTAAATCTACACTGAAAGGATTTTGGAGTGCCACAACACAGAAGCACTTGTTCTGTGAAGTACAGCTCCAGGACTGTGACAGTAAAAGTTGCACCCCACAATGCAGTGCATTCCAGTCCAAGGATTTGGGGTAAAACTTTCACAACCTTAGTTGTGAGAAAAAGCTCTTCAGTAGGCTGTGGGATTGCATAAGAATATGAAAAGAGAAAAAAACTAAATGTTTGTTGTTGAAGAAAGTAAAATGGGAAATTAAATTGCATTACATTTTGTTGCATTTTTATTTAAGCCCTTCAGTACCATATGGGACAGCAGGACATGTGAACCTTATTTACGAAGTGGTATTACTGCATAAGACAGATTCCGTCACCTAGAGACACCTTATACTGTAGCCCAGTCAAGCAAGAGAGACACTGCACAGAGGAAGGCAGAGATAGAAAGGGAGATTACCAAAATAATTTCCATCTCTTTTTTTTGTCTGTGAAATCTACAATTTTGTATTTCTGGCGTAGTCAAAATACATATTGGGTAAAATAGAACAAATGTGTATGAATATTAGATGTTTTTCAAGCAATATTTCTGCACAAATAATTGCTAATTAACATGGCAAAAAAAATGTTATCGCATGGTGTTTTCAGGCATTTTTAGGCGTTTTCATGCGTTTTGGCATGTCAGAACTTGCAGTTTAATGAATAAGTCCCCAATTACAGTAGTTTCACTACTCCACTGAGCACTAATAAATCAAAACTGTATGTAGCCATGGCTGGTTTCTTGCTACCATTCTGCCCTCACTGGCATGCAAGTTCTGGTAAGAGCAGGCAGTGCCACTACTAATCAGGGGTTTTCCCCACACAATACACTTCCTTGAGTGACAGGGGAGGATGTGGGATTAGGTCTGAGTGTTGCCCAATCATGGGTTCAGACCTGGCACCTTCCCCCTACTGTACTTAAGGGAGTTGCAATATCGAAATTCTTTGGTGGTTTCTACCATGAGAGAGACAAGGTATCACACCGGACTGCTCTGCACTGGCTGGTCCTGGGCCTCTTCCCTTAGGGGGAGAGTGAGTGATTACCTATTCCCTTTGTCCTGCTAGAGGGCTGGGGAAGAGCTAGGACTGCTGCGGGGGCCCTTGACCCGTAGTGCAGGTCCAGAAACCATCTTGATCCAGAGACCAGAACAGAGACTGTGTTAGGCAGAGGACTGCCGTGTTGCTGTGGAGTGTACAGGAATAAATCTGTTCCAGTTGAATATACCTCAGGCGTGGTGTGTGATCTTACTGGGGGAAAGGTAACCATTTCTACCATAGGAGATCGCCTCCATACATCTGGAGCTTATGGCAGATAAAGGTGCTGTGTACCATTGAGTAAATGTCGGGCTTATACCCCAGAAGCATGTCCTGCAGTCCCCACAACCATCGGTGGACAACTCAGCATTCTGTGAGCCAACAGGTAGCATGCACCATACACCTGGTAACAGGGAAATCTCCCAAGGAGTGGGGGAAACACGTTACATTTGGAGGCACTGCTGAGATCAGCGACAGGACAGGCTTTCAACGACACAAAGCTGGAAGTTTACAGATACGCTTCCAGAATGAATGCTAGAAAGAGAGGGAGGCTACAGTAGGTGTAGTGTCAAGTGAACTGCAGCCTACGCTGTTCACAGGGTGAGCTGTGTGTGATAAGGATGCTATTGCTGTTCGAAGTCACCCTGTGGCCTGATGCATAGGGCGTCTGGAGGGGATCTAGTTGCCAGAGGCCAGGATCACCTGAAGGAGACGAGGGTGTCAGGGCCAGGCGGGGTGGCATGTAAGGTACTGATGGATTGGTGACTTTGGAGGAGTGCCTGCTTCTCAAGTGCCTATACTTCTCTGCTTGAGAACCACAACAGTACCACTAGCCGTTGACACATAGTAAACCACAGAGTACTCATAATGGACTGTGACCGAGTGCAGCATATCAGAGGAAGCTTTGCTAGCCTGGGGTATACCTACGCTTGGTAGACAGTAAAACCATGTGCTGTAAATGCCTACATAGAACAGTATCCTGCCGTAATCGAGTGAGACACGTGGTCCTTTATGTTAGTGCACTTAAAATGGTGGTTCTCCTGCCCAAACGCACCACATGAAGTTAGCCGCTCAAGATGGTGTCTACCGCCAATCCATGAGACTGCGTGGGCAGCCTGCAAAAAAGGTTGTATGCTCAATTGTTGCAAAGCTGTGCAAGGGTCTGGCACGAAAGCTAGAACCACTCCCAAGAAATGTGACTGGCTCAGAGAGGAACCAGAGTCACGTCTTGTCTTAGGGTGCCCCTACTCTAAACTCCACCAGAGGGAGGGGGCACTGTGTCAGCCAATGCCAAACGATTGTCTCAGATAAGGGAGGAGCCAGATGTTGCTGACCGCACCCTCAGTTCTTCGGAGGCTGCAAGGAGAGAGAAGCTGCTTATACAGTTCTCTTGCTTTCACGCCGCTTTAAACAAGTTCTGATAATGGCCAGTTCTTGTGAATTTGCCCACTACCATCTACCAGGAGGCTTCCTGATAGTGAAGGTGGAAGGGAACCGATACTTCAAGTGCTTATGCCCTAAGTGTTACTTCCCTGGCGGAGATCTAACCTGGGATGCCAAGGGTCCACTCTGTGGGGCCTGCTATCTAAAGCTGATGCTGCTGGCGCCAACGTCCTTTTCTACGAAAGACGTGGATGACTCCAACACTTGGGCGGTCAACGAAACAGCAACTACCTCAGCAATGGAGGTTCAAGAGGGTCAGTGTGCCCTACAGAACGCTCCCAGGGGTCTGAGTGTCCTGATGACATCGATTCCAGTGATTATTCCAGACCAGGTCCCAGAGATGGAGCGAGAGACGGTCTGTGATCTGGAATCTACCTACTACGAGCAACCGGGTTAGGTGACTTCCCGGGGTGAGAAGGAGCAGCTGCCGGTTGTGGTGCAGGAGCTGGAAAGTTGCCTGCTGATAGCCGCGGACGATAGTGAGATGCTTCAGTACCTTTCCCCCGTGGATGTGTCACTACCTTCGTCCAGCCAAATCATTGGTCGTGAGTATGTACTGTATGTATGTCCGTGGTGCTTCAACAACCGACCAATCCCTACCAACACTGTGAAAGCAGAAGTTACCTGTGACACCGAGCGATGGCGGAGTCCATTCCAGATGACAGCGATGGTGCGGCCTGAATGGCGGAGGAGCGTCCCAGCGGTGGCGGTTCCTAGTGGCCTGGTCAGCGCACCAGCAACCCGTTCAGTGAGTCCCGTAGTTCCGGTGAGTCAGTAGAGCATTGAGAGCCCACCCCCTTACTTCTGACAGGAACCGATGGAGACTTATGGTGGGGAGGTACGTTCCAGTGCCAACTCCTATGTGGATGCTGATGATGACACACCCAAGGCAAGACTGGATGTCGATGTACTTCCGGTGCAGGACATCAACCTCTATCAGGATCCCACAAGGCCAGAGTCTGATGACTTCACCCAGAAGGCGACTGCCGGGGCAGATGAGGAATGGTGATTCCGGCTCTGGTGAGTACCACTGTAGCTACGGGTCGTGTGGGAAATTTTATGGACTCTATTTGGGCACACCTGGGTCACAGAAAATCTGTGGATCCAGTGAGTACATGATACTTTCCCCCGAAGAAATGGACAGATATCAGGACCATGTCATGGGCTGGAAACACCAGCCTGTTGTGGAACCTCATATTGGGAGCATAGCTCTGGTATCCAGTCAGGGTGAGTCTAAGACCAAGAACTCTCACCGAGACTTGAAAGACTTTACTGCCCCAGGCCCTATGACTAGTGTCACCCCAACTGTGCTTTCTAAGAGTGTTGAGAGGTGGGCCCAAAGTCGTCTGATATCAGAACTCTATTTTCAGGAATCGTGGGGTGGGAATATTGATTTTGAGTTTAGCTCAGTTGAGGACGATATATTGGAGGGGTTCTCTAGTGGGTCCTCTGATTCTGTGTCAGAGTTACCGACAGGGGTAGCATCGATAGCTAAGGTATTACCTCAATGTAGACCCTCGGTCTGTCATAATGTAGACCGCATTTCTTTTTTTATGGATAAGTGGAAGGTAGACAGATACATTTATATGGACCGAGTGGAGTATGTTTCAGAAAGGCACCCAAAGAGGGTATTTTCAGTTACTGTACCAGATAGTACTGGTGTGTTAGTCAGAAAACCAGACCCCAAGCATTACTATTAGTAGATCGGTTCTCCATATTGGGAGGAACCCGGGTCTATTTATCGTGGTGTAATGTGATTGTTATTTCATATTGTACTGTACTATGTTTTGCAGAAAAATTGTATGTGTCACCTATCATGGTAATTTATGCTTATCAACTGTGTATCATGTGATAATATACTGCAGATAAACTGCTGTTATATTGTTCTGTTACAGGTTACCTGGTGAGAGATGGTACACCAAATTTCAGCTCCAAGTGGGGACCATTGGATTCCACCAGAGGGAAAGTGTAGCCGTGGCTGGTTTCTGGCTACCATTCTGCCCTCACTGGCATGCAAGTCGTGGTAAGAGCAGGCAGTGCCAGTACTAATTATGGGTTTTCCCCAAACAAGACACTTCCTTGAGTGACATGGGAGGAGGGATAAGGTCTGAGTATTTCCCAATCATGGGTTCAGACCTGGTACCTTCCACCTACTGTACTTAAGGGAGTTGCAATACCCAAATTCTTTAGTGGTCTCTACCATGAGAGAAACAAGGTATTACACCGGACTGCTCTGCACTTGCAGGTCCTGGGCCTCTTCCCTTAGGGGGAGAGTGAGTGATTACCTATTCCCCTGGTCCTGCTAGAGGGCTGGGGAAGATCTAGGACTGCTGAGGGGGCACTTGACCTGTAGTGCAGGTCCAGAGACCATCTTGATCCAGAGACCAGAGCAGAGATTGTGTTAGGCAGAGGACTGCCATGTTGCTGTGAAGTGTATAGGAATAAATCTGTTCCAGTTGAATATACCTCCGGCCTGGTGTGTGATCTTACTGGGAGAAAGGTAACCGTTTCTACCATAGGAGATCGCCTCCATACATCTGGAGCTTATGGCAGATAGAGGCGCTTTGCACCATGGAGTAAATGTCGGGCTTATACCCCAGAAGCCTGTCCTGCAGTCCCCACAACCATTGGCAAACAACTCAGCATTCTGTGAGCCAACAGGTAGCATGCACCATACACCTGTTAACAGGGGAATCTCCCAAGGAGTGGGGGAAACAACGTTACATGTAGTTTCTGTCACTTGCAGTGATTAAGCAATATTGATATAATTTCATCATTTAAGCACAAATGTACCTGTATTTGATACTGTGAGTTTGTAATATCCAAACAATATGCAGGAATATTTTTCAATACTGTTTAATACAGAGTCACTGTGTCCTTTTGAAAACAGTCCAGTCTTTAAAGAGTGTCTCAAAGTCCAAAACTTGACGTGGATTGCTGTAGTTTTTCTTCACTGCTGCAGCTCTTCAATACACCTGAAATTGATACAAGGGTACACCATTGCGCAGGACTACTGATGTTGGATGTTAACCCCTTACTAACAACTTCCCCAGTGTGGACTGAATACACTTACAGGAGTGTTTCTTTCAGGATACAGTGGAGACAATCTGTGCTTTATTCCCTTTCTGTTCTTATACACCACGAATCTCCTGGGTGCTTCCTTTGTCTCTTGGGATTTCGTGATTCCCAGAATCCCCCGAACTCCACGATCCCCCAGACAAGGAATTGAACAATAGCAAACAAAGGGGGTCACAAATTTAATTATAAAAAACGGCTTCAACAAGCCTATAAAACGGCTGGTAGACCTGCACTAAAAACAATGGATGATTTACTCACATGTACTCACATATGTACATGCATAACATTTGAGTACATGTGAGTAAATCATCCATTGTTTTTAGTGCAGGTCTACCAGCCGTTTTATAGGCTTGTTGAAGCCGTTTTTTATAATTAAATTTGTGACCCCCTTTGTTTGCTATTGTTCAATTCCTTGTCTGGGGGCTCGTGGAGTTCGGGGGATTCTGGGAATCACGAAATCCCAAGAGACAAAGGAAGCACCCAGGAGATTCGTGGTGTATAAGAACAGAAAGGGAATAAAGCACAGATTGTCTCCACTGTATCCTGAAAGAAACACTCCTGTAAGTGTATTCAGTCCACACTGGGGAAGTTGTTAGTAAGGGATTAGCATCCAACATCAGTAGTACTGCGCAATGGTGTACCCTTGTATCAATTTCAGGTGTATTGAAGAGCTGCAGCAGTGAAGAAAAACTACAGCAATCCACTTCAAGTTTTGGACTTTGAGACACTCTTTAAAGACTGGACTGTTTTCAAAAGGACACAGTGACTCTTTAAGCGCCAGGTATCCTCCGTTTATGTTCTTGGTCCTGTATGCAAATTGAGATATTTGCTTTGTGGGAAACCTTTGGCAGCTTTTACCTCTTGTTAATCACAGTTGGTTTTGTTCACGTGTATGTCACACATTAATAGGTGTAGCACTTGAGTTAGGGTTTCACAACATACTGTTTAATACAGACTCCATGTGTAAGTCTTAGTTGTAGATATATGTATCTGAGATAAACTCTTCTGATTCCATCAGCAGCTCCATAGCAGTGATAAAAAGATTTAAATACAGAATTACTGCATTTAAAAAATAAACTTAATTTCTCAGTTTTCATCTGATTTAAAATGGAATCCTTTAAGTTCATTTCTACAATTTCATTCATTTTGTATTGCTAATAATAAGTTAGATGTAGGGTACTGTACTGCATGATTAAGCAGATTAGCTGAAAACATTGTAATTTATAATGTAGAGATGTTATTTTTTAACATACGGGAAATAATACAATTTACTTTTCTGTTTTAGTGACTACACTGATATTAATTGATCAATCTAAAAAATATATATTGATTATAGAAGGTATTTTGTCTCTTCATGGTCTGCAGCTGAGGTTTTTTTTTTTTTTACCTGTCATTTTGTTAATGCCAAAGGCTATGCAAAGCTGAAAGACCCGATTGATTTGCGTTACAATAATGCTAGAAAAGCATTATTTAGAAAAAATGCAAACTTCAAAGTCTTTTGGGGTGATTCACTAAGGTCCATTGTGGGATAATTCACCCAATCCGGCGGTAACTGCCATTGACTCATGATTGTTAGGCCACAATGGACCATTATTAATCACCCCTTTATGTGGATATATATTGGTCAGTATTGGTCTATTTATTGGTCAGCATAATATTCACTCAACTCAGACAATAGGTTTCATGTTTGATGTCTTCTGAATTTGACTATTAACACCACTGCCATATTCAGGTAATCATATTTGAAAGTAGAAATGAAGGATAGGCTCAATTATATATTTTTTGATCAAAATTCATAGAAGTTTAAAATTTGCTTATCAGAAAATTAGATATTCACTAAGTGCTGATAACCTCAAATAGATGAATAATTTCAAAATATGTCCCTCATTGTATCACCTATTCCAGATTTGCTGAGATCCTGGAGTAGAACTTTCCCAGTGATAAGTCAGATCTTTTCATTACAACCTGTTACATACTGTAGTTACATACTGTAGTTACATACTGTAGTTACATACTGTAGTTACATAATAGATGAGGTTGAAAAAAGACATCCGTCCATCAAGTTCAACCTATGCCAAATTTAGACAACAGAAACTCAATTCTATATCCCTACTTAGAGTATATTGATCCAGAGGAAGGCAAATAAAAAAACCCAGTGAAAATATCATCCATTGATATCTCATAAGGGGAAAAATAAATTCCTTCCTGATTCCAAATATTGGAAATCAGATTACTCCATGGATCAAAATCCTTCCCATGTTAACTTATTTGGTATATCCCTGTATACCTTTCCTTTCTAAAAAAGATGTCCATCTTTTTGTGAAGATGTCTATTTGGTCTGCCATCACAGTCTCCATGGGCAAAGAATTCCACATTTTAACTGCTGTTACTGTAAATAACCCTTTCCTTTGTTGCTGGTGAAATCTCCTTTCCTCCAACTTTAAGGGATGACCCATATTCTTTGTACTGCCCTTGGGATGAATAGTTCTTTATAAAGCTCCTTGTACTAACCCAAAATATATTTGTATATAGTTATCATAGCCCCTTTTAGACACCTCTTTTCCAATGTAAACAAATCTAATTTATCTAGCCTCTCCTATAAATCAGATTATCCATCCCCTTTATTAATATGGGGGCTCTTCTCTGCACTTTCTCTGGTTCAATAATGTATTTTCTAAGGACTGGTGCCAAAAATTGTATTGCATATTCCAGGTGTGGTCTTACTAATGCTTTGTAAAGGGGCATTATTTTGTTTACTTCCTTTCCATACATTGCCCGTTTAATGCAAGATAAGATCTTGTTTGCCTTTGCAGCTACTGCATGACTTTGGGCACTATTGTCTACAAGCACTCCTGAATACTTCTCCATCAAGAATTCCCCTTATTTATCTCCATTTACTGTACGTTGTAAATCGCCTTTTTCTTCTTGTTTCTCAAATCCATAACCTTACATTTATCTGTATTAATCTGCCATTTACCTGACAAAGTTCCCTGTCTATCCAAGTAATTCTGGAAAGAAATTACATCCTGCTCTGATTCTACTGCCTTACACAATTAAGGGCCTCATGCAGTAAGCCCCGATACAAAATTTTCGGCACGAATTGCGAAAATGTTTTTTTTGGGCGATTTGCCCTCGCAGTATTCAGTAAGGGCCGAATCCTTCCGATCCCTGCTGAAGCACTGCGAAAGCAAAGCTGCCGATGAGCTGTGGCGATACAGCCTGGCTCCCGATAAGGCTCCCGATAAGCCTTTGGTGCCGATAGATGTTTGCAGCTGAGAGAGACAAGCCGCTCTCTCAGCGCAAACTTCGGCACCAAAAAAAGTATTTAAAAACAACTTTTATTCATAGTGTACATGTGCAGGGGGTCTTCGGAGCTGAACCGCGTTGGTTTGAGGTCCGGGGACCCCCTGCCCCCCGAGATACAGGCCCCTTTATGAGGAGCCGGTATCCCTCGGCGTTTAAAAGGTCCCGATCACGTGACCGCGACCTGTAAACAAACCAGAGGGATACCGGCACCCCATAAAGGGGCCTGTATCTCGGGGGGCAGGGGGTCCCCGGACCTCAAACCAATGCTGTTCTGCTCCGGAGACCCTCTGCACATGTACAGTATAAATAAAACACATACACATCAATAAAGACTCGTTCCTTACCTTGGCGGCTATGTGCAACGGTAATGAAGCAGCATGAATGTCTTTTTAATTATACTGTACAGTGAGCAGGGGGTCCCCTGAGCTGAACCGCATTGCTTTGTGGAGCAGGGACCCCCTGCTTCCCGAGTTACAGGCCCCGGTATGTGTCATCGGGTGGCAGTGTCGCCGCCATGTTTATAGCGTCCCCGCAATAAACATGGCGTCCACACTGTAACCGATGGCCCAAACCGGGGCCTGTAACTCGGGAGGCAGGGGGTCTCTGAGCCACAAATAAATGCGCTTCAGCTCAGGGGGCCTCCTGCTTACGCACAATATTATTAAAATACATTAATGCTGCTTCATTACCATAGCGGATAGCCGCCAAGGCAATGAAGGGGTTAACGCATAGTAGCATGTTTATTGGGGACAAATGCCCCCAATAAACATAGCAGCAATACACAACATACAGTATAGTAATGGGCAGAATGACTATTATCCACAAATGGATAATAGTGCAGTTGTCCATTTACAATACATACACAACAATAAAGACTTTAAATACATATAGCACTCACCCATGTCCCACTGCCACGATGAAGGCCATCCTCATCTTCATCCTGGCCATGCCCCATCCGCTTCTGCAAAACAAACACAAGAATTACAACATCCAAATTAATGTCCCCTAACCCCTTAATCACCATAGCGGTTATTAACCGCTACAGTTATTAAGGGGTTAAGCCACCATCACCCACATACCCTCCCCCACAAAGCCCCCCAACCACCCTCACCCAATACCCACAGGGGAGTCCTACCAAATACCCTTGGGCCTAATACCCCCTCCCCCAGCACATACAGTACAATAATGTGCCAAATAACTATTATCCACATAGGGATAATACATTATTTGGCCATTATTAAACACATTCAATACCGTTAAAATGTAAAGAAAATTGTACTAACCTCATCAATAAGAAGTCTCCGTCGCCAGCATCATCCTTGGGGTCCGTTGCCAACATTAGAAATAGCCACAACATTTGAATATCATTAACATAACACTGAACCCCTTAATCACCTTATCGGGTACTAACCTGAAAGGTAATTAAGGGGTGAAGCCATCCTGCAATGCCTACAACAGTTATGCATAACATCCTCAGTGAAATAAAAACCAATTGCCTAACCAAATTCCATTTAATCATTCAATCTGTAGGCTCACATGCCTCATAAAACATTGCATTTACAGTGTATACATGTAGCATAACATGTAAACTGCATGTACACGCTGCAAATCAATGTTAACAATACAATAATGCCACTCAAATCGCCATACATCACAAGAAGTATATTATTTAATACAATAAACTCACCATCAATGAATTACCACACATCAATTACATCCCTAAACAATTAAAATACCATCCATACCAATTACACAATGAACTAAAGCTATCCTAACAGAGAACAACTTCAAAACATAGTCAAAAGTACACCAACAATTACAATATAATAAAGCAAGGCTTTCCATATCCTACTGTACGGCCTGGAAGCCCAAAACTTACATCTGTCTAAAAATAAAATACATTTAGCACACATCAATGCATAGCCACAATGATTAACAATACAGAATTAGAAGCTTTAACAACACTATCATTTCTTACCCTGTATATATATCTGTACACATACATACAGACATACATACAGTGGGAAGAAATGATATGCATTGTAAAAAATGAAAACATGAAAAAGCAACACAAAAAACAGTTACATTAAGTACATTTCTTTATTTAACTTACCATTACTTGCCCCCACCGACTCCCGTTGATCAGCTTACTCACGAACCAATCCACGACACCATCCACGACACCATCCAGGAACAAATCCACGACACAATCCAGGAACAAATCCACGAACCAAACCAGGAACCAATCCAAGAACAAGTGCAGGAACCAATCCAGGAAGCAAGCCACGAAGACATCCAAGAAACAATCCACGACACGATCCAGGAACAGGAACCCATAAAAGAAAAAAACATAACAAATTAAACATTAAAATAATAAAACATGACAATCAAGGGTTGTACTAGTTTTATTCTTAGTGAATCTGTATTAAAATACCTTGTTCCGGGGTCTTCTTGACGTCCGGTGCCACGCCCTGGTCTTCAATCTTCAGGAGGAGGTCCGTCCTCCTCGGCATCTGCCTTCAAAATGAGACGACATAGGCTTTTAAAGGCCTATGACGTCACATTTGTCGTCATATGGTTCCCACGGCCCTGATTGGGCCGTGAAAACCATGTGTTTTGGCCGATGTAAAAAAATTGATGACGTCACTTAAAGGCAATGCCAGCACAGCCAATCAGAATGGCTTTGCTGCTATTGCCTTTAAGAAAACGTCATGAAATGACACATGGCCGGACTCACATGGTAAGCCAGCCAATCAGAGCGTGGGAACTCCATCCCTACTCTGATTGGCTGGCTTACCATGTGAGTCCGGCCATGTGTCATTTCATGACGTTTTCTTAAAGGCAATAGCAGCAAAGCCATTCTGATTGGCTGTGCTGGCATTGCCTTTAAGTGACGTCATCAATTTTTTTACATCGGCCAAAACACATGGTTTTCACGGCCCAATCAGGGCCGTGGGAACAATATGACGACAAATGTGACGTCATAGGCCTTTAAAAGCCTATGTCGTCTCATTTTGAAGGCAGATGCCGAGGAGGACGGACCTCCTCCTGAAGATTGAAGACCAGGGCGTGGCACCGGACGTCAAGAAGACCCCGGAACAAGGTATTTTAATACAGATTCACTAAGAATAAAACTAGTACAACCCTTGATTGTCATGTTTTATTATTTTAATGTTTAATTTGTTATGTTTTTTTCTTTTATGGGTTCCTGTTCCTGGATCGTGTCGTGGATTGTTTCGTGGATTTCTTCGTGGCTTGCTTCCTGGATTGGTTCCTGCACTTGTTCTTGGATTGGTTCCTGGTTTGGTTCGTGGATTTGTTCCTGGATGGTGTCGTGGATGGTGTCGTGGATTGGTTCGTGAGTAAGCTGATCAACGGGAGTCGGTGGGGGCAAGTAATGGTAAGTTAAATAAAGAAATGTACTTAATGTAACTGTTTTTTTTGTTGCTTTTTCATGTTTTCATTTTTTATAATGCATATCATTTCTTCCCACTGTATGTATGTCTGTATGTATGTGTACAGATATATATACAGGGTAAGAAATGATAGTGTTGTTAAAGCTTCTAATTCTGTATTGTTAATCATTGTGGCTATGCATTGATGTGTGCTAAATGTATTTTATTTTTAGACAGATGTAAGTTTTGGGCTTCCAGGCCGTACAGTAGGATATGGAAAGCCTTGCTTTAATATATTGTAATTGTTGGTGTACTTTTGACTATGTTTTGAAGTTGTTCTCTGTTAGGATAGCTTTAGTTCATTGTGTAATTGGTATGGATGGTATTTTAATTGTTTAGGGATGTAAGTGATGTGTGGTAATTCATTGATGGTGAGTTTATTGTATTAAATAATATACTTCTTGTGATGTATGGCGATTTGAGTGGGATTATTGTATTGTTAACATTGATTTGCAGCGTTTACATGCAGTTTACATGTTATGCTACATGTATACACTGTAAATGCAATGTTTTATGAGGCATGTGAGCCTACAGATTGAATGATTAAATGGAATTTGGTTAGGCAATTGGTTTTTATTTCACTGAGGATGTTATGCATAACTGTTGTAGGCATTGCAGGATGGCTTCACCCCTTAATTACCTTTCAGGTTAGTACCCGATAAGGTGATTAAGGGGTTCAGTGTTATGTTAATGATATTCAAATGTTGTGGCTATTTCTAATGTTGGCAACGGACCCCAAGGATGATGCTGGCGACGGAGACTTCTTATTGATGAGGTTAGTACAATTTTCTTTACATTTTAACGGTATTGAATGTGTTTAATAATGGCCAAATAATGTATTATCCCTATGTGGATAATAGTTATTTGGCACATTATTGTACTGTATGTGCTGGGGGAGGGGGTATTAGGCCCAAGGGTATTTGGTAGGACTCCCCTGTGGGTATTGGGTGAGGGTGGTTGGGGGGCTTTGTGGGGGAGGGTATGTGGGTGATGGTGGCTTAACCCCTTAATAACTGTAGCGGTTAATAACCGCTATGGTGATTAAGGGGTTAGGGGACATTAATTTGGATGTTGTAATTCTTGTGTTTGTTTTGCAGAAGCGGATGGGGCATGGCCAGGATGAAGATGAGGATGGCCTTCATCGTGGCAGTGGGACATGGGTGAGTGCTATATGTATTTAAAGTCTTTATTGTTGTGTATGTATTGTAAATGGACAACTGCACTATTATCCATTTGTGGATAATAGTCATTCTGCCCATTACTATACTGTATGTTAGGGGGGTATAGGTGTTGTTGGGTATATATATATATATATATATATATATATATATATATATATATATATATATATATATATATATATATATATATATATATATATAATTATTTAATTATTTATTTAATTCGTTATTGTGGGGCTGGGGTGTGTTTCTTTTATTATTGTGGGTAGTGGGGGTGTGTGAAGGGGGCATTAGCCCCAACGGTGGTTGTTTAGGGCTTGCGGGTGGGTAGCGGGAGGCCTTAACCCCTTCAGGACCGTAGCGGTATTAACCGCTACGGTCGTGAAGGGGTTAAGTGCCCCCGCATCCCCCCCGCAAGTCCTAAACTCACACCCAGGGCCAAATACCCCCCTCACCCATCCCCGCTACCCACAATAACGCTGGCACGGTGGGTTAACCCCTTCATTGCCTTAGCGGTTAGCCGCTAAGGTAATGAAGTGGCTTTTAAATGCCTTTTTCCTGCCTCGGATGCATGCCGGGGGGCTCCGGTGCGGGTATCAGCTCCGGAGACCCCCGGCATCAATCACAGGCAGGAAAAAGGGCTGATTTTTCCTAAGTGTCGCCCTTGCCGATGCTTCTCCTTCAGCAAGTTGCCAACTTTAGTTGGCGGGCTGGATTGGCCATAAAATCTCCAATCTGGCCTGCCGATCAGCACCAAAAAGCTGATCGGGGCTTACTGAATTCAGGCGGGAAAAAAAAGTCCCGATAAGTGGCTTATCGGCAGCCGGGTGGCGAAAAAATTTTTTTCGGAACAAAAGTTGCCGATAATTCCCACTTATCGGGGCTTACTGAATCAGGAGGGCAAAAAACGGCTATAAAATGCCGAAAAAGCCTTATCGGGGCTTACTGCATGAGGCCCTAAGTGTCATCAGCAAAGATGGAGACTTTGCTCCCTATGACAACCTCAAGGTCATTAATAAACTGATGTTGCTGATATATTTTGGCCTGCCACAAACATCTGCTATGTATTGGTTTGCGCTATACTGTAGCTATTTCTATTTTGAGACCCTTGCTCTTAAAACTCCCAGTGCGATTCAGTGCCGTTACTCTCTGAGCCACTCCTTCTCTCATTTCTTTTGTCATTCTCTTCCCCCCAAAAAAGTTATTGATATTTATACCAACCTTCAGTTTGCCTTTTTTAATTAACCATGGACTTTTTTCTTTTTTTCCCGGCCTCTGAAGTCATTCTAGAGATAATGAATTTCTTACTGATTGTAGCATTGATTCTGGTGTCAAAACTACAATGTTCAGCTCTTCTGGCCTCCCATTTAATTTTGGTTTAACCTTAAGGTTATCTTCCCTTACTTTAAAGCTTCACTTAGATTTACCCCTTTTTATTAATAATGTGTTCACCACTTGTCTTTTATTGTTATGTCATGTTTGAAAGCTTAAAAACATGACAAATAATTCATCTTTTTATTTCTTTATTAATAGACTAAATTACAGAGAGAATACATTGAGAGTTAGCTCTCATTTTCAAGTATCTCCTGAACACAGAATATCGTGAGGAGAATATTAAAACATATTGACAGAATATTTAATTTGTAGACAAACACAATTATAGAATAAGTATTAAAAGATCTTAAACAGGTGGTGGTTTTGAGAGATTCGGGTAAATAGTTCAAGAAGTGAGGTGCCTTGTAAGAGATGGAAGACTGTCCTCTTTTTTTTATTAAATCTTGGAACTACAGTATACGCAGGTTTCTTGGGGCTGATCTTAAGTGATAAGTGATGTGTGCAATAGGTGTGAATAGCTAGTAGTGAGTTCCTTCTGATGTAACCACCCCACATAGTGAGAAATAAAACATAGTCCTGGCAGCAACAAAATATACCCTGGCTACATCTGTACACATCTGAGCATTTCAATAGCACTGAAAAAATCAAATGATAAGTCTTCCACCATCTCTCAAAAAAATATGTACTTATTTAACAGAGAGATGAAAAATGGACTTACTCCTGCTCTCTCTTTCTCCCTCTCTCTTTTGATAAATTACTGTATACATGATAGCTTGTAAAGTCTCCTGGGTGTATTATCCTTTTTTCATGTGTTTACGTTTTTGCTTCTTGTTCTTTTTAACCTTCTATTCTATTATTTTTGTGTACTTTAAATTAAAGAAAATATCACCTAGTTGTTTACTATTTAATTACTGGCTTAAATGTTGGCCAAAATGAGCAACTCTGGTGATATGCAATATCACAGATTAATGGATAATAGTCAGTGAATTTTCCTCAATTGCATACAACATTTGCTTATCACACACTTAGGGGCTTATGCAGAGAGGATCATGATTTACTGTGAAAACGGCAATGAAATAGCCACAGTTTTGGCATAAATTATGGCCGTATGCAGAAAGCGCCTTTACCTTCTTTTAGCAGATGGTAGTCAAATTGCCAAGTTTTCCTGGCTACCTGGAACATGCCATAGTAAAGGGCAGAATGGCGCGTTCCAGCGCTTCGGTCCTTCTGCATTGCACGCTAAAATAGCATGGCGAGTTCCAGGTTCTCGCCACGTGAGTGGTGACTTTTACACTTTACAAAACTGTTCTGGCGGATTTTAAAAATCGCGCCATTTTCTCGTGACTAAAAGATTTTCTGGCGAGTTTTTTGGCCAGAAGATACCCTTTCCGATCCTCTCTGCATAAGTACCTTAGAGGCAAATCTTCTCATAAAAGCAAATTCAGCACAGCATTGTCATTATTGCAGTTTAATGAATAGGCTTCTATGTCTATTATATACTATGCCGTGAAGCCTCATCCTTGTGTTGGAGAAACAATTAATGTGAATGGAACTGAAATCTCTTTCAATGTTGGGAAGTAGCTTTGCTTGTGGATGATGTTTTTCTTCATCTCCTACAAAATTCTGTCAAATTCATTAGACAATGTTAATATTCATATGGGTAGATATCTACATATCCCGATTTAGGAAATATATTTCACCATCAGCAGATCAAATTGAAAAAAATAATCAACCTCTGCTAATCTCCTAACAGAGGAAATCCATTTAATATTTATTTCCTTACTGACAGTATAACTGAAGTCACATCATATTTTAAGTAAAATACTTATCTGACATTTCTGCCAGTTCCATCCTTTTGCATTAATTTTGATGGAAAGCATTACACTGTGAAAGAAATATAAACTAAAATGACTGACTATTTCTATATAAACTGTCTAATGTTTGAATTTTTATAGAAACCCTGTCTGATGTTTGAATTTTGCATGCATTTCAGATCCAGCCCATAACACCTGCAGAGACCCTGGTACTCCGAATTATGGTACACAGAACAGTTCCAAGGCTTATGAGGTAAATAATATATGTGCTGTATAAATATTCTTATCTATATGGCCAAAAACGAGTTCATTCATTGATGATCAAAGCTTTACATTTTATTATACAGTTGTAGCCAGACTTGCTGACCCCGGAGCCGCAGGAAGAAAAGTAAAATGCAGCAGCCCCTGGGACAGTTAAAGCATGGATAGCTGCTGGGGGTCTGTTCTGGAAAAAGGGACCCCAATAGATAATTTCTCTGTGCCGAGTGAAGCTGCGGGATTTGGACAGTGAATTGCTCTTGGCAGCAAAAGCACTGAGGCTGGTTACATCTTTATAAGTTATTCTATAAAAATGCAAGGATTGTATGACTATAAATGTTTGGCTCAAATCCACAGTACATGCTGCTGGGACTTTTTTTAAGGTCCCCCATAATCAGGGGGGTCCCTTGGAGCTGATATGCATTGTGCTGACCTCCAGGAAGCCCTCGGTTCCAAAGATACAACTCATTTGGTCTTTCTGGCAAATCCATGGTGTAATTTTGGCTAAATAAAAGTTGCAGTCAACGGGAGATGACCCAAGTCCACATTTGTAGATTTTTTTGTGTCATACACTGACACAAAAAAAAAATCTTAAATATTTTAGCAATCAGAAAGTTTGTAAAAGTCCGGGGACCACAGATTATATCCAGGGGACACCTCAGTTCAGGTAAAATAAAATACAACAACATTTGTTCAGTTTGAATATTCCACACTCATTGATCTGTCTGTTTAGATATCTCCAGATTATACTACTGTATGTCTCATGGCATATTTCTGATCTTTTTGGTTTTTGAAGATTGGAAGCACTGTCTTCTTTAGGTGTCGAAAAGGCTACCATATCCAAGGCTCAACTACACGTAATTGTTTTGCTAATTTAACATGGAGTGGGATCCAGCCTGAATGCATTCGTAAGTATTATCAAAGTTTTGAACATTTAATTTAATTCTAATCAATTTGCAATAGCAAATCTGTTAACTACAGTACTTATTTATGAATTTCACACTTGAAATGAATCAATATATTAATAGATTTCCTCACATATATATTTAAATTATCTTATTAGTAATAGATTCTTTTTTTTTTAAATGTTTTTGATTAAGATATTCTTCTGCGATTAGTTGCCTTTTTGGAAAGAGGTTTGTGGTACATTTACATCTCTGCATACAATCCTTTTAGTACAGGTTTTAGGGAAAAAATAAATGTTTATAAAATGTATACATGATAACACTACTTTTCTATCAGAAAATAATGTACCACAACCATTTTATATGCTCCTGAAAACAAGGTATACATCAATATGAGTGTTACAGTATTAAACATGAATGTGTCCTTGTGGCAAGCGTTTAAAAATAATAATAAAAATAAAAATAATAATACATTGTACATTTAAAATATAATATTTCCAAATGTTATTTGCTATTGATTTTGATAAAATATCCTGCTGGGAACATTGTTTTTTTTAGTTACTTCAAGGTATGCAAAATAAATATATGGGGCATTCTGTAAAGATTGTTTCAATTTATTTTTCAGGTTTCTTGGGTTAGCAGATATAATTTCCTCTGTTAATGCCAGTTTAAGATAGAAATCATGCAGAAAATATTTTGTGCGTTATAACAGATAACACGTTAAATAGATAACACTGTATGTCTTCTAATAATTATTACAGTAGTATTAACGCATTGCATTTTTTTTAAAGCTGGTGCAATAACATCTGCTACATTTGTATATATGACTAATAATAATATTTTTAACTATTAATATACTTATTTCGTTTAACATTATGCAGAATAGGAAAAAATACACTAACAGCAAATGTCATTTCCATTTGGATTTATCTTGAACTTTAATTTTACCTTTACAGATCATCACCATTAGGATTAGTTCAATTTAAAAATAAAATCAGTTTTTTTTACTTTTTAAAAGGAATTTCTTTTCATTCCTGTAGACCCTTCCAAGGTTTCCATAGGTTTATTTTTTTGAAGAATAGCTCTTTGAACATACCCACGGCCTAGGAAATAGCATCCCAGATAGAATCAGAGTATTCTTTAATAGCAGTATGCTGTCCACATTTGTTAAAGATGAATTGTGGGTGAGATAATACAAACCATAGAATCTCTCTAAAATCTAATCTGAAATAGTTTATATGCCTATTGATTTTTTTTTTTTTTGGAAGAAAATATAGGGTGGTGCTTTTATGTGTACAATCCCATATGATGCGTTCATGTCAAAGCTGACATTATATGGATTTGCACCTTTTGATAAGCAAACATTCAGGTATTTTCAAAAACAGGAGCAAGTATACAATGTAGCCACTAGAGAGGGTCCACCTTTTTCAAAAACAAAATGGGAACAAGGAACAGTTCCTCCAGGAATACAATGTACTATAAACAGTAAAGATTGTTAATCTTTTAAACAAACAAAATGTTAAGAAGGAAAAGTATCTGCAGGAACACAATGTACTGGTATACTATACTGGACACTGGACACCTAACAAGCTCCTATTGAACCCCCAAAAAACAGGTGTGGTCTTATTAAAGCTTTATACAGTGGCATAATTATGCTTTCTTCCCTTCCATCCATACTCCATTTAATGGAAGATAAGATATTATTTGCCTTTGCAGCTACTGCATGACTTTGGGCACTATTGCTAAACCTGCTGTCTACAAGCACTCTTAAATTCTTCTCCATCAAGGATTGACCAAATTTTGCCCCATTTAATTTGTAAGTAACCGGTTTATTCTTGTTTAGCAAATGCATAATTTTACATTTATCTGTATTAAACCTCATCTTTCATCTACGTGTACCTGTCCAAGTTTCTACCTATGCAAGTCCATTTGGACAGATATTACATCCTGCTCTGATTTCACTATCTTACACAATTTAGTGTCATCAGCAAAGATAAAAACTTTTCTCTCCATGCCAACCTCAAGGAAATTGTTAAAAAAGCAATGGTCCCAGTATCAAGCCTTGAGGTACTCCACTTACAACATTAGACCAACCTGAAAAGGTTCCATTTAAGATAACTCTCTGTTGTCTATCCTTCAACATGTTTTCAATCCAGCTGTAAATATTTGTAACAGACCAGATTCCTTTATTTTGTACACTAAAGTCTTATGTGGCTCCTAATGAAAAGTCTTTGTCAAATCTAAGTAGATCATATTGACTATGTTACCCTTATCTAAATCCCTACTTTCCCCCTCAAAGAAAGTAATAAGGTTTGTTTGTCATGACCTATCCTTCATAAATCCATGCTGAGTATTACTAGTAATTTAGTGATCCATTCGGTATTCCTGAATATTATCCCATTCAAAAAAAAAGCTTCTCAACTATTGATGTCCTGGTTACAGATCCCCGGTTCTGATCTACAAGGAGCTCCCTTTTAAAATATAGGCACCACAACTGCTTTACGACAATCTTGTGGTACTGAGCCTGTGCAAATGGAGTCCTTGAATGTTAAATATAGTGGTTTGGCTATTACTGAACTTATCTCCTTAAGATCCCTTGAATGTATGCCATCGGGGCCAAGTACTTTATTTACTTTCATTTTATCAATCTGCCCAGGCATTTCTTCCTCAGTTAACAAATTGTTTGTTAATATAGAGGTTTTGGCTTCCTCCTGTTGAAATATTTTTACAATTGACTCCTTGGTAAATACAGAGGCAAATAATATATTTAATACCTCTGCTTTTTCCTTAACTCCAATCATTTTCTAGCCCATCTCACAATGACAGGGTCCTATTTTCTCTTTTCTAATCTTTTTGTTATTAAGGTACTTCAATAACTTTGTAGGCTTGATCTTATTTTCTATTACAATCCTTTTTTCGTTTTCAATTTTTGCTAATCTGATTGCCCTTTTTAAACTTTTGTTACATTCCTTATAATCCTGATATGATGCCTCCATTCCTTCTGAATTTAATAATCTAAATACCTGCCTCTTCCTTTCCATTTCCTCCCCTACCTGTTTATTCAGCCACATTGGTTTAGGCTTGTTTCTATTACAATTATATTATTACCCACGGTTACACACTGAATGTATTTATCTCACAATGTACTTCTAATTTTTTCAAAATACCAAAGATTAGCCGAATAAAATAATAAGATAAAGTAATAATGACAGCATTATGCAGCTCCTAATCTACTTACTGTACATAAAATGCACTGGCACTAGAAATGTTAAATCTCTGTCTAAGGGGGAGAACATACTTATGCCATTCAGAAATTTTGCCGTATTCCCAGCTTTATTAATACATAAACTATTGTTAACGTAATATGATCAAATTCCTAGCAGTTGCCTTTAAGATATTTGGTTAGAACAGGACATTATTAAAGTTACACAAAGGAAATTAATTAAACTTGCTGTAATTGTACCATCTTGTATAATTTGCAGTCTCCCCCATCATGCCCTATTTTTATGTAAATAAGTCGTATGTGGGAGACATGAGGAAAAAACACTACTTCCTCATCACCAGAGACTAGATATGTACAATGAATGTCCTGGAGTTAAAATGTGCAGCAGCCAGTCAGTAAGAGGAATTACAGCATGTGTCATTGTGATGTTCCCCTCATTGATTCTTCTGTCATTTTGATTTCCCTTTGGAACTGGGAAATTAGCAGAAAAAAGCCGTGATTCCTGGTTGCATGAATTTATTTATTTTTGCTGCACATGGCCGATTCATTTAAGAAAACAAAATCTGATCTAAAATGTTTTAATGTATATGCATTCTGTTGATGTATTGAGTCTTCATTCAAAAACGTGTTTTTTTTTTAATTATTTTTTTGTTCACTTTTATGAAAATATTTATTTTCTAATTTCTTAACATTTTGTAGCTCATGCCTGCAGACAGCCGGAAACTCCAGCCCATGCAGATGTAAGATCAATAGATCTACCTACCTTAGGATATACTTTAATGTATTCCTGCCAACAGGGATATTTTCTTGCTGGTGGGTCAGAGCATCGAACTTGTAAAAGTGACATGAAGTGGACAGGAAAACCACCCATTTGCAAAAGTGAGTAATTCTTCAAGCAGAAAGAAAACCAAAATCAAACATATGTACTGTATGCATTTCAGTGATCTTATACATATAAAGTAATTTTTTATATAAATGTACTGTTTTCAAAGTGCAGAGATAATTGAAGTACAATAGAAAAATATTCATTAACAATTTTACCTATCATATGCATTACATACTAAAAATTAAATGGCATGTTACACTCTTTCAAATAAAATGTAGAATGCAATTATTTAAATATATTGTACACATTTTTTCCATCTGTTTTATGCTGTGCCACAAACAGTACAAACATGTTGTTCACTCATTATTTCAACGACAGCGCAGCAAAAAAAAATAGGACAGTAGTAGGGCATATTTTAATATTTTACAGTAAAGAACAGTCTGTGCTGCCCCAGAAGAACATGTCAGAGGGATTAGTAATAATTATCGGTACTGCCCAGCATCTCTGATGCTTCCAGTGTTACCATCACAATCTAAAGCGACAGGCTTCTGGAAAGAAAATTAAGATGTCTTAGTCTTTATTTTAGACATTTAACTATATACCGCAACAAAAAACAACAAACCAGATTTACCTAAAGGTGCAAAGTCTTATTGCACCTTGAGGCCCAATAATTGTACAAAG
This sequence comes from Ascaphus truei, assembly GCF_040206685.1. Classification (NCBI taxonomy): domain Eukaryota; kingdom Metazoa; phylum Chordata; class Amphibia; order Anura; family Ascaphidae; genus Ascaphus; species Ascaphus truei. The sequence goes on from NC_134486.1 coordinate 347,538,857, forward strand.
ACTTAATGTAGTTTTTTTAAATCCAGTCCTCAGGACATTCAAGTAATAGAGGTCACAACTAGATAGGTTTAATCAGTCTGGGTTTTATGTTTTTTTTTTTTTTTAATTAAACATACATAATGGCTACAAAACACAAAATGCTTTGAGAAAGAAGTCAAATATGCAGAACTAAATCAATTTGCCCCACTGTCATGGGTCCATTTAGCAACCTGACAAAATACCTGCACATCACATACAGATTACATTTTGAGGTTGCTAATCTCTAAGGTTTAAAGTGCCACAATATACCTGTTTTTTTACTGTAATACAGTACGTAATGTGTAGCTTAGGGTAAAAGGGGGACGATAGACAGCACTCTGATGATGTTAAATTAATGCAATTGCCGGGTGCACGGAACCAAAGGGGACCCTTATTCCCCTGTATAATACTAACAAATCTCCGTAAGTACCAGCACTCACTGTCTAATGGCTAAATGATTAAAACAGTTGTAATGCAGAATAAACATTTAATAATAAAACAAACCAGAAATAAATCAAATGTGTTTGCAGAAACCAGTATCACAAATGGGCATGTCACAAAGTGAGGGGTGGGGGGGGGGGGGAAAGGAAAAGGGGAAAAAAAACATGAAACACAAGGAATATACACAAAAAATGGAGAACGGCAAGTATGCTAGGGGGGCAACGTTTCGCCTCAGCACTCCACACGAGCACAAGGAGCAGACCACAGGGTTTGATTACTGTCTTCATACAGGGTTTTGATTACTGTCTTCATTTGCTATTGCCATTAATCTTACATTGACTGTTGTGGACTCCTGGTGCTTCTTTGCAAGTTGCTTTCTTGTAGGCTGTGTTCAGCCTTGACTGTACCATTGCACACAGTTTCTGGTAGTACTTGAACTACTGACATTGACTGTAGTGGATTCTTGCTTCCCTGCTATTAGCTGTTTAGCTATATTTAGCTTACACTGTATGTTTGCTATCTATTTTCAGGGATGTCTGTTTTGACCAGTTATAGGTGAAGGGAGGCTTAGGGAAGTACCTCTGGGACCTTTTGGACCAGGGGGAATGGGCCAGATGAAGAGGTAGTCCCTCGAAACGTTGCCCCCCTAGCATACTTGCCGTTCTCCATTTTTTGTGTATATTCCTTGTGTTTCATGTTTTTTTCCCCCTTTTCCTTTCCCCCCCCCCACCCCTCACTTTGTGACATGCCCATTTGTGATACTGGTTTCTGCAAACACATTTGATTTATTTCTGGTTTGTTTTATTATTAAATGTTTATTCTGCATTACAACTGTTTTCATCATTTAGCCATTAGACAGTGAGTGCTGGTACTTACGGAGATTTGTTAGTAATGTGTAGCTTGTTTTATGGAATTTGGTGGCATACCTGCTTTGAGCACCCTTTTGGATTGTTGAATAATGTTTTACATATTTTTTGTAGGTAAAGGACTCAGGGAACATAATACAACAATCACTAAAACTCCAGGTTTGTTTAACAATGATTTTTTTTCTGTCATACTGTAGATTATATGTATGCATTGTTGTTAATGGTCTATCTGCAATAAACCTACACCAATTCAAGACATTCATTTCCAACTCTCTCAACCTCCTACTGTATCCAAGGGGCTCTCAACTCCAGTATTCAATATCCCCCCAATAAGTCAGATTTTAAGAATATCCCAGCTTCATCACAGTTGGCTCAGTCATTTGCTCCCTGCTTCAGCACAGATGGTTCAATCAGCTGAGTCACTGATTGAGCCACCTGAGCAGAAGCTGGGATATTCTTGAAACCTGACCTATTGGAGAGTCTTGAGGACTGGAGTTTAGAACCTCTCTCCTAGCTATTCAAGAGCCCTGTCTAACCCACTCAGACACTGCATCCACTGCTGCACTCTTCTATGGTAGTTTACTCCTTAGCCACACTCCCAGATGTGGAAACAGACAGGGTGGCACAATGGGCACTTTCCACATACTTCAAATGTCACATTATCTATCACTTCTAACCCCGTCCCCCTTGACTAACCGTTCATTTTTTGTACAACTTTCCCACCTTACTTCCTCCCTCCTGACATACGTACGGCAATGACTTACCATGGCCAGACTCATACCTCCTGCTGGGTAGGCTCCACAATGTCTGGAGAGAACAAAGATTCTCCCCTGCGGGGAGCTTTGTCTCTGGACCTGGTCCTCTGCCCTTCCGTACTCACCAGATGGCCCAACACCTCCTTGCTCCACCATCTCTATGCAGACACCCCGGCTAATCGAATTACCGGGGCTGCCTCTATAGTGATGGAGCTAACTTACAAAAGTTGTAGTGCCAACACTCTTTCTGGTCACAGGGCTATATCTGATATAAACATATAGCAGGATTTGCATCACTGCGTGACTATTACGACCCAATTTAAGTGCATGAGCAAGTAGAAACTTAACAACAAAGCAAGGTAAACACTGTGCCTTTGAATTAAAGCTTGGGTCACTATTGACCACACAGATATTTAATTATTGATCCACTGTGGTTTCTAAAAATAGCCAAAAACAGTAGTCCTATGTAAAGGGCTATACAAAAATTCCCTCTGCATGTATCCAACCAGACACAGGATCTGATACTAATCAGCTACTATTATACAGATTCTCTGTGGCTAAACGGGTACATTTGTTACATTACTTAGTTTTAACCACACTTCCAGTATGTATTGGGACAACCAATTCTAAATAAGCATTGGAGCATTTCTTTTTATATATATATATATATATATATATATATATATATATATATATATATATATATATATATATATATAAACACTTCCAGTTAGCAGACAGGATCTTTATACTATTTTTCAGGTTTTGCGCGTGGTCTCTCTTTATTCTGCAATCGGGAGCTGCCAGGGTCGGAGCACTTGCCAAACCGGACTTGAGAGCCCAAAATGCCTCCTCACATGTGGGAGACCATGCTACCAGAACTGAGAGTTTCTTCTTGGTCAAGTCAGCCAGGGGCTTGGCCAAGGCGCTATCTGGGGCACGAACATTTGGTAGTAGCCGGCGGTACCAAGGAATGCCATAACATGTTTCTTTGTGCTGGGAACCAACCAATCTACAATTGCCTCCACCTTGGCAGACTCAGGCTTGAGGTGCCCTTTGCCCACCTTGTGACCATGCATTACTCTGCATCCCCTCCAGCAGTCAATTGACCAGACGCTGGAAGGTAGCCGGTGCATTCTTCATCCCAAATAGCATAACAGAAAACTGATATAGGCCACTCGGGATGATGAAAGCCAGCTTCTCCTGCACCTCCCGGGGCAATGGGATCTGCCAGTACCTCTGGGAAATATCCATGGTTGTCAGATACCTTGCCCCGGCAAGATCATCTAACATCTCATCCATGCGGGGCATGGGATAGGCATCTGACACGGTCTGAGCATTGAGCTGCCGGTAGTCAACACAGAACCAGGTGGTCCCATCCTTCTTGGGCACCAAGACTACAGACGAAGCCCAAAGACTCTGAGACCAGGCTATTACCCGTAGGGCCAGCGTCTCTTCAACTTCCCCCTCTAAACTCCGCTTTACCTCTGCAGATACCCTGTAAGCATTCTTGTGGAAGGGTCAGTGATCCCTGGTGTTGACCGGGTGATCAGTTAGATGGGTCCTGCCTGGCTTATCTGTAAACAGAACCCAGAACTCCTCTAGCATTGCTCTTGCTCGCTCCCGATGGAGAGCTTCAAGCTGGAGACCTATCCCCACCTGTTTCACTAAGCCTTCCTGCCGGGCTTCTCCCAGGAGATCAGGCAGAATTTGGCTCGACGGATCCCCCAGCATCTGGCTACATAAACCCAACACCGCCGGCTCACTCGTATGGTACTGTTTCAACAAAGTTATGTGGTAAGTCCTGTCTCTGGATCCATGTTTACCACATAATTACATTTGTTTATCCGCTGGTGAACTGTGTACAGGCCAGCCCAGGCAGCTAGTAGTTTGTTCTGCCAAGTGGACTTTAGCACAAGCACTTGGTGCCCTGGAATGAATGCTCTGCTACGGGCACTCATATATAACCAACGCTTCTGCCTGGTCTGAGCTGACTGGAGATTAGCCTGTGGTAACCCCATGAGTCTCTCTAACTGGTCCCTGAGCTCCACCACATACAGTAGCAACGAGCCATCAGTATTGGTGGTGTCCCTTTCCCATCCCTCATGGAACAGATCAAGTGGTCCCCGGACACGGCACCCATACAGAATCTCGAAAGGGGAAAAAACAGTAGACTCAGCGCCCCAGTCGAGGAACACTCAGCAACCTGTAGGGACCTGGGTGTACCATCCAGCATGGTCACTTGCATCCCCATCCCTTGGAGCAGGTGCTCTGGGCTGACAATATCAGGTTGCACCAGAGTTAATGTAGCCCCAGTGTCCATCAGGCCAGCTGCCTGCTGATCTTCTAAGGTCACCGGGTGCAGATGCTTTCACCACATAAATTGCCTGAAGCCCGACAGCTGCAACTCAATGCATGTCTGCATTCTCCTCTGTGCTGCTGGTAGCTGCTGTGTGGACCATGGGCTGGGTCATCTGCTGTTCCTGCTGTACGGGAATGGGGAAGGTTAGGGCACTCTAGCCACAGATTTCCCAGCCAGTTACATTGGTAGCACTGGCGCTCGTGAGCAAACTCGGCGGGCTTGGCTGCGCTTCCACCGGCATGCGATTTGGTCCTCCACGGGGGTGTACTCTGGGGAGGACTCACTGTCTTGGGTTTCCGGTTTCAGGCAACTGAGCTGGAGGTAGGACCAGCTTCTTGATGTGCGGCCTGGTAGTTACATACTCATCTGTCATCGTGGCAGCCTCTTGGTAGGTGGAGGGTTTGTTATCCATCAACCACTCACGGACATCCGGCATATACTTTAGGAGGAACTGCTCCCTAACAAAGAGAACAAGCAGTTCCCAAAATGTGGCCACCTTGCAACCCTCCACTCACCGAAGGCTCCGGTGAGATATGCAGGAGGAAAACGCCACATGTCTCTGGCACCCTTATCCAGCATCCGGAACTGCTCTTGGTAGGTCTCCAGATTGAGGGAATACTGGGGAAACAGTATTGTCTTCAAATGGTAATAATCCTAGGCATCTTCTCTTTCAATTTCATGGAAGGTAATTTGTGCCTTCCCGCACAACTAAGGAGACAGACACTTCACCCTCTCCTGTTCTGGTAAATCATGCCTCAAACACTGGTTCACAAAGTCTCTTAAGAGCCTGTCAATGTCCCCAGTGTAGCTCAGGAGTTTTGCAAAACTTTGGTAAGACACACAGACTGGACAGGGGTTGGAAATCGTCACTGATGGACAGAGATGGGGCTGAAGTAGGTACCTGGGAATTTAGGGCTAGATGAGCAAAATGGATATGTTGCTCCACCGTGGAGTCCGGTCCTAGGGTGGCAAACAAAGCTGCAAACTCACTGGGGGTAGTCAACACTGCTACAGGGCAGCCACGAGGAGATCACCTGGGCTCCCTTCCACTTCCTCGGCATCGAGGTCCTTGTCCTCTTCATGAGCTGCCATGGCCATGATCACCTCTGTGGTCTCGGCCAGGTTGGCTTTGTATTGCACCAGATCCTTGGTGAGGAGTGCTTTGGCTCGAATGGCCATCTGCAGTCCATAGCTCTCACAGTGGGCCACCACCTCGGGTCGGCTCCAGTTCCGAAAACATCCAGGTTGGCTGGACATTTTCTTCAGATACACTGGATCTAACTATAGGGACAACGAATGTGGGGATTCTCTGAATTGTGCAAAGTATGCCATGCACAACTTGTCCTGTGGTCTTGAAAATTCAAGACCGATTTTGAGCTATGATTTCTCCGCAAGAAATCTAAGCCCAAAGCCTAGTGATCCCACTACTGCCAACAGAAAAAAAAGCTTAACACGGGGAGCCAGTTTTAAACACCTTTACCTTCCAGGATCACTTACACTAGGTAGGACATAGATTATGGAATAAAATTAGGTTTATTCTAGTAAATCAGCAGGCATACACAATAACACAAAACAGGGGAAATTACACATTCACTTGGGGCCTGGGGGAGACACTAGCCTCAACCAGGTGCAGGGCGCCTGCTTCAGGAAGGCTTACCCTGTCCGCTCCACGTCCATGAACATCATATTACTGTTTTCGGTATAGCTACCTGGGTTTCCCCACTGGCGGATCTTCGTTTGAACATGTCCTTAGCTTAGCTAGGCTTCTCCGGCACCGCAATGTTGAGTGCTTTGCTATTCCGACAAAGCACCTTTAAAAAGCCCGCCTCTGATTCACTGGACCAAGCCTTGGAATCTGTTACTCTGATTGGGTAGTCCCCTTACATAGACCTCGGTTGTCTTTGTCTAACATGGAATAGACTTGCACCAATTAGAGTATGGACCCTAATGGGACAGCAAATGACAAGCTGGAGGCTCGCCTTTCTGCCCCCATCAGAGGAGGGAACGTGCTAAGGGGCTCATGTAGCCGGCGAGCGGGAAATTCGAACTGGCCAATGGGAACTGTGCCTACGAGCTCCGTCTTGGCAATGGCTTCCCCTGAACAGCCCCATACCACCCGCTGGGTAGGCTCCACAGTATCTGGAGAGAACAAAGAGCTGCCATGTAGGAGGACAAGTGCAGAGGTACACAATGGAGACTGTTGTAAGGTGAAATTATAACAAGGCTTTATTGTGCCTGTCGCTTAAAACACAGCAAAAAAATCAACATAAGCGAAATAGTGAGCCAAACAAAGAAAACCTATCTCTGCTTTGGAGACTATCTACACATGTAGCTCAGCCCTCTCTGACTGGGTTGGTTAGCTAGGCTCTTTACCAGCCCCAAATCATGGAGACATTTATCAATACACAGACCTAGATAATAGTCTTATACGAAAAAGTCTTATCTGTTAGCTGGGCTGCTGTAGGGGAAGCTTCTCTGCTCTCTTGGAACCGCACCCTAGTGTGCACAGGAAATGTCAGGCTCCAAATTTAGAATCTTGTCCCCTTTGTCTTGTGGTCAGCTTGTCACTCAAGACATCTGCCCTTCCTTGGTTCAGCCCCATTGTGGACTAAGGAATCTCTGCTCTGTCTCCAAAGTTCAGCTAAGGAGTCTCACTTCCTGTCTCAATAGACAGGCTTTTCTAAGCCATCTAATCAGGCAGGTGGTGTTAGTTAATTGCCTACCAGCAGTTTTCCACCACCCTGCTGGATTAGAGGCACATTTGTGAACAGGGATAATTCCCCTGTTACACGCCCCCATAGGGAAATCTTGTCTCTGGACCTGGTCCTCCGTTCTTCCCCGCTCACCAGATGGCCCGACACCTCCTCACTTTCATCCTCCCCTATGATCCACCATCCCATTTCCGATATAGTTCAAAGAGATGAATACACATTTTTAGTACATTGGATTGCTAGAACTTGGTCTCGGGATCTTGGGCGGTAAAACTTGTTCTTACAACTTGGTTTTAAAACTTGTTCTCAGAACTTGGTTTTAAAACTTGGTTGTAGAACTTGCTGGCTGGGCATACATTACATAGGGAAAATACCTTTATTATTATACAATCGCGTCCCCACCAAACAGGCTTGTTTTTTTAAATATCTTTTTTTATTCAGATGTATACACTTACAAGTCATACAGATAGTTACATGTATTGGTGTTCCCGCTGCGTTATATGCATATATATACAGATATACATACATACACATATATATAAAAAATAAAATACAAAGATAGAAACAGCATATATGTGATGTCATTTTCTGCTATAGAACAATACATTGGGATCTTAGTATGTGTCACCTAATTTTTTCCTTTTTCCTTTATAACTCAGACTCCTAGAAGCCCTAACTACTCCCTCAAACATGGGAGCGCTTATTAAACTAAACTCCAATTTTGGCGTTAACATTGTTTGGATCATATCTACATATTATGTTTACTGGGTTTAATTTAGTCTTTGTCTTTAGATAGTGGATTTTAATGAAATTGTTTTATTTATTTATTTTGAGGGGGGGATCTATTGTCGGGGGTGTCCCTCTTCCTTTTGTTTCTCAAGGAATTTAGTCTTGTCCTTTTATGGGAAGGATGCTATGATTCGGTCCCATTTATTTTGGAATTTATTCCCTGGATTATTTCCTCTCTGGTCTTTATTAATTTTATCTCTGGTAATGAGCTTGATTGGTAGGGATTTAATTAATTCCATACTTGGGGCTTCTGGTTCCAGCCATTTCCTCATGATAGCCTTCCTAGCAGTTGGAAGGAGTGTTTTGTTATTCCTATTTATCCTAATTTGCCATGGTTCCATGTTGGCGAATTGTATGGGTAGCGGGTGTTTTCCCCAGTCCACCTTTATCACTGTCTTGATAAATGTAAAAAAAAAAAAAAAAAAAAAAAAAAAAACTAAAGCTTTATGGTGCTCAACAGAGATCAATGACTAATATAAGCCCATGGTGAAAATAATGAGTGTCCTACTGTGCATTATATCCTTGAAGTATCCCACATGAATAAATAGACCAGATGTCAAAATAATGACTACACCACCGTCCACTATAATTCGAATAGCTGGATAGAGTTCCACTTCTTGAATAGTGAAAACTCTCACTTGCTGGTGTCCAGGCATAAGAGCATCGATGTGGATAAATGGAGTGTTAGAGTAAAATAACTCACATTTGTATGGTCTTCGGTGTGATGTTCCTCCGCAGAATCCAAACAAGCAGGTGAAGGAGAGTTGGAGCACTACTACTTTTCTCTCTTTTTCTCCCTTTCTACTGTCCTAAGTAGTGCTCCAACTCTCCTTCACCTGCCTGTTTGATAAATTTTAATATCTGATCCCAAAACACAGAGATCTTCTCACAATCCCAGAAACAGTGTTTGAGGTTAGCCCTCTCTTATCAACATTTGGGACATTTTGTGGTGTCTACTTCTACATTTTTCACCTGTCTCATGAAAGGAATGTATGCTCTATGCATTATTTTGAATTGCATCTCTCTCCAGAAACAGCCTTGTTTAGCAGGGAAGCATTACAGTTCTCCCGGTAATAAAGTCCAGAAACATTTCATAAATATTTCGGTCCCTTTTACCCCCCAGTATCCACTATTAGGGTCCCGCTCCCGAAGTCCCAGTTTTGTACCTATATCACATAAATAGTCAAAACATACACACTTTCCCTGGTTTATGAATGCATATTAGTGGCCGGGGAGCCAAAGTTTATGGGGTAGCTAGCCAGATTTCACCTTTATTATGAAGACTGGTTACCCCTACAGTCACCATCATGAATATACCAAACTCGCTGCCTAGGAGTCATTGCTATGATACGCCAAATTCTGATCCTGTCCCACCTTGACTACTGCAAACTTCTTCTAGTTTTAACTCCCTTTATGCACCTGTCCAAACTGCAAATGCTGCTGCCACTCATCTACCTTATGCACTGATCCAAATCTGTTGCACCGCTATGCAAATCCTTACACTGTCTTGTCCAATACAGGCATACCCCGGTTTAAGGACACTCACTTTAAGTACACTCACGAGTAAGGACATATCACCCAATAGGCAAACATCAGCTCGCACATGCGCCTGTCAGCACGTCCTGAACAGCAATACTGGCTCCCTACCTGTACCGAAGCTGTGCGCAAGCGGGGAGACTATAGAGCCTGTTACACATGTGTTATTTACATCAGTTATGCACGTACAGTATATGACAATTGCAGTACAGTACATGCATCAATTAGTGGAAAAAAGGGAGTGCTTCACTTTAAGGACATTTTCGCTTAACAAACATGCTCCGGACACATTGCGTACGTTAATGTGGGGTATGCATGTACTCATTACATTTTAAACCCTAGCTCTGACTTACAAAAAGCTCTTAACAACCCTCTCCATTCAGCCCATGAAATCTACAGTTCCCCTTCTCCTGCCTTTTTATCTCCCCTCCCGTCTGCTTACAAAACTATTCCTGTGCTTTTTTGAACTTCTAGACAACGTCAGATATGACCTTTGTATTCGAACAGTTAGGATTTAGAACCCCTTGAATATGCCAATGCATAATTATTTCAATTAGTATAATTTCAGTGTCTTATTTATGTTAAAGCCATGATTATAATTTCATATAATACCATTGACAGTAAGAAATAATCAAACAAACTGTATTTCCTACAGTTATTCCTTTGAATAATTTACAAGATGCAGTGGAGTATTATGTAATATGTTTTCTTACATTTCTGTCAACTAAACACTAATACTTTATTTTCAGTTCCCTCAGATGTTTTTTTCATAAATTCTGTGTGGAAGGGGTTTTATGAGTATCTTGGGAAGCAGCATTCTGCAACTTTAACTATTGACTGGTTCAATACTACAAGCAGCAAAGTGAATGGAACATTTTTAGATGCTTTTAACAGTGAACTAAAATTATCAGGTAGGTTTGAATAAGAATGTACCATTGTGTTTTGATTATAGATCAAATAATGGTAACTTAGTGATCATATTCCACCAAAACAAAGGCTAAACAATATTACCCAACACGTTACAGGACACTTGAAAACAATGAAATATGAAGCTGCAATCCATATAAAAAATTGTAGTTTGCAATACCTGCATATATTTTCAAATGGACATTATTGATATATTCTGCATATTGTAATGTTAACTTTTTTAATGGACCAATATGACAATTATACACAACCTGTTTGCTATTATAAAATGAAAAATAGATAATCCTCTACTTTTTTATAATATAAACTGTAAAAATAAAAACTATATTATTATTATTGCTAAAACCTCTCCACCTTTTGGAATCAATTGAAAGAAAATAATGTTTCACAAATCTTAGTCAAAAGAAGCATATTGTGATAAAAACATAGTGAGGAAGATTTAAATTGAGCAATGTAAGTTGAAAAAAAATATATGTATCTGTTTATTGACATTTAACCCTTTAAGTGCCGGAGGGTTCTGCCACCTCCATGGCCACGTATACTCTGGCCCTGGCGGAACACATGACCTCTCTTCTGAGCCATTGTGTGATCGCTTCTGGGTTCTGATGACTGGACTGGAAGTGAGGGGGTGGTTCCCCCTTTAGTGCTGTTAACTATCAGTGCTCCACAGCCCTTAAAAAGTGAGAAAAGGCCATGACATGCAGCGTACATCATAAGGGCACTGAAAGTGTAAACCGTACCTAACAAACATCTGCCAATACTTTTAACCTGGTACAAAAATGCTGATTTGTTTATCAATATACATGTTTTTGTGGGGGAAACAGGTGAAAGGTACTGTAACAGTTATTTTTTATCACTGAAGCATAATACACTAGTCACTTAAAACACGTCTGCAAATTTAGTTTTGTATCTTGAAAATAAGATGTTAACACATTGTAGTAGCTGGATATACTGTACTCATTGAATGACTACAAAGAACCTGCAACTAATGAGAATAGTATTAATAGTATATATGTCAAATAAAAGTTTCCCGATCCATTCTGTCCATACTAATGAAATTATTATACTCCTTGGTATATTAATGCTAGAAATAATACAAAGAACGTGGTAGGTCACATAGAGTTTAGAGATCTGAATTCCTTTGATCAGTTTTAATGGGCAGACATAACAATGCTTTGTTTTCATTCCTTAGGGATTTATAAGAAAGAAGAAGCCCATTTGCTTTTAAAAGTTTTTCAGGTTAAAGGGCCTTCAGACATTTTCATTAACAAGTATGAAAATGACAACTGGTCAATGGATGGTTATGTAAGTATCCGATAATTTCTTAATTTGTTGAAGAAAAGTTCTTTCCATCGACTAAACAGTTATGTAATGGAAATCATTGGTTCAATCCACCAATCCTCCTATACATTAAATAATACCTAGCAATATTGATAAATTCAGAGCTGTAGTAAGGACAATACAAGCACTGAAGCAGTGCACTGTAAAGGCTGCTTTACTATGGGATGAGGACATTGTTATGATTGTCAAAGTTATCACCAGATCATTCCAAGTTAAGGCACTAACACTATTATTCATAAGACTATTATAAAATATTCAGTGGAATACAAACTAAGGATAACATCAATAAAATGAAAAACATATTTCATACATTAATATGCAGACTGACATAAACAAAAATATAGTAATTTAGCAATAAGTTTTTTTAAGTATTTAAAAGTAAAGTTTTGTGAAATTGAGGTTGTACGCACACAAATAAAAATAGGAGGATATTCAGGAAAACTACCTGTAACCTATTTATTGATGACAACCTACGGATTTAGCAAACACTATTACTCCTGTTAGACATTATTTAATATTGTTCTAGTTCTTTGAGCATTTCACAGTGATGTGTGTTGTAGTTGCATTGGAGAAAAAAACGGCATATTGAATTGTAGAGGGTATCAAGTTTTCTTAGGTGGGTTCGGGGTGCCAAGCCTTATACTATGTCCCTAGTTGGTTCTGATTTGGAGCTCAGTCATTGGAAGCTTTAATATGTAGCCTTGGTCCCAAATACCATTTTTACAGTCTTGTCAGTGTTTAAAAACAGTTTGTTTTGGGAAAACAATTTTCAAGTCTCAAAAAGTCAGATTGAAGTATGTGTTCAAGGTCGGAGAGGCTAGGGCTGTGTGCATATGTAATGGTGATTCCCCCACCCAATCGCAGATAGGGGCTATTACAGGGTGTGTGGTGCTTATACCTGCTGGCAACAAGAGGGCTGAGTCGTCCGCCGATGGTAGTGGGGACACAGGAACAGGCTTCTGGGGTTCAAACCCCACATATATTCTTAGAAGTGCAGTGCCTCAATCTGCCGTGGACTCCAGGAACAGAAGGTGATCTTCCACGGTAGAACTTATTACCTTTCCCCACAGTAAGGTCATGCACCAAGCAGGAGGTATAGTGCAAACAGGAACGGTTTATTACTACAGTCTGCAGTAACACAACAGGTACTCAGCAGTCTTCTGCTGTATACAGTCTCTCAGATCAGCTATCTCTGAAGATGGTCCCTGGACCGCCACTACAGGCCAAGCGCACCTGCAGCCATCCTAGCTCTTCCCCACCTCCCTAGCGGAGACAGGGGTATTGGTCCACACTCACTCCTCCCCATATGGAAGAACACATGCTCCCAGTCATGTGACCTACCTTCCTCAAAGGGAAGGAACAACCTCCTAACTTTAGGGCAGTCCTGCCCTTATGTAGAGCCAGAAGGCAGGCACCCCATTGTCCCAGCTACAACAGGATGTACCACCCTCTGCTGTCATTCAAGTGCTGTGCCAAAGGTGAAGGGGAAATACCAACTACAATACAATACAATACCCATACCAACTACTGGCAAGCCTGTTCATATCAGGGTTTACCGCCAGCCCTCGGGCAGAATAGTAGCCAGGGGGTACCCCGCTACACTTATAAGATTGTGTCAACTGCATACATGTGTATTGAAGCTCCCTTACAAGCTGTAGGAAGATCATTGATGAACACTGAAAAGAGTAGGAGCCCCAGAACAGAGCCTTGCTGGACACCACAGGAGATATTCAAGGGGTTGGAGTTAGAGCCTGAGATAGAAACATGTTGGGATCTACCTGATAGGTAGGAATGAAACCAGTTTAAAGTATGCTTCCCTATTCCAGAGCAGTGGAGTTTGTTAAACAAGATAACATGATCAACAGCATCAAAAGCCTTTGCAAAATCTAGGAATATTACACCAGTTAGTTGTCCCAGTTCCATTCCACACTGGATTTCATTGTAAACTTTTAGCAGGGCAGTTACCATGAAGTGCTTGGGGTGAAAGACAGATTGGAATTGGCTCAGGAAATTTGTCTTGGTATTGCAATCACTTAATTGGGAGTGAACACATTTTCCATGACTTTGGATAGTATTGGGAGAAGAGAGATTGACCTGTAGTTTGAGACAGTGTTTTTGTCCCCACTTTTGAAGGTTGGCACAACTCTGGCAGCTTTTTGGTTCTTAGGGATATGGCCTGCAGACAGAATAGAGTTGATTATGGAAGCAATTGGTTTGGCAATGGCTGGAACTTAAATTGCAGTAAGTCAGGTTCACATTGGCTGCTTAGTTTTAATTTGAGGAGCGCTTGTGTAATCTCCTTTTTGGATACTGGGGCAAATTGAAAATTGTGAGAAGTGTTGGGAGAGGGTGGGGCTATAGGGGTACTCTCAGAATGAGGTTCATGTTTGTGGTTTGGGTTGCATTTCGCTAGTAAGCTAGTAGTACACCCAACAAAGTAATCATTGAATGCATTGTAAGAAGGCAATACAAGCAAATAAGATCAAGGGCAAGTGTCACACCACCTGGAGCGGATGCAGGTCAACCATAAGAAGAAGGAGGACCTGGAAGAGGTGCACATGAGGGTGAAGATTGCAATAGTGAAGAAATAAGAGACTACTGTATGAACAGCTTGTGGAAGCAGTGTAAGAAGAGCCAAACTATATCATTGCCTGAAATGGGGCAGGTTTCAAGTGACAAGAATGCCAAAGGTCAAAAAGAAAAAGATTCCCTGCTCATGTCCTACTTTAATACGTCTACTAGCTTCCCATCAAGTTTTAGATCACCTACAAAGTTTGCCTCCTTATTTTCAAGTCTCTCCACTCATCAGATACTCCCTACATATCAGTTTTGATATCTCATGATGTCCCTGCTAAGCTCTGATGCTCTGTTTATAACTGTCACCTTTCCACTTCTTTCATCTCTGCTTTCTGTCACTCTAAACCTTTTTGCGTCACTGTCTTTTACCTGTGGAACTTCCTCAGTATACGCAAAGCACCTTCTCTCCCCAGTTTTATATCAAACATAAAAACTTACCTATTAAATTAATCAATTGATGAAGCCTAGATAATGGCTACTGCCCACACCCACAGTCACAACTACCATTCATCGTGGCCAAGTACTGCCATCTACTGTACTTAATCCCTTTACTTGCTGTCTTTGTAAATCTCCAAACATACCACTTGGATTGTAAAATATCCGGGGCTTGGATTAAATTTTATATGGTCCGATTGTGTTCATTGCACTTAATGTATTCCCTTTGTTGCTTTGTCACTCTTGTAAAGCAATAATTACTTTACACTGTGGGTGCAATATAAATAAAGATAAACTAACATTAAAATCCATTGACCCTTAGTCTTAAAATCAGCGTACTGTAAATATCTTTGCAATCATAAATATAATATTCCAAATTCTGTTTCATAGTTTCCATTTGTTTTTACTATTTTTGAGCAATGCTTTTTGAAAAATATTTCTAGATGATAAAAAAATTTTTGTTTGTTTGTGTAATATAGGTATCATCTGGAAAAGAAAGGGGTGCTTTTTCCTACCAAGGTGATATGCAATCAAAGGATTTTGGCAAGTTTATGTTTCAAAGACAAAGTAAGAATAACTTTATTTTTTTATCCTGGGCTCTGTTCAGGGGAAACTGAACTTATGGACAGTATATCAAATACTGAGTGCTGTGAACAGTAGTACAGTATTTGTGTGTTGTTCAAATGCAAAACCGTGTCATCCCTTTTATCCATGTTATTCCTATCCATGCTTATACAAATGCACCAGATTACATCTTTACCATCTTCATAACATCCACATTTAGAAAGGGCAAATGATAGATTGGTAAAGAATATAAAACCTTATTTGTGTTACTATTTCCCTTTAAAAAGTTAAGGCCCTAAAAATTAAAGAAATAAATAACTTTTTGTGTATTTTAAGAGCTTTGGTCTGCTTCTGAGTACCTCAAAATTCTAAGAATTCTATAACACAGATGCTGTCATCTATGGAATTGAATTGTGTTTGTAATTAAAACTATATGTCACCTGTTAGATATAATGTGAATACCTCTTCTCCATTCTGGGAAAAAGTTATGTTCAACTCACATATTCAGAGCATATTGAAAATGAATCAATATTGAGTTAGTCTGTAAAATGCATTTATTATACTTAGGGATGAAGTACTTTTATAATGTATTGTGCACTCTAATCAGTTGACAGTATGTCTAATGTTATGTCATTGGCATTGTAGTCTTTTCTTCCAGGTTATAGTCTAACAAAGATTGTTTTTATTATTTATTTATAACAACTTTTATAGTGTGCCCTTATACAGGGCCCTGTACTTTAGTTAGTAAAACAAAGGTGTAGTTACATAGATTTGATTGTAGAGTCATTTTTAAAAGTCATTGTGGTGTGTAGGGATGGGTATATTATGGTTGGGATGGGTTAGGTGCATTGAGAACTTGCTTGGTTAGTGGGTAGGGCTTGGAGCCAGGTTTCTGGATTTAGGCTTGTCAGTAGCATGGTAGGGACAGTGGAGGCAATTGCATCAGTGAGGTGGGTGACTTTGACGGGTTTTGGAGAGACTTCAGGAAGATTTAGGAAGGGATGAGGGTAGGTGATATCTTTGATGTTGGGGAGGTTGGGTTGAGGGAGGGGATGGGATAGGAGTTTAATGGGGGATCATGGAATGTGATGGAGAAGAGATGAGTTTTGACTTGACTTCTGTAGATAGTTAGGGAGGGGACAGATTAAATATGGTGGGGGAGCTTGTTTCTGTGGAGGCAAATGATTGGAATCAAGAGAAATCACAGGGGGCTGGGAGTGGCATGAGTGTTGTGCCATTCAGGGAACAAAGAGGATGTGAAGGGGAATAGCGAGAGATGAGTGCTGAAAGATAAGGAGGGACAATACCATGGAGAGATTTGTAGACCAGGGTGACGAATTTGAAGAGGGAACGCTTGGATTGGTATCCAATGGAATTGGGAGAGGAGATGGGTGGTGTGGGCAGAACAGGGGAGATTGAGAAGTGTACATTTTTGAAGATGCAGCATTTTTGATTTGTCAGAGGGGTATGAAGGAGTAGCGGGCGAGACAGAGGAAAGGGAGTTACAGTATTCAAGACAGGTGAAGATGAGGGACTGGATGAGATGTTTGGCTGAGGAGAGCGAAATGAGTGGACACATATTTTTTTAATGTTGTATAGGTGTTAGCAACAGGTGCTAGTTATGGAGGTAATGTCTTGGGCGAAGAGGAGGGAAGGGTCAAAGTTGACTGCAAGGTTGCGAGCAGAAGGGGCGGGGGGTAAAAGATGTGGTGGCGATTGTGGAGAAGGAAGAAGGAAAGTAGTGGACTTCAGTCTTAGCTGGGTTAATTTATAGGAAGTGGGAGGAAATCCAGGTAGAAATGGCAGAAAGGCAGGCAGAGATACAGGCGGAAAGTTCAGAAGAGAATAGTAGTAAGGAGAAATAGATTTGGATGTCATCTTCCCAAAAAAATGGACCTTGAGGCACAAGAGGGGGGCAGTGTAGAGGTAAAAAAGAGGAGAGGACCAAGGATGGAGCCTTGATAGATGCATAGAAATAATGAAAATGTATAATTTCTGGTCCCATAGTAATTATATTGAGTGCCGCTCTGATAGAATTGAAAGATCAATTGGGCGTATCTGGTAAGCTGCGACATAAGATACCTTCCAGTGCCAAAAAACAGTGCTGGAAGGTGTCTTATGAAAAGCACTGTTTAGTAAATATATATAAAACCAGTATTAACATCTGATAATATTACAGTAACTTTCTCTTTTTTAATTGATCAAATATTTTGTTAATTGTTTGTTATAATTGAGCCAGTAGCAGTTAACTCTCTACTTTTGTGACTATTTCCTTCTCAGACCTGAAACCTTCCCTATTTTATAATAAACCTCCTATATTTAATACTTGTGTGACAGCTTGCTTTATAAATATTTAGAACACAAAATTGTGTTCTATTCTGCTCTCCTATTAATGTAATTAATAAATCATGGTGCAATAGAGGTAAATAGCATATATTAAGAAATTGATCAGAAAGATCAAGTAAAGATCCTCCAAAGATGCACTCTATGATAATAGTATACTGATATGTGACTTATTTAGCCAGCTAATGTTCTCTCTAGAGTAGGGTCCGTTTTAAAATCACAAAACAATAACATTTTATTACATCCAAAAAATTGTGTGACATTGTGAAAAAATTATATATAAAAATCTTAAAATCCCCGTAACGGAGCAGTAGAAATACTCTTTGGTATATAGATATTTTTACCATATAGGTTTTAGCTCAATTTCTACTTCAACATCCAAATAGGTAATACATCCAATTGTATATAATTTGTTAACTGTTTGTGACACTAGGTATATGACTCCTTGTCTATAGTTATTAGTCCATATAATTAGACCATAAATATTCAATTTTGACACAAATAGACTATTTTCACAGTCACAATATGTTAACACTTCAAATAGTGTCTTGCTTGTGTGTCTGAATATATAGTGTGTATAAAGACATATATAGTACCCAGTGTCTTGGCAGATTATATACAGATTCTGCCGCAATACAGTAGGTCAAGATAGTAAATCAAATACATATAAGCCTTATAGCAATAATTAGCGTCTCCCATATAAAGATTCTTGCCTATAAGTGATATAACGTTGTTTTCATAGATGGATATTCATCTGTAGCTCTTAATATATTCAGAGCACATTTAATCACAGTAGGGCATCCACATTAATATTGTGTTGTAATTCCACAGTAAGAAATTGTGATTCTGACTCGGCGGGTCAGAATAAACCGTGGCTGCTTAGAGAGATTAAAGCTGCAGTTCAGTCTTTTTTTTTTTTTTTTTTTACTTCAATAGTTTTATGTGTGCAATCTCTAATTACCTAAAGAACTGTATAGCTGCAGGTCAATTCGTTCTCCATGTATTGATATGTCTAAATTTGGTGACATAATTAGTGAAGGGATCTGTTTATATTCTGCTTGTCTGTCAGTGGAAGCTCATGAATATTCATGAGCAATCCTGCATTGACGTGTGCTAGAGGGAGGGCAGGGCTGACAAAGGGGTGTGCCAGGGCTTGTGATAGGACATGAAGGGGCAGTGCCTTAGCAAATGGCTGTTAAAATAGAATACAAGAAAATTTGTCTTTAAAAGTTTTTTTTTTTAAAACAGAAAATGCTAAAAGTATTTTTTCTTACTACAGAACTGATTTATTAAAAAAAACACACATGCAGGATATTGACTGAACTGCAGCTTTAAGAGAGAACAAGTGACTAATACACTGCATAAGCAGCCACGGTTTATTCTGACCCGCCAAGCCAGAATCACAATTTCGCTTAGACGACTCTGCCGCTTCTCTCCCGGAAATCCACAGGTCACTTTCTCCATCCCTCTTCAACTACGCTGTCGCTTCTCTCCCGGAAATCCACCAGCCACCTCCTCCATCCCTCTTATACGACGCTGCTGCTTCTCTCCAGGGAACCCCCATCTCATCCTCCATAGCACCCATCCACCCAGATGTCCACACCACCCCATGCACAAGATCCAGCTCGTTAGACCACATGCTGAATGGGTTAAGTGTCGATATCCCCAGGAACTCTACTATGCTGGTAAAGATAGATCTTCTTTTAGAGACCATGCTAAATATGGATCAACGGATGGAGAAGATGGATCAACGGATGGAGAAGATGGATCAACGGATGGAGAAGATAGAGACTGACATAGCGGGGATATATAATTTGCTCAGAGTTCATGCCCCTGTATCTCCGACGACGGAGCAGGAGGGTGGCATGGATGGGATGAATGGGACCTTGTACCTTCCATCACCAAGCGCAACCCTTCCACCAGAAGAATATGTGTACATGTATGGTGTTGACGAGGATGACATGACAACCCCGTCAAGACCACGCCAGGAGACAACACGGCGACCAAGACAGGAGGAAAGCATCCTTCCAGACAACTTACCCTCGTCCGCCGCCACAAGCACACCCGCTCCCAGAAGAACACCCGCTCCCAGAATCCAACCCACATACACTTGCATTGAGACGGTGCCCGACATCATCCTGCACGAGCTGCCCCAGCCACTCAGGGAGAAGTATAGGTTAACAAGTGGTGGTATACCCCAGAAGTATGCCATGTTAATTTTCAAGCACCACATGTCCTACTTGGTGTACTGCGGGTGGGCCAACAATGTAAACTCTGAAGGAAATCGCGACAAAAGGGCTCTTCCTGAAAATTTACGAAAGACTACGGTGGAGGAATTGCAGCGCTATTTTTCAATTACTGATCCATTAATGAAAATAGTGAGAGACTCCATTAATGGCATTTTGCGTCATACAAGGCATCGGCCCTGGAAGGACAATCTGGTGGGTATCGAATTCGCGTGACTGTTCAAATGTTGTTTAATTTTTGACTTGTTGCTTGTTTTAAATTGTATTAATAAAGAAATGTTTTTACTTACACAAGACCTGCACAACTCCAGTCCTCGAGGGCCGCAAACAGGGATGGTTTTCAGCCTGAAAGCCGGGCCTTTTTGCGGCCCTCGAGGACTGGAGTTGTGCAGGCCTGACTTACTGTATTCATAAATTGTATTCTTAACAACTTTATTGTATTCATAAATGTTTTTACTAACACCATACTGTACACCTGTGCTGTAAATGTTTTGACTTTCTGTACTTCAATAAAGGAAATGTTGCATGTTTTAAATTGTATTAATAAAGAAATGTTTTTACTTACACAAGACCTGCACAACTCCAGTCCTCGAGGGCTGCAAACAGGCCCGGTTTTCAGGATATCCTGAAAGCCAGGCCTGTTTGCGGCCCTCGAGGACTGGAGTTGTGCAGGCCTGACTTACTGTATTCATAAATTGTATTCTTAACAACTTTATTGTATTCATAAAGAAATGTTTTTACTTACACCATACTGTACACCTGTGCTGTAAATGTTTTGACTTTCTGTACTTCAATAAAGGAAATGTTGCATGTTTTAAATTGTATTAATAAAGAAATGTTTTTACTTACACAAGATACTGTACATACATGTTTTTACAAGCAGTACACCATATACCTGTAAATGTTTTTAATTGCTGTATACTTTAAATGTTTTTAAATTGTTTTTTTAAATAAATGTTTTTACTTACTCCATAAATGTTTTTGTACTTACTCCACCAATAAAAGAAAACGTTGATTTGTTTTAAATTGTTGCATTGTCTCCTTTTATAACAAAATACAGAGTTTCTAGAACGTACAGTACTGTCCAGGCATACTATACAGTACTGTACTGTGTACTGTACTGTATACTGTAGGCATGCGCAGTACATCACAAGAGTATTAAAACAATACATGCTGTACAGCTATAGAATATAGCTATAGAATATACATATGTACTGGAATACATGTAGAATAAATGCATACTTTTTATTTTTCGGGTTTATTATACAGTATGTATATAAAAAAAAAGTATTGTATACTGTCTGAAAACAACTGCATACTGTTTCAGGTTTTCTATGAAGCTCTCAGTTATTCTATCCTAATCAATAACAACGGCCACTAAACTGTTGACTCCGGTACGTGGTTTTTTAAATCCGATTCAGCAATATGCAGGCATCGTTACACAAAGCGATATTATCCATCGAAATCCCTCCATTTGCCGTTTTCCGCATGAGATGACAAAGTTTTCTTTTCTGAGGAAAAATAAAAGTTTTACTGTAATGATCAGTCAGTCCCCTAAAGAAGTTCCCACAGTCAGTCCCACCAATAATTTTATGAGGGCCTGAGTCAGAGTTTTAGCAGTCGAGCAACAGAGGAAAGGGCGTATCTATATAATATTGTGGAGGAAAAAGCAACAGGTTTTAGATACGTTTTGAATATGAGAGGTGTATGTGAGAGAGGAGTCGAGTGTGATCCTTAGGCAGTGTGCTTGGGCTACTGGGTGAATGATAGTACTTCCAACAGTAATGTGGAAGAAGGTAGTATGGCCAGGTTTGGGAGGAAGTATGAGGAGTTCTGTTTTTGCCATGTTAAGTTTAAGTCGACGGAGGGCCATCCAAGATGATATCGCAGAGAGACATTCAGAAACTTTGGTCTGTACAGCAGGAGTAAGGTCAGGGGTTGAAAACTAAATTTTTGTGTCGTCAGCATGGAGGTGATATTTTAACCTAAGAGACGTGATTAGATCACCTAGAGAAAGCGTGTACAAAGAAAAGAGAAGAGGTCCCAAGACAGATCCCTGGGGTACCGCCACAGAGAGATCGATAGAGGAGGATGAGGTGTTAGCAGAAGGAACACTGAAAATATGATGGGAGATGTAAGAGGAGATCCAGGATAGAGCTTTGTTATGAATACCAAGAGTAAGGAGAATGTGAAGGAGCAGAGGGTGGTCAACTGTGTCAAATTCTGCAGAGAGGTTAAGTAATATGAGCAGAGTGTAATGACCTCTGCAGCATGGAGGTCATTAGTTATTTTAATGAGGGCTGTTTCAGTCGAGTGAGCAGTGCGGAAGCCAGATTGTAGAGGGTCTAGGAGAGAATATGTGGTGAGAAAGTGGAGCAAGCGAGAGAATACAAGACGATCAAGGAGTTTAGAGGCAGAAGGGATACAGGTCGATAGTTAGAAAGACAGGTAGGGTCAAGCATGCTGTTCTTGAGTAACAGTATAACTGTTGCATGTTTGAAGGAGGAGGGAAAGGTACCAGAATAGAGGGAGGAGTTAAAAATGTGTGTAAGCGTAGGGATTATAGTAGAGCAAGAGGTTTTAGGAGATAGGCGGGGAATGGATAAAGAGGGGAAGTGGTAGAGGGAGAAGAGGAGATCAGCAGTGACACATCCTCCTCTGAGACAGCAGAAAAAGAGTCAAGGAAGGCAGGAGGAGAATTAGGAAGTGATGTAGGACGGGAGGAGGAAACCGAGGGGATGTTCTGACGTATGGATTCCACCTTTTCCTTAAAATACTCAGCAAAGTCCTGAGGGTTGGCGTGGGTTAGACTTATGCGTGTTGATTAGTGAAGAAAAGTAGGTTTGTTTAGCCTGAGAGAGGGCAGAGTTGAAATAGGATAGCATAAATTTGTAGTGAAGGAAATCTGCGAGAGTGTGAGATTTCCTCCAGAGGAACGAGTGCAGGAACGCCGCATGCGTGTGTGGGAATTTACCCAGGGTCTGGTGTTAGAAAGGCGAGGATGGCAGAGAGAAAGTGGGTCCTGTAGATCGAGAGAGGAGGATAAGGCAGAGTTGTAGTTCCTGACCAGGTTGTCAGAGTCTGTAGCAGAACTGAGACGGGAGAGGGAGGAGTGTAAAGTGAAATCAAAGGCTGGGCTAGGTTAATAGAGTTCAGGCTTCTGCAGAGTAGATGGGGATGGAGAAGGGGAGAAGCAAGAGAGAGAAAATGAGATGAGGTGATGATCAGAGACAGGAAAGGGGGAAAGGGGGAAAGGGGGAAAGGGAGAAATCAGAGACAGTAAAGTTTTTAGTGAAAACAAGGTCTAGGTAGTGGCCTTCTTTGTGGGTGCTGGCTGCAGTCCACTGTTAAAGGCCAAAAGAAGAGGTTAGAGAGAGAATGTGGGAAGCCCAATGGAGAGAGGGGTCATCAATGTAGCAGTTGAAGTCCCCAAGGAGAAGAACAGAAGAGTCTGAGGAGAGAAGGAAAGAGTGCCAGGATTCAAAGTGAGAGAAAAAGGCAGAAGGGGGATGAGTAGAGGTAGGTGGGCGATAGATGACCACCATGTGGACAGGGAGAGGAGAGAAGATCTGAACAGCCTGAGCCTCAAAGGAGGGAAAATCAAGAGAGGGAGGAGTCCTACCATCAGGTCATGGAGTGTGGGAGAAAGAAAGGCCACCATACAAGAGGGTAGCTTCCAGCACAGAGTCAGACTGAGTGAGCCAGGTCTCAGTTATAGCAAATAGGAGCAGAGAGTGAGAGAGAAAGGAGTCATGCACAGAGAGGAAATTGTTAGAAAGGGATCAAGAGTTCCAAAGGGCACAGGAGAAAGGAGGGAGGTTGGAAGGGGATGGGTAAGAGGTTGGAGGGGTTGACACCAGAAGGAGTAGAAGTCTCATTTGACAGGCGAGGATGAGAGCATGTAGAAATAAGGCAGGGACCAGGATTGGGAGAGATATTCCCTGAAGAAAGGAGGAGAAGCATGGATAGAAAGAGAATTTGTAAGGATGATTTGTAGGGGTGTGTTTTTAAAAACAAAAGTAACTCTCTTGCATGGAAAACATATGAGAATAAAAACAAAAATGTGTTAACAGTAATGGGTTAACATTATCAGAAAGAGATGGAACGGTGGTCTATTATCATTACTTTAACGTGAATCCACACAATCCATAAACATACTGGATATACATAGGGATATCTATCTGAAACTAGAGTAGGTATAATTACTAATACATGTAGCGTAGCAACACTAGAAAATGACTAGTTTAAAAAGCCCTAAGCAGAATTTTATATAAAACCCACAAGCTAGCAGTGATCTTCTTCGTATAGTTTGTGGTTCCATAGTAGTGGAGGATACATATTGTATATGGAGCAAAGAAAAATCACGTTAATAATATCACATAGACTAAACATGACATATTAGCCTTACACAGTCAGAAGTGCAGAGCAACAGATCTGATGCAACAGAGTCAAAGGAGATCCCTAAGGAGCACATGTCTATATGCCTATCCATGCCGTAGCCTCCACACCTTTATCCCCAGGGATTGCCTCCCAAACTTTGTCCCCAGGTGTTCCATTAAAATGTTGATTATTCTTCCTTCCCCTTGGTTTCCCCCCTGCCCCTAAGAGATTTTTCACTAGTGGCATGCATCCTCCTTCAAGACACTTATCAAAATATTTGTTGATTATTGTTATATGCCAGTACTGCGTGCCCTCCCCTCTTTCTCACAAGGCAAGAACTTGCCTGCCACACCATGCCACTTTCTCTTATATGAGAATCTTGTGTTGGTCTCCACCCTACACATTTTATGTTAGTTAGCAAAGCCACAGTCCCTAACTCAACCAATCATTATGATGGAAGATCAGACGACTTATACAGTGGTCACAGCACAAGGCAGAGTAAAGGGTTAAATAAACAGGGGGTTATTCTTGCAAAATCAAACAAGGAACATCACAAGCATAAACACAGTTAAAACACAAAACAAGCAGTATAACACACTTAATTACCAGTTAGACACTTAAAGGGTTAACAAGAGTGTCATAAATCTCTAAGTGCTGGACACTACATAACCCAGGTTGTCTCCCATATCAAGCCTTTTCTATGGCTACAAAGTTTTTGAATCACCACCGGCTCATATTTCCAGGCAGCCTCCAATCACTGAGACTATCTATGAGCATCTGTGGAACCCTGCAATGGCCAAGCAGGTTTCCCCCTCGCATTTGAATGCATGGAATAATGGAGCTCAGGCAATTAGAGCATCGCTGGAATGATGAACGGTCCAAACAAAGTCGAGGGTGGCGTGGCTACAGGACTGACCATTTGCCGATCGTGACATCAGTTCCAGACATCAAGAAGATATGGATCGGGAAAGAAGAAAAGCGCCTATGGCGGCAATTTCCAGTCAAGATGATCAAGTGGAAGTTCCACAAGGGAAGATTAGATGGTGCTGATTTGGTGTCGAACAAAACTTCTCCACCTTTGTTCTTATGCAATCCCAGCAGGGGTCCTAATCCAACACTCCCTGGGCACTGTCCTTTTTTTCCACCCTCCCAAGTCCTGGAAAACTTCCCAGAAATGGGGGCCTATGTGCCTGGGAATCTCCTCCCCCCCCCAGCCATGGACTAAATGATGTCCCATGGGGGGGGTATGGCTCTGAGGGTGAAAGTGGTCCCTGACCATGACCCTTTAGTCCAGCAATAACCCAGATGAGAACGGACAGCAGGACGGTCATAAAATGAGGTGGTCACAGCACCAAATGATTAACAATGCGCTGATTCCATTCAGAAGCATGAACCCCCTGCAGTGTGACCGCGGCAGACACTGCCACCAGCACTGCTGAATTTTAGCTTCCTTTGCTAGCTATGAAATCAGAATCCACCACCAACCCGCTATCCTCTTTTTCATATATTTATTACCCTCACCCTACATGTTCTATGTTAGGTTATCAAAGCCAAAGTTCCTACAGATGTAACAGACGATGTGGCACCCGCTGGTGCAATAACATGTTAGTCACATCCCTTTTTTGCATGCAAATAATTTGTTTTCAATGTGTGTCCCACTACAACTCGACTGTAGGAGCAATAACAGCTGCTACATCTATAATTTAACCATTTAATCATTTCCACTTCATACAGTACACACGCAACAAATATATTTATATGTATGCAGTGTTATGGCAATGATTAAACAATTAATTCATTATACAGTACTGTATTGATAATAAAAAAAATCCCCATGTTTAAAGATCATCCAGAAATTATAAATAATGCATTTCTGTTTAAGTATTTAACTGTTTAAGCTAAGAAAGAAACTTAAAAACAAATAAATAGCCAGATCTGTAAATAAAATGTTGGATTAAGGAAAATAACAATCACAACATATACAAATTACATTTGAACTATTGATTTCTTACATGGAAAAAATATACCAAATGAATTAAACAAACAGTAGGAAGGATGTCAAAAATCTGATTGCCATTACTGTTATCAGAAAGAATCTTTCCACCATGTGTTTTTCTGTCCTTGCTGTCAGTATGAGAAAGTCCTGACCTGTTTGGTCTTTGTATACAGTATGCAGCCCTCCATATAGCGTTGCTGGTAAGAGAACGGTTAAAGATATTCTAATGAATGCACACTTCATCAAATGTCTACATTTGTCTCACATATGTACACATTCAATAAATATTTGTAAAATGTGAGGATTAGCAACTGTTGTCTTCTGAAATATAAGAGCAATTCTTTCATAATTTCAACAATGTAATTTAAGCCATCATCTTGCTTATTATGCAATAACATCAATGAATAGAAAAAATCTCAGTCTTCAATAAATTGTCTATATTGAGGGCATTATGGTCACTTGCAAGTATGTTATAATTTAAGTTGACTAAATTTAAACTTAGTCAATCACACAAAATTAAAAAAATTAAAAATAAAATAAAAATACACGTGCACCATAGGAATACATGTAATTTGATGCAGATTGAAATAAAATAGTCAATAGCTAGTATGCATATAAAATATCATTTAGAATTCCTCAACGCTATTCACATTATTATTATTCTGAAGTTGGCACATACTGCTGCGGCACAGTTTATTCGAGCATTTGCCCGTTCTGTGCCGCAGCAGTAGCCTGGCGCGCGCCCGAGTGTGACGGGCGCACGCCGAAGCAGCGGAAGAGCGCCCTCCGATCGGGGCGCTCTCCCTACCGCTGCCGGGTCCGCCGGGTCCCCCGGAACCCCCTGCCGCTGTCCCGCGATCGCGGGACACCAGGGCTCCCTCGGGGAGCCCCTGGACACGCGTGCAGGGGGCGCACGCTCCCGATGACGCGTGACCGCGCGTCTATGACGCGCGGCACGCCGAGGGGCGGCCACTAGCAAGCCGGGAGATTTCCCGGCTTGCGGTACCGACCACACTTCAATAAAGTGTGTCGGTAGTGTATACCATTAGATTGCTGTTAAATTCTCTGTATCTTTCTGCTTTCCATTACATTTTGTGAAGAGACTAACAATAATAATTTGATTACAGCTTTCTGTACAAAGTATGATACACAAAAGAAAAGAGAAAACAACACCACACTTGAGTAATCTTAAATATATACAACTACTGCTATTCAGCTATAAGTTTTCTCTTCTGTGATCAGTATTTCTTAATATAGTTCAGGGTCGTTTACACATCATTATACCGTAACTATAACTACAGTATTAATTTCATCATTAACATCGAGTTCAGAACAAGTGATGTACAATAATTATTGAAGCTGCCTCTGCCCCCACAGTTCTTATTTTGCATTTATGTATTATTTAATCAACGACTGTGTGTTTCAGGTACATGTCTGGTTCATCCTGTGTCATTTTCTTGGTGCAATTTTACATTGGTGTAGGGAAATTGGCTCAAGATTACATATTAGAAAGAAATGTATTGGTCGATTTTCTTTTGAAACCCCCTCCTCATACTGTAAGTGACAGCCCTACATTTTTAATCGGTAGAAGAAATAGGAACCTGGATTATAACATTTGTACTATTTTATTGTAGGGTTGCTTAGTTCCCCTGGATTTCATGAGGATAATGCTACTGCAATTCCAATGTGCCATAAGCAGATCTCAATTACGTGGCAAAAATCATACCAATACACAGGGGTTGGGGGAGGGGAGAGATTAAATAACCGGAAATACTGGATATTATTTAGAGATTCTGCATTTGATTTGAATGCCAGTTAAAGCGGTAACCTATACTGGAAATGAGTGAATCCCGATAACCCATACCAGAAGTTAGTTAATTCCCATAACTCATACCACAGTTTAGTGAATCCCGATAACCCATACCAGAGGTTAGTGAATCCCGATAACCCATACCAGAGGTTAGTGAATCCCGATAACCCATACCAGAGGTTAGTGAATTCCGATAACCAAAACCAGAGGTTAGTTAATTCCCATAACCCATACCAGAGTTTAGTAAATGCCGGAGAGCGTTTCATACAAAGGCACAGTGACTACAAGAAACTAATTGAAAGCAGTCTTTCCAATCTCCAGTCAATCAGGAATTAAATCCAACCAATTACATACAGTACTGTAACTCTAAAACTATTAATGCCACAAAATAAACACTGAAACTTTTTCTACAAACTGTAAGATTAAATAAAATAAAAATAAAAAACAGAAAATCTAATTGACGTACATAAATTGGACGATTATTGGTCTTTTATATTTACCATTTTTGTGACCTTTAGATTATGAGATTGCTTTTATGAAAATAAATCACGCTAAACCTCACTGTATGCATAAATACTGGTTTAAAACAACATCTCTGCAGTTCACAAATCAGGTGAAATATTCACACAAAAATAAATTAAAAGTCAATTTGCAGATCAAATAACCATGAATGCACGACCCTTTATCTCGTATGGTTACATTTTCGGGTAATTCTGGCAGCATTTTGATCAATTGAAATTTCCCCAAAATGAAAAACTATTTTGGGAAAATGTTGCAAAGTCCTTTTGAAGTCATTTGCACATCTCTAATACTGGTATAGTTGTACAATTCATATATATGTTTAAATTACTCATTATTGTACTGATGTTTGAAGTTTTGTAAAATGTCACAATTAATATAACTTTGTACTGCAACTTGTTTTTCATTTCTTGCAGGTTCCCAAAGTGTAAATGATTCTTCCAATAATTACTATGGCACAAACAGCAGTTCAGTTGCAGCTGCAATCTTGGTACCTTTTTTTGCTCTCATCCTGTCAGGGTTTGCCTTTTACCTCTACAAACACAGGTAAATAGTATGTCAAATTGTATTAT